>NW_024884744.1:18420667-18834564 GCF_019232065.1 Centrocercus urophasianus | reverse complement strand
GCGCCGTGCCCGGGGCGGGGCGGGCAGCGAGCGAGGGGGAGCCCGGAGCCGGGCGGCACGGCGGGCGGGCCGGAGAGCGGCCTGGCGCTGGGCCGCGGCCTCGGGTGCGGGCTGCGGCCGCCGGGGGAGCCGCTCGGAGCCGCGTCGGGAGCCCGGAGTTCCGTCCGGTGCGTGAGTTTGCGTTCGGGGCGACGGTGCCTGCGCGCCGCCGACTCCTGCTCCGCGCTCGGTCCGCTGCCGCCTCGTCGCGCTTCGGCCGTTTTGTCGTAATGGAGCTGCGATGAGGCGACGGGGGAGGTTTGGTGGAAGGAATGCGGGGTTTGGCTGTATTCGGCGGCGAGCAGCCCGACGGCCTGTCGGTGTGTGCTGCGTGTTCTGCCTCCCCTGCCTGGGACGGCGGCTGCCGTGCCGGGGCGGCTCGGGGTCTGCGCCGTGTTGTGTAGCGCCCAGCACGGCCATGGGAGCGCGGCCCCTTCGTGTGGTGGGAGGGGAGATGGAGCTTGTGCTGGAAGTGAGGAGCGTGGGCTGAAGGCAGCGGCAGGCACGGCTGAGGACTGCGGCCTTCTCAGCACGTTCGTTGGGTTTCTGATGCATCGGATGGTGCTGCTGTGGCGGTTCTGCTGAGCGGTGACCTGAGGTGGTGACGGCAGTAACGCCTGAACGCTGGCGCCTGGTGAGCTGAAGCTTGTTTCCAGAGCTGTCTGTGAGCTCCTGTGGCCCCGTATGTATGGGAGCACGAGGCACCCAGCTCGTTCTGCGTGGAGGCTGAGGATGGAGCGCTGCAGTGACTGTCAATGACCAGAAGATGCTGTGCTTGAAGGGCTACTTGAAGCTACCTTTGCAAATTTATTGCTAGCTGATAAGCACTGTATTGCTTATTTTTGATGTCTGGTCTCTGTTTGTAAGGAGATGATCAGGGTAAGCGCTTCAGGCAAAGAAGAACGGGCTGGGTGAACGCAAGGGAAATGTAATTCTGTGCTAACAACGTTTTAATTCTGCATTGATGTGAGAGTGCCCAGTGGCATTCACTTTTCCTGGTAACACCTGTGAGGAAGGACTTTGCCACCTGCAGCTTGTTTGTCATGGCTTTGCGCTCTCCTGCCTTATCACTACAGCTAGTAAAAACCCAGGATCTCCTGGTTGATTTTTAGTTTGGCCACCTGTGTTACATACCTTCAGGTACCATCTGGCTGCAGCTGAGCAGAAGGCAGCTGGAGGGCTTTATTCCTTAGGCACCCCCAGCAGTGCCTGTCCCTTATAGTGACTGTTGACTTAGAGCAGGATGAACGTGTTTGTGGAGTGGTTCTCTGCTAAACAACCTAATGGTGATATGTATAATTAATTGTGAGTTAACTTGGGTTGCTTGTAAGCTTCTGAATAACAGCAGTAAAACCTTCCTACACTTTCAAGTTCTAGGAGGTTCTGTATCAAAGTGATATTGTGGCAGCCAGCTCTGGTTTCTCTTTGTGTTGGTAGTTAGAGATGTTACTTGTGCAAGTGTCTGCAGATTTCTGCTGTGGAGGTGGTTTCCAATCTTGTGATCTAAAGGTTTTAGGTCTTGGCAGTGGATGAGTGGCCGCACAATCAGGAGAGGATGGTGAAATAAAATACACAAACCAGTCTGAGAAAGGAACTTCCTTCTAATGTATCATAACTGGAACTGGTAGGTCAGCCAATGGGCAGTACGTGCATACTTTTCAGGTTGAGATCATCCTTCTCATGCTTTCTTGTTGTGAAAATCAGCAGCAGGAGGGCTGGGGCTGCCTCCCCGTGGTGGTTTCCAGCTGTGCTGCTGGGGTGGTCTCTGAAGGATGGAGCCAGCCCAGCCCCTTAGCAGGGATAGGTATGCTGCTCAGACATGCCTCCTGTGCCACGGCAAGTTTGTCCAGTTGAGCTGTACAAGCCCCAGAACACAAGAGCTGGCCCTAGCTGCAGAGGCTGCCCTTTGGAGCTGCTGTTCCCTTGGAGCAGGCAGGAAGCTGTGTGCTGCACCCAGGAGCAGGCTGCAGATCTGGAAGCTGCTGAGCAGCTTGATCCCCTCTTCTGTGTTCTCATCGTTGCATAGCACATGGCACCAAATGTTTGGCCCCGCTATAGGGCATTGGGAACACAAACAACAGCTCTGAGGGCTTTTGTTGTGCTTTTTTCCTCTGCGTCAAATTAAACATCTGTTCTGCTTGCAACAACTGCTGCCACACCATGAAAGCAAGGACGCTCCGTAGAGGTTGGCCTGCTTGAGCTGCAGTAGATCTCTTTAACTGAGATTTTTGCCCACTGATTTAGTCTGGGTGCAGTGGAGGCTTGCTAGTAAGATGCAGTTATCTGCCACAGAAATCTGCATTATGGCAGCTCTGAGCCGCCAGCATTGGTTGAAATGGTCACAGTTTTATGAGATTCATCACTTTAAAGGATGAAGAAAGTTAATTGCTCCTGTTATCTCGGGGTGTGTCGTGACTTTGTAGCAAAGCCAGCGGGCTGGTTTGGTACCACTGAAGGAGGAGCCTTGCGCTCCCCTTGGCTGTTCCTCGTGGCTTTTCTTGTGCCGTCAGCAGTGTTTGCTGGTTGTGGTGACCTGGTTTAGGGAGCAAAATCAGCAGAAAAATTAATTGGGCAGAAATGAAAATGTCAGCGCTTAAGGAGTGGGGAGGGCAAAAGTTTGAGTATCCTATTTTCTAACTGTTTTCTGCAGTAGTTATCCTCCTCCTCAGCAGCTGGGTTTTTTTTTTTTTGGCAGTATTTCATCACGTTTGTTCTTTGTTTTGATGATGGGATGAAGAGACAAGGGCTGTACGTTGATGGTGTTTTCACCTGGGATGCTGCAATTCTCTATTCTAGGTTTCATGTGGACTTTGCTTGGTGTTGAGAAATGGGAGAGATAGAAGGAACATACAGGGTCCTGCAGACTCCTGGCTCTCGCTTGGGTGTCCAGAAGAACGCTGGGGTGAGCACTTTGGAGCCGGGACAGAATCTCTCTACTGCAATGGCATTATCACCTGCCAGAACGCATGAGAGGGACCTGCAGATCAAGATAAAGATGTTGGACAACACGGTGGAAGTACTTGACGTTGAGGTAAGAGAGGTGTGAACCTGATTTCAAGTACACTTAGCTTTGGGTAACGTAATGCGGATGGGATGTGCTGCAAAACAGAGCTGGGACATTTTGAGGTAATATCAGAGGAAAGATTCCTGTAGGGATTTTACCTGCTTAGGAGCAGCTAAATGAGTAGGACCTCTTGTTTTTTAAAATCTTGCAGAGTAACAGATGTTTGTGGTTTTACCAGACACTTATTTAAATAGAAGCACATACTTTCGCCAGAAATTTCAACTGTTATTTGCTTTGGGGGAGCACCAAATGTCTTGTGCCAAACTTCTTGTTTGCCATATGCATCTTCATTGCTTTGGCAGCTGGGAGAGCAGAAAGGCTTTTGTATTTGCTACTTTTCGTTAATAATTTTAATAATTTGTATCCTCAAGTGGATTTGTTCATGTTAGAAAGTTTTTGCTTGTCACAGCTTCCTGAAGGTCAGTATTTAAAAGTATGCTTGCTGAGGAAATCTGCCTTGAGGAGTATGAACCACACTCAAACCACTGGGGTGGTTCTCTTTCAAATAAAAGTAATAATAATTTAAAAAAGTTCTTAGAATTCTCATTTTGTTCTTGGTTAGCATAAGTCAGTCGTGTTGCTAACTAGGAGACATAGCCTTGGATGGACAGCTCTTTGTAGCAGCACTGGGAGAAATTCATGGTGGAGCAGCTGTGGTAGAGGGGTTGAGGCTCTGGCTGCAGCAGTGCCCAGAGATGGAGCTGGGTCTGGGGCACAGTGTGTAGAGGTGGAATGTGCTTTGCTGCTTGTCTGAGCCTCCCAGGGAGGCAAAAGTGTCTCAAGTGAGAGCTTGAGAGGAGGCATGGGCAGTTAATCTGAAAATGATGTGGTGCTCCCAAGGAAGTTGTGTCATCTTACTGGTTAAACATGGATCTTGCTTGCATATAAAAGTTTATTGTGGAGAACCATTCATGGTTTTTATTATCTGTTTCCTTTAAAACTCTGAAGTTAAGGAAGGTGGTGAAGTCTTAAAAGGAGCAGAACTGAAGGATAAATACAAAAGCTTTTCTTTTGATTCTGCCATCAAAGGGAGATGTGTATCATGGCAAAAGACACTCTCCCTGCTGCCTTTAAGGACTGCAGTGAAGAACTTTGTCCTCAGAAGATGCTTGTTGGCACAGTACTCATCGTCTGCAGAGGGGCTCTTTCTCTGCAGAGCTGTGGGGGAGCTGAAGTAGGAGCTTCATATTTTGTATCCCTTAGAAGGCAGTCTAAAATGATCCACACCTGCAATTTAAATAGAAGAGGGCAAATTGCTGCTACTTTTTCTTCTTATTTTCTCCTTTATCCAATGCCAGTTTAAAATACTTAGCTGTGTTGTGGCAGATGCTGGTGGGTACCTTCCTTTGGTAGCTCTTCCCCATCAGCCAAGCTTTTTCTAACTCACCGGGGAGCAAAAAGGGGACAGACAAAATGGCATCACTGATGGGATGGGGTGTAAAATAGAAAGGGAAATTTTTCCTTGGTGCTTCTGTATTACCTAGAAGAGTGAGTTAAAGGTGCAGTGCAGCTAAAATACGCTGTCTGCTGTCTAAGATCCAGGGTCTCTGTTCTGCATCGTAAGTTTTTAATTGTGAATTTAATCCGTTTAAGGGAGCTGATGTTTAAAGCACACTGAGGAAGAACTCTCTGAGGAGCGTGTCCTGAATGCTAGGGCTTGGAGAAATGCTTAAATGCTTTCTGTAGTTTAAAAAACCTGAAATTTGTGTGATTATGCTTTCTATTTTCCTTTCCAAACCACTTCATTTTTATAGTCTTACATTCAGCTTATTTCACTCAGATTTTCCATGTGCCATACCAAGGGATATCTGTCCCCTCTAAGCTAGATCTGCCCAAATGGGTGCTTTTGCAAACTATGGTAAATGGCTGGAAAACTCAACTTACTTCAGAGTAAGTGGGGTCTTGCCATAGAAGCTTTGCCAGCTTTTCCTTTTTCTTGGAAGCCTTGGATCAGCATAAAAAATTGGGCAAGCTCGTGTAAGTGGAGCAGTGTGAGCTGAGTTCGGTTTGTCTTCTTAGCTGTGAGGGTCCTGAAAGGCAGCAATGTGAGCAGCAGCACTGCAGGAATTTGCAGGTGGAGGAAGCTGTGTTTTTATAGCTGCTGGATGCTTTGCCTTCATTTACAGTAGAGCTGCACATGGAAAGCATTACATCTGTATCTGTTTGGTCTGTCAGAGCACAGCACATACGTCTGCATTAGAGGGAGCAGTGGGACTGCTTCCATGCCATTGCTGGGAGATACTGATGGCAGATAGGTCTGTGCTGTCCTAAAACCCAGGTAAGTGAAATAGCAGGTGTAGGTTATAGAGATCACAGTTTCCATTTCTTTCACCTGTTTCCTCTGAGGTAACACATTTATATGAGGACTTTTGCTGTCTGCTCGCTCTGGCCCAGTTTCTTCTCTGCACTGGCTTGTAGGGCACTGAATGGAATTGCTGCTGTAACGTGGAATTAAATATGTTGTTATGTGGAAAACGTGTGCTTCCTTATGGGAGTTATGCTCAGTGCTACACGTGAGCGTTCTGAGCCAGGGGTGAAATTGTTACACTTGAAGTTTACCAAGTTGTTTTTGAGTAGAACTTTGCATTTTTTTTCCTGCTGTGCATCTCTTTTCCTACTTCAGAGTTTGGCAGTGAGAAGCACTTGATGTTGTGCTACAGCAGCAGCTTTCCTTGCCCTGTGGCTTCGTTCCCTTTCCCATGTACCCAACCTGCCCGCTGTGTCCCCATGCAGGACCTGGTGCCTCAGACGTGGTACAGGAGGCTTCCCCCTGTCTGCTCCCTTGTGCTCTGTGTGCTCAGCTCCTTGAAGGCTTTTCGCCACTGCTGCAGAAGTATTAACAGCTTAAATATGTGGGAGGGCAGCCTGCTTGAATCCTATTAAGCGCTGTACCGAAAGAATCGAGATGCTGTGTCAGTGAGCTCTGTGCTCTGCTTCCCCGACTGGGAAGAAATAGTCAAAATTCCAGAAAGAATCATACCAGATGTTTGTCATTGCTCCGCTTTGGCCATCCTAAATATGGCAAATCAGCAGCCTTAGGGCTTATTTTTGTCTGACCTCAGCAGCAAAAGTTAGTAATTCACTGTTTAACGTTTGGAGTTATTGTAGGGTTTAAAATAAAGTAATTGAAGCTTTGCAACTTTTGGGTTCTGCCGTGTGCTTTATAAACCTGTTATTTTGTGTTTGGGGACCTGACTCTTCTGATGCTATGTAAGAATGTGTGGTGTTGGGTGGGGAAAGGTAAAGCCATAGCTTTCATAGACAGCCTTCTTCTAAGGGAAGCTATGAACTTTGTGTTATAGGAACAATTTATTACTTGCAGTTCTTTCAATGTCCCATTGTATGGGGGGAAAAAGGTTATATTTCAGAAAGGGAGAAATAATGTGAGTATTCCTGTAAAGCTTAAAATCCAGAATCCTTTTAGTGGAATGCAGATCGAGCGTTACCACGGTCCTTGAAACACAAGTGCAATATAAAGGCAGCAATAAATGTAGGAGAGCTGTATTGCTCAGCTTAACACAGAGCTGATGTGAAGCTGACCTCTTGTTAAGCTTCCTTTAACTTATTGGGAGCGTGCTGAGAGCTTCCTGCTTGGAATTGTTCTGTCTGGAAGAGATCAAGTGAGGTGAACCGATGCATGGCTTAATTCTCTCACGTATGTGCAGTGCTTCAACTCCTTTATTGAATTCCTTTCAAATATCTTCCAAAGTAGCTAACACACAACCTAATTTTGTGTGTTTTATTTAAAAATTAGGAACTTGTGAGGAAAACGCAGTGCCAGCCACAGAAATACAGCATGCTTAGAGGCAGGTCTGAGAAACTTTCAGTTGGTACCTCCCAAAAAAGGGACTTGACATTGAGCGAGGTGTCTGCTGATAGCACAACCTTGGGAACGTTCAATAAACAGGGTTGCAAAAGCTTGCCTTTGTGCCATCTGTTTCTCCTTGTAACACAGAGCGTTGTTGGCAAGGGCTTAAATGTGCCTGCTTGTGTAAGAAGGTGATAATACGCAATGAACGTTTCAGAAGCTGTGCTGGGATGGTGACACCTAACGTGAGAGGTTTGGGGTTTTTAAGGACTGTGATGTTGGATGTTGAGGGCTTGTATTGCAAGTTTAGGGACGCTCCTGAAGTTTTGTTCTGTTAATATCAGAAGCTGTTTCTTCCCAGGCTTGAAATGGACAAATGTAGGATGAAGAATTTGCACTATTAACGCCTGCTCATATCGAGCTGGGAGAGGTGAAGGCTCCACAAGGGGCTCAGAAAGCCTTGGCAGCTGAGAAATGCTTGTGTGCAGGTGCACTTTCCCAGTCCCAAGATCTGGGTTTACTTGTTTGACTTCCCTGCTCCCTGGGTTGCTTTTCTTCTGCCTCTTCTGGTAGAATGCTTATGCTCAGTGCTTGCTGGCACCTTAATGCAAAATGGAAGAGGTAAAGTGTTTATTAGCTTAAAAAATAGCAGAACCAAAAAACCTGCTTCATGGACAGTCCTCTTTAGAGCTGTCCTGTGTAAGTGAAATCAGCCTGGCTTAGCAGTGTTGGGCCTCTCAATCTGCTTCCCTGGCAGACTGGGGGAGCCAGCCCAAAGCTGTAGACATGAGGAGGTCTGCTGGAAGTGGGAGAACCAGCAGAGCTCCAGCCTTAGCTCATCTGGCCTGCTGGTATTTATTAACTGTGCTGTGGTATCAAAGCTGTGTCCAAAGTACAGCAGGGAATGATGTTAGGACAGCTAATAGGTTGCATCAGATAGAGAAAGGCTGAATTAGGTACAAAACCTTATAAAAAGATAGTTCTGATCTTTCCTATGAAACAGAAGTCCTGGTTTGTGTGGGGAATCTTTTATGACTCTCTTATTTCCTTAGTGTTTTAAAATATTTCCCTCAGGTAGGTTTCTAACAGATATGTGCCAGCCTTTTTTTGGCACTTTATGTGGAAGTTTACACATAAAACAAGTATATAATCTTCCCTGAGGTTGATCCTCTTCATTTGAGACACATAGGGAGTATTATGGGAAAGTAACCTTGCCTATGTAGTCTGTAGCAAGCTGCTGTAGTTACGAATAGCTCTGGGCTGTCAGCTCTGTTGAGTCCATGTGAGCCCTGCAGGGTGTGAGTGTTAGCATGGCCAGAGCTAAACTTCAGCTGCTGGTGCCTGAGTGTGTGTTCATGTGTTCATGTGTTCATGTGTTCATGTGTTCATGTGTTCACGGTTGGGCTTTGGATGAACACACAAATGCCAAGTGAAATGTGTGGTGCCTTCATGCCTCCTGGTGAAAGCCTGCGTCCAGTCTTGTTGATGCCAGCTTAGCTGCTGGTTTTGACACGTAAGTGTAATTGCTGGACAAAGGCTTGTGGTTTTATATCTGTGAGTAAAGGGAGGCAAAGCATTGTATTTGAAATAACGCACTCTATCTTTAACTTGCATATGCATGTGTGTATTTATACAGTAAGTGTGAAATGATGCCATGCAAGTTCCTAGAGTACATGCATTTTACATGCCATGGAGTGGCGTGGTGAAGGAGATGTAGTGATTTGCACAAATGAGTACAGCCTTGTCATTAGCAGCACTGGGAGCCATTGTCAATCTCTCATCATGTAGTTTCTCAGCCTGGATTAAACTGTTCTGCAGCCTATGTGAGCCGAATGGGCACTGAGATGTTCTGTTAGGAGCACGAATGTCTTGGAGTGGCACACTGCTTGTTTTTGAGGGCATCCTGGTGCTGTCAAAAGGGGTCATTTTTATAACTAGGCATTCATATCCCTTCTTGGTTTCAGCCACCAAGTTGTTTAAAGCTTGACATGGTGCACCTGTCTGATAGAGCATGCTGGACTCTCTTCTCTTCCAGTATGGAAAATAACAGAGAATTTTGCTCATCTCCTGGTCACACTTAGGTGGATCTTCTGCATGCAGCTCGTGTATTTCAGCACTAGATCTCTCTTGGAACTGGGGACCATTTTGTCTCCACGTGCTGCTTGCTGGAGTACACGTTTCCCAGGTTTGTTCACATAATTCCCTCCCTCTTGGGGATCTTTTCCCATGTCCACAAATTACTGTTCTCCTACTTCCAGGCACCCAGCAGGTCCAGCTGCTCTGGAGGAGCATGTTTGTTGTGTAGAGCTGGTTCAGCTGGCAGTGAGCTGCTGTAGTGCTTCGTGAACTTCTAAGTGATCACAGATTTTAAAGCTAACCTTAATTAATGAGCCAGAGGCTTACATCTGTAGAGTAACTTGCCTGCAGATTCTATTAAAAATAAATCGGGAATTGTAGGAAAAAAATAATCTTGTAGAAAAATCTTAATTTTATGTTTTTTTTTTTTTAAATTATGCCAAATACGTTCCATAATAATGTAGCTTAAAATGGCTCAAAAATTCTTATTTGATTTTGCAATTCCCATGTTGGAGTGAACTTGATTTGAACGCTATGTAGAAATACTGTGACAAAAATTCCTTAAGGAAAAAAAAGAAGCTGGACTTAAGGTGAAAATGTGCACCATCTGGATTGTCAAAGAGGTAATAAATCCTCTTCAGAGTGGGAGTGAATCTCCACAGTTCCACTGCTTCGACATTTCCACCTGTAAAAGAAGAGTTTTCAAGCTACCCAACAGGAGCTGAAGCAGGTTCTGCTGCCGCACTGGCGGAGGTGGCTGTGTATTGTCCATGGAGAGCAGCACACGGGCTGAGGTTGCTGTGGCTTGGTATTGCTTACAAATGTTGGTGTGCACATCAGCCACCAGTGTGAGCTAGGAGTCCTGCTGAAGGCTTGCTCCTAAAATCACACAGAGCTTGGAAGCAGGACTACGCGTGCTGGGCCTTGCTGCCTCAGCACAGATGGGACCCGTGTGGTGCCGGGAGCTGTGCCTCGCTCTTCTGTTTCCACGTGTATAATTTCATACTTCGCGTAGGGCGTGCTAATTTAAGTTTGCCACAGTTGCAGGTCAGCGATAAACGGTGCTTAAAACGATCTGTGGGATGCTAAAGAAGAAAGATGGAGAGCAAACTGTGTGTTTAACTTGTGCCTGTGGTAGCTGAGTGTCCGGATGTTGGAAGCAGCAGCTATTTTAGCCGTGGAGTGGGTGCATAGCAGCAGTGCTTCTGTGCAGCCAGCTCTGCAGCAAGACGTGCTGCCCACTTGTGGGCTGAGAGCAGGACAGCTGAGAGCACAAATGGAAGCTTCCCAAATACTGTTTGCTATGTAGCTGTGGGTGTTTGAACTTGTGGAAACGGGCTGATAGGATTAGTCCTATTGGTAGGGATCTCATCGTCATCATTTTGGTTCCCTTGGATATGTTGATACCAGTAAGCAGTTTTATAAATCTTGCGTGTTCTGTTGGCTCCTGCAGCTATTGGCCTAATTCTGGGACAAATCAGGATTGCTGTTGGTAAGTGACAGGTAGAAACAGCTGTGGGATGAAGTGGCAGAGAGAATGCTCAGAAAGCTGAACAGCATTTGAGGCACATTTGGCTGAGCACGTGGATTTAGAGAAATGATGCATCTCCCTTTAGCAGGTCTCCATGTATGGGGGCAGGAACCATTTCCATACGAGCTATTTGTTCAAATCAAAATAGAGGATATTTAAGAAGTACTAAAAAAGATGATTGTCTTTACTTTTCCAACCTCTGGATTAAAAAACTAGCTGTGGAGCTTTAATATCCCCACATTTTAGCTGTGAAAGCTGCTACTTAATGAATGGTATTCCTTGCCATCTCATTCTTTATAACAAATATGGTTTATGCATAGTCTGTATTCATAAATGCCATTTTTGTTTATACATAACATTCATGATATTTAGTATCAGGGAGCTTCTGAAGTGTTTTTGATATTTCAAGCCATGTTTGGACAGAGATCTAACAGTCTTCAGAAGGAACATGGATAAACAGAGCTCTACAATCACTGACTTGTTTGTATATTTCTGGTTAAGAAAGGAAATAACAAGTTCAGTGTAACTCCTAGATGTAATCATTGATTACCACTTTTCACTCTGCCAAAAAAGGGGAGATCACTTTTTCATTGGGAAGGCCGCTGAAATGCACCGAGAGGGGGGAAAAAACCGACTGCATTTTTTAAATGAGGGAGTCTATTTATTTGGATTCCTCTAACTTTGTGTGCTCTGCCCTGGCCGTTTATCAGCAGTGGTGTAAAATACAAAATGCTTCCTTCCGTGGACACGCTGTTTACTGGAGGGTTCAGTCTGCAAACAGATGCAGATCCCTGCAGCACAAAGTCCCAGCTCAGCTGCTGTTTGCTGCAGCTGGCAGCCAGTGGTTCCTGCAGCTCTGGCTCGGACAGAAGTTTCCATTCTATACCTCTGTTTTATAACTCTCCGTTTTTTCCAACTCTTGGCATTTGGACTGAAACTTTTCCAGCCTAACTGCTGCCAAATCGTATTTTGGTTTTGGAAAGCCTGAGCGAGGGCAGTTTGTCTGCTCAGGAAAATGAGAGGAATACTTTTTTTTTTTTAATAAAAATAGCGTTGGCTTTTTTTTTAGGAGGGTTGTTTTAAAGTACGTGGAAGTAGAAAGTTAAGATGTTCTAGAGGACAGATTTGGAGGTGCTGAGGAAGAATTGGCTTTGATAATTCTGGTCTGCGGTCTGCAGAAAATACATGCTGTGATTGCCTTGCTTGTTGTGCTGTCTTGCTGGGCTAGGATGGAGCAGCAAAGAGAGGATCACAGAATCACAGAATTGTAGGGGTTGGAAGGGACCTCCAGAGCTCATCGAGTCCAACCCCCTGCCAAAGCAGGTTCCCTACAGCAGGTCGCACAGGAAGGCATCCGGGCAGGTCTTGAACATCTCCAGAGAAGGAGACTCCATGACCCTTGCAAACCAGTTTGCAGCACTGACATGAAAGCGAGATCTCTGTGACCTTCGTGTCAATTTTGATGGGCATCCCCATATCCTGGTAGGAGATGGAGGAGAATCTGAACGTGGACAGCAGTGAATTCCAATATACATAAAACCATTCCGAACGTCGCGTTTGCCAGGCACTGATGGTGAATTTTCCTGTTTTCTTTCATTGGCAGTCTAGAATTTGGATTGAGTTGTCCCTCAATTTCTCAATGGAAAAAAAGGCACAGGCATGTCAGGCTGGCTGGGCTGGCTGCTCCTTCACACGTGTGGGCAGCAGAGACCTGGGCAGCTCTTCTTAGTGGGGCAACCCCTGAGAATGCTGTTGCTCTGCTCAGCTCACCTGCCTCGCCTTCCTGTTTCCGTGGGAAAGATGTTCATTAGACATACAGTAATAATTTCAATTTAAATTCCAGAATCTCATAGCTCTTTGAGGGAGGAGGGGGGGAAAAAAGTGATCATCTCATTAGGAAACCTTTATGAAGACTGCAAAGCTTTAGCTGAAGCGCCTGCAGCCTGAATGCATTATTCACCCTAAGTACAGGCATGGGTTCTGCATGGAGCTGGGTCAGTGCCATCACCATCTGCAGTATTGCTGTCAGGGTGCCACACACTTGCATGGTTATAAGGAGTTTTGAGCTGGACATACAAGTTTATTGGAAAAAAGCTGATGCACTGAACTGCCTTCCCATGAGGACGACTTAAGAGTCTGTAGTTAAGTTAGGGCTGTGCTGCTGGGGGAAGCTTTTGTTAGCTGCCTCTTGAATTTTGTACAGCGTTTGGTTGTTTTTTTTATATATGTATTTTTTGTGCATGTGGAATAATTTAGTAGTTCAGTAATACCATCAGTTGTCATCCTGGCAGCATATAAAGAGTAATTGAGAACTGTGGAATGGAAAGTATGCCGTGTTGTGAGCTTATATTGAAAATGGGCCCTTTCTGAGAGGCATTCATGCAGCTTCTTGCCCTGACGTCAAAGTGACAGTAATTAAGTAATTCCTTGGAAGATTTTGCTTTCTGCTGCTTTCGTGCAGATTGAACAGTGATATGGAGCTGCCTGCTGCAGAGCTAAGCTTTCAGTTTTGTAAGCTTTGAAATTGCAAGGAGCGTCTCAGAAAGGACGGTTGTTTACATCGCAGCGTAACAGCTTGAGATAGGTAAACATAGCAGGGCAACTTGAGGGACTCAATGGCCGAAAGGAGAGTTTTTCCACTAGATTTGGAATGGAATAAAAGGCTGTGTTCCATCTCGAGCTTTGTAACTGACTTCTGTTGTTAAAAAAATCTTTTAAAATGGGATATGAAGGTTGCTTTGTACTTCGGAGGAAATATACTATGGAATTAAATTCAGTTCAGACCAAGTTTTTTAATCTGGAAGTGACGCCTACATTTATAGTTAGTAAAAAGAATTAGGCAATAACTATAAAAATATAATAGTTTTAAATTTAATATTTTGATGGCATCTTTGTAACTTAATCAGTTGTAACAGTTCCCTCTTACTCTATTACCCAATCTCATTACTTTTTCATGCCCCCCGTCTTTCTCTTCCTTTTGTGATATTCAGAGTGATTCTGAATAGTAGAACTCAGAGAATGAAAGGATAAAGCAGTCTCTTTGTCACCTGGATTTGTGAGCATTGTGCATGAGCAGGAGAAGGCTGTCAGAAATGTGCTGCTGTGTTTTCTGAAATGATGGAACATTTATGCTAATATTTCATCTGTGTTTTAAATTTCAGGGTGGGATCTCAATTACAGGTGATGATGAGGCAGGACAAGTATGTGTTTAATTCGTTCTGTGCTTGGTTTACAGCTGCCCCAAGCCCTGGAGGCAGCATTTAGGCTGTCTGCATGAACTGAAGCTGACCCAGCAGAGGCCCATGAGGCCAGAAGCTGTGAACAGCAATGCAGTCCTGCCTCAAGACTCAGGTGCAGCGCTAACAAGGCACGGTTGGGTCCACGGTTAGGAAGGAAGCTTTTTTGGTGAACTCGAGGCAGACTGCTTCCATAAACCGGGTAAAAATATTTCAGCCACAGTTCCCTTTCCAAACAGGCTGAGAGAATCAAAGAAGCTGTGATTGGCACAGACCTCCAGTGGTCTCTTCATCTCCTGAGGGCTGTTGCCATCACGAGGTCAGGGCAGCCAAGTCCTGAAAACCCCCACAGATGGCAATTTTGTGGGTTCTCTGTGTACCCTGTTCAGTGCTGCCCTTCTGGGTGTTGCCTGGCATGCAACTTGAACCTATGAAAAGCAATTTGTGGCC
The DNA here is from genome assembly GCF_019232065.1 of Centrocercus urophasianus. NCBI lineage: Eukaryota > Metazoa > Chordata > Aves > Galliformes > Phasianidae > Centrocercus > Centrocercus urophasianus. Next base: position 18,820,360 of record NW_024884744.1, on the reverse strand, counting down.
ACTGACCCTCGCTATGACTCTATTCCAAGAAGAGTTTGGCTCAGTCATCTCTGCGACTGCCATTCAAATAGCTGTAGGCAGTTATTAGATCTGTCATCTCAACTTCCCAATTTCTTTACCTGGAGCATGTTCTTCTGACCTCTTAGTCAGCCTTCATCACTTGAGCTGTACCTGTTCCAGGTTGTCTTAAATAGGGTGCACCTTAGCAGTCAAAAGAGCTGCCACTGTGATACATCTATGATATGAATGCCCTTTCTATGAGCTGGAGTACGAAGACAAGTGGACCATCATGAGGCACAAAGCTTATAGAGTCATGGAGGCATGAATCAGTTTAAAGATGGTGCATGGAGGGGTTGGAAGAAAGTACATTATGGTTTGATTGGGTTAATTTTAACAGCTGTATGTAAGTAGCCATGGATAGGACAGAATTTCCTTTTCATAACAGCACAAGTGGTTGGAACAGGCAGTGATTGGAACTAGGATTACATCTGATTTCAGGAATGAGAAATCAGAGACATTGTTGCAGCCTATCTTCTGCTCAGTGACTTGTGGAAATTAATGGGTCTACCTGCAAAGGGAGGGTCTGACACGTCCCATCTTCAATAGATGGAAGTACACAATGCTGGTTGTGGTACTGACACATCCTCAGCAAGTATTGCTGGCTGGAAAGAATTCCTTCATGAGATCAATGATATCAGTGAGTGATAGAGGCATACAACAGCAATAAAAAATGTATGTGTTTCTGTGCATTTAAAAAAATCCTACTATATTTAAGGATATTTTTTTCTGCTACTATTTGAAGTTATATCTATAGGTGCAAGGCAAGATATTTTTTTAATTAAGAATTTAGTTTTCATAATATGTTTCTCCAGCAGCACGTGGATGCTGTGGCAGGCAGTCTGAGAAACAGACAGAAGAGTAAAAATGTTATGGAAGATGGTGAGGTTTACCTGTATGACTGCTTTCTTCAGAACAAAACACAAACGTACCCATGAAGTCTTCTGCAAGGAAAGATTTTACCTAATAAATAAAAAAAAATTCAATGGGCTGTGTTCTTAGAAAGAAAATACCATTGTAGGTATCACAAGACTTGACTGGAGAAAGAGGAGAGCGCTTCTCTGTGTTGTGTGCTTGGGAGATGGCACAGTTGATACGTTCCCACATCCATTGATGTGACCAGGAACTGGATCATTTCTGCTCACTTGCAGGTTTTTGGGGGGTTTCAACCTCAGTGGATTGATCCACCAGGATGCCCAGAGCTTCCTCAGGTCATGGTGTTTGTGCCACGTGAATTTGCCTGGCTGTGATTCACACTCATGGCTGCCTTCCTGGGTAACCACAACTCATGAGAGCAGGGGTGAGGAAACGAGCTGCTTTCCTACTGTTTGCTGTCCTTTTGTTTCTTTCCTCTTTTGTTATGGCATTGGATCCAGTTGTCTGTTCACATTGGTCAGATTATCAGAGCTGTTCGAAGTTCTGCAGAGTTGTCATAATTTCTCACTGAAGCTTCTTTGAAATGATGTGGAGATATTTAGCCAACTTGCACCGTCCTAAAAGCAGAGGCACAGATTCTTTTTCTTCTAAGCAATTGCTCTTGAATTTTTGTGAGTCTCCATAAAGCAAAACAACTTCCCTATGGTGTTTTTTTTTAAACCCTCTCTATTTCAACCCAAACGACCCACTCTTTATTTTCAGTTGCACATTTTATTGAATTATTACGCTACTAATGTGTTACAGTGTCTGTCCCTTTAAAAAGATGTACTGTTCTGAGCTGAGAGAGTCTGTTACAGAACTGTTTGTGTCTGTTGCAGTGGGAAAACCATGGTATCCTCTGGAGCTCTGTCTTCTCCAAATAAATGAGATCTGAGTGGTGTGAATGCCTAGGTGTGTTTTGCTGGCTGCTAATGAAAACAAGGCAGAGGCGGGAAGTGATTTTTTCACAGTCTGTGGGGAGAGAGAAAGAGGGTGGTGAGTTTCCATTGGCAGTTTGTGAGGGGAATGCTATAGGATCATGGAATCCTTAGGGTTGGGAAGGACCTCTAAAGGTCCTTGTGCAGCTCCCCTGCAGTAAGCAGGGACGTGCACAGCTCCGTCAGGCTGATCCAGCCTCAGTATCCAGTGTGTGCCAGGCCAGCACTGTGCTACTGGCTGTTAGGTCTCATCCTGCCAGCGCGTACGTTTGGGATTAGTTCATGCTTTCCTTCTTTCCTGGCAGCTTTTTGTGTTGCTGGAACGGGTAACACGGGGTGTGAGAACTCTTTGAACTCTTGTCTGTACGATCTGGATGCTCTGATGTGTGGCTTCACAAGCAGCACTGTCCTTGCAGCAGCAGCTGCAGCCGTGTGGCAATAGATGCTGAGGTGCTGCCGTGCCCAGGGTGTGGAAGTTTCCCCTTTTCTCCCACGTTACCACAGTGTTGGTTTTGTGGCATTGCACCCAACTGAACAAAGGCAGTGGGGAGGGCTGCGTTACAGACCTGGTGGCAGAGGCAGCCTCGTGCAGTGCTGCAGTTGCGGGGCTGCGGGCGCTGCTGTGGGACTGGGGCAGTCACTGTGCCGCGTGGCAATGCGGATCACAGCCTCCAGCTGCACAAACACTGTGCTAGTTTGAGGGCACTGCAAAGAGCTTACAAATAGCTGACCTCCAGGGGCCCTTCCAGCTTCAGTCGCTGCCATCCTATGATGCTTGGCTGTTCTGAGCCGTGTATTGCTATTTACAAAGTTAAAATAACAAAGGTGGTTAATGCTGATGTGGAAAACCTTTTTTCTAAAGTTTTCTAAGATACCATATCTTATTTATTAAATTAGTTTATCTTAATCTTTTTCTTTTTTGCTTTCCTGTTCAGTCAAAATATTATGGCCAGGCATTATTGACAGAAGTTTACAAGCACCTGAATTTAATTGAATCGGACTACTTTGGAATTGAGTTCCAGAACATCCAGTCATATTGGGTACGTATAATTTCCCAACAAATTCATTACAACAAAAAGGTTGCTGAAGGTTCCAGTCCTTGTGGAGTCTTTGGTCGGGTTGTCTCTGATTACTGCTCCTACTTCGCTCATCAGAACAAGGACAACTCCTAAAGTAGGAGGGGGAGATCAGATTCTACTTGTTAAACCTCAAAAACACGTGAAGTTGCTGGTGTTTCCACTTCCAGTCACGTGAATAAAATCCTCCATTGCTCTCAGCATTAGTAAGTGAAAGTGTAGTTTGTAGAGCGCTTAAGAAGTCAGATGAAGTGTGTAACTTCAGTAATTTTATCTACAGTTATTTCAGTCTTTGGTTAATTTCCCCGACGAATCATTATGGACCTCCCATCCATTCTGCTCTTCTGTAATCCTGTATTCTGGTTTCTCTCCACTGTCATCTTGGCACTGTTTTGGCAGCGGTCTCCTCAGCATGGATGTTGTGCTCTTTCTGAAGGGACCCTTCCTTCTCTGTTCAGGTGGACTTTAGGCATGAATGAGGGTTTTTGTATTGATACATGACATGTGAATTTAGATAAGCACTTATAAACAACACGAAGAAACAAACAAAGCAATTAAGGAATTGCTACAGAGAAGGAAAAATGCATATGCATAAACTACTTAGTTTGAATTTACTATTGGTATTTTCACATTGTATTCAAATATGAATGCCAGTTTGTCATTTTTTTTTCCTTCAATTTTAGATTTGGCTGGAACCTATGAAACCTGTTATTAAACAAGTACGGAGTAAGTAGTTTTAAAAAAGGAAGTTTTCCTTAATTTGCATTTACTTTATGTGGGCTGCTTTCATAATTACTACTTGATTTACTGGTTATGCTTCCCTGAAAATTGTATTTGGTGGTGGTGATAATGACTCCTGTTTGGGCATGCAAACCTGTTGTTTTTATTATGTAGCATGTGGTGGGTGGAATGGAAAATTACTGAGCGTATGATTTTTTCTCTGTGATAAATATCTAGATAGATTGGATCAGCTGGTGTAAAGTTTGTGAAACATGACATTTGGCTGTTGGTGAGCTTTTCTGAATTGTGTTGTCCTCTTCTATATCCTTATTGATGACCTGGATGAGGGCATTGAGTGCACCCTCAGTAAGTTTGTGAATGGCACCAAGTTGGCTGGAAGTGTGGATCTGCCTGGGGGTAGCGAGGCCCTACAGAGGGATCTGGGCAGGCTGGAGAGCTGGGCTGAACCCAACTGGATGAGGTTCAACAAGGCCAAATGCCAGAATCACCGACCCTGGAGGTGTTCAAGGAACGGTTGGATTTTGTCTGGAGGGACATGGTTTAGTGAGTACTATTGGTGATAGGTGGATGGTTGGATTGGATGATCTTGAAGGTCTTTTCCAACCTTGGTGATTCTGTGAAAATGGGAAGAGAAAGGAATATTGTGAGCAAGGAAGGGGTAACACCTGCAACTGTGATCCTTTCCGAGAGCTGGCTGCTTTCTAGAAGGACTGCAGAAACTACGCTCGCCATCTCCATTGTTCTGATTTGCCAGGCAAAGTTCAGACCTGGTTGACATTTGGAAAGTTTCAGCAGGATGGATGGTTCCCTCTTTTCATTCTGATAATTTCTCTGGGGAGCTGCTTCCTTGGCACAGCAGAGGTGGTGATAACACTGTGACTGGCTGCAGCTTCAGGGTCCCTGTCAGGGCAGTTCTGAAGTTTCAGAGGGTCACAGAAAGGCTGAGGTGCCTCTGGGTCCATCCAGTGCCACTGCTGCTCCATCAGGCCCACCCACAGTAGTGTGTCCACTGCTTCTGGCCGAGGTCTGAATCTTAGACACAGATCTAAAAATAATACTAAAAACATGAGATGATCAAAATTTCCTTTCAGATCCATCATAGGTGATGACCTATTTTGGGATATAGAAAACTTTGCTTTGTATGATGTGGATTTTGTTTTTGATCAGCTTCAGAAGGAATATAGTCAGCTTTACTTGTAGCCCAGAGCTGCGGTTTGTGGTCTCACAGGAGCAGTTGTGTGTCTGTGCAGGTCTGTTTGCTGCAGAAACATCTCTGTGGAGCCCGTTTTTAATGCTGCAGTTACTGTGCCCCTAGTCAGACAACGAGCAGGTTTGAAATTAGAAGAGTGTTTCCATATGTTGCTCTAAATTTTAATTGTTGTGCATGTCTGTTTTTGCTGAGAAAAGCAGTATACAGGGAATGGGTTTCACATCTATGGCATTTGGTTGCAGCAGAGTTTTCTTTTGACCACGAGTGTATGTTCAGATATTTGACTTCCTAGTAGGCATGCAATACATAGATAAAATTTGGGTACCATCTCTGAGGACTGCCAGTTTGTATGGGGCTGGTATTAACCATACCCCCAGGGTACTTCTTATGTGTTTTTTTTAATTTGTTTTCAGATTTGATTTCTTAGAGTAATTCTGCATCTTGGTTCAGAATGGCCCAGTGTTTCCTTGCACTGTGCTAAAACTTTTCCTGTGTAGAATGAGGATTATTTTTAGAGGAAAGGCAAGAATAGAAATGAACAGTGGAGTTGTGATGCAGAAGTATTATAAAAGCAAAAATGTAATTCTTTGTTTATTGTTCTTTAACATAGGTCAGGTGCAGAAGACAGTCAAAATTGCTCCTGCTTACTTTGCTGCTGCTGGGTGTGATGGATGTGTCTGCCTGTCCTTAACTTTGTGGAGGTTTTCCAAAGCTTAGGAGCAATTTCAGAAAATCAAAGCCATTTTTTTTCTGTTAGCATGGTCTGCTAAAACTGTTTACTTTCCTTGTTTGATGCATCTCACGAATTATAAAATCCCGAAAATAAGGCATCTGTCTTTGCCAAATGTAAACCTTGTGCATCATCATAAGGTTTTATTTCCAGCCTCTGTTTGTTCAAGATACCGTACTCTAATGAGGGATTGGTGGTTTAGTGTTTCTGCTCAGCAGAGCAGTGGTAGTTCTGAGGCTGAGAGCTGCTCTTCATCATGGCTCTGATGGTCTGAAAGTTCTCCCAGTAAGGAGACAACATCTGGCAGGAAGCAAAATTTCTTGTTCTTCTGCTAGCAAAGGAAAAGATGGATCTGTGGAAGAGTAAGTTGGACATTTGGGGGTAAGAAATCAGGTAGTGAGGCTGTGCTTTGGGGTTAAAGGGTCAGGACAGTCCCACAGGAGGTGATGGGTCCTCACAGCGTGTCTGTGCCATCCTTGCGCTCTGGGAACGCCTTGTGGGCTCGCCTGCAGTGCTCTTCTGTGAAGTCAAGTAGCTCCTTCATAGCTCTTCTGTTGCATGAAGTTACTTCTCTACGTTCTGTGCCATGGGAGTATTACAGGTAGAGTTGTAAAAACCTTCCTGCTGTGTCTGTTTGACGTGGATCTTCTACACCCCATAGACCCACCGTAGTGAGCTGAAGGTTGGCTGGACTCTGGTGGGCTGTATTTCTGTGCACGTTGGGAAGCACAGTGTGCATGTGCTTACAAAGAGTTCTTGTGACATGACTTTTTTTTTTTTATAGGACCAAAGACTACAATGCTTCGTCTAGCTGTAAAGTTCTTTCCTCCAGACCCAGGCCAGCTGCAAGAGGAATATACAAGGTAAAGTACCTCTGGAAGAACTTGGTTTGAACTTTGGTTTTACCCACTGAAACAGGAGGGTGCTGTATCTATTTCCAAACAAGTTTTATACTGAAGATATTGAAACAGCACTTTTGGGTCGTATCACATTTTAAGAAGACGTGTTGGTAGATTAATGCTATTGGAAAAAATATTTTTCAGACCAGAAAATAGTGCAGGTAAGGGCTTGCCATCCATCACGGGGTTGAAAGAGGCAGCATATAGAGGAAACACCTGTATTTATAAACAGAACCTACATAAAATAATCAGGACATATTTTAGTAGATGGTTTACCATTTAAATCCTCACTAAGTATTCTAGAACACGCAAACATGCTTTACTGTTCATGGTTATCACCAGTTCAGATGTTTGTAATAATGAGGTGTCACACATTTACTGTTGCCTGTTTACTGTGCCTTCTTCTAAGTGAAAAGGAAAGCACATCCTTTCCAACGCTGTATTCCTAAAAACATATTAATATTGGCTTAGGTTATGAAGTCAGTCCTTATCGCTGCGCTTTCAGTTTTGCCATGTTTCTCTTCTTTTGTACTTTCTGCAGGCACTAGTAATACTCCTTTAGCTGCTGTATTGGAAAATACTTTGGAGAATTGTGTGTAAAAAAAAGTAAATTTAATTTCTTGCTGTTTCTGTGGACTGCAAACATCATAGTCCTGGAAAATCCTGGAAGAACCACTGAGTGAATTAAATAAGTGTTAGCAGAAATTATGTTCCCTAATGAGATGCTAGCACCAGTAATGCTCCCTCATCTCGATTGCAGTAGATAAAATCACTTGAAGTCTTCCTCAAGTGTCTTGCCATCTAAAAAATACAGCTGCTGTTACTTCACAGCTCAAACTTGTTGAAGACTGTGGTTTCCCATCTGCTTCTTCATTTCTCCGTGTTCATTTACACCGATGAATTGTACTGTGCAAGTGGATTATTTGTGTGCTTAGTTTTATTTGGCTGCAAGTCTTCTGTTTTGTGTTGGTTTTGGAAAGAGGAAGAATTAGGGGACGTTGCTGCTATAAAATACTATTCAGTTGTTTTTAAGTTCTCACAGCCTGTTAAGATAGTACTTCTTACTCTCACTTTTCAGGTATCTGTTTGCTTTGCAAATCAAAAGAGACCTGGCAGAGGAGCGACTAACCTGCAGTGACAACACGGCAGCTCTTCTCGTCTCTCATCTCCTGCAATGTTAGTACTGCCTCTGTGGTGACCTGGTGGTGTTGCCATTGCATTAGACAGCATGCAGGAGTTTTTTGCATGCGTTCTGGTAGCCAGAAGCATTTTGCCTTGCAGTGTTTCTTTTCAGTACAAAGTAGTAAATGTGTTTGACCAGAGGGATTATGATCAGGGCTAGCTAGGTTCCCAATGTTCTGGAGAGCAGCTGGTACTTACGTATAAGATAACTTTGGCTTTGTGGAGATCATGAAAAACCAAAGCACTTGTGTGTTGCCTTCTTGCTCTGGCTCTGCAAACTGAGTCACCAGCACTCCTCAGCTCTCAGCCAGCCTCAGTGCTTCTTTATGTTAGTTTCTAAGTTTGCCCATGGTTGGAAGGTGATAGAGACTGGGCTGGAGTTTGGGAAATAAAACTAGAAATGTGTGAGAACGAGTTTAACAAGTGGGTTGTCAGCAGCTTCCCTTCTTGGAGGCAGTGGAAATGGAAATTGGAAGCGATTGATTTGGAGCTCTCCATGCTTCTGCTTACTCAGCCAGTAAGCAGCTAAAGAGCTAAAAATGTGGCCTTTAAGTCAAGCTGGCTGGGAGACTGGTTTCACAACCAGACGAGTTCAGCTTAGCCTGTCCTCTCAAGCAGCAGCCAAACCTATGATGTGAGCTGCAGAAATAGGGGTTTGTGCCTCCTTGCTTATGTGAAGCAAAAGCCTTGAAATGGCGCCTCTTCGCATGTGCAGTACTCAATAGTTGCCTCTAATTAGATTACTGTAACTGTCATAATATTAGTTACAGTTACCTTACACAGAATGAGCTCTATCTTGTGTGTGCAGCCAGGGAGTTGCACAATTAAAATTTGCTAACAATTTGTCACAACTTTGCGTAAGTTTTGGGAACAGTTCCAGGGCAGTGTGGAGCTGCTGAGCAAATCTCAGTGTTTGCCCTTACCCATCCTGCTTTTACTGCACGAGGAAAATAGAAGAAGTAGAGAAAGAATGATTCTTCTTAAGAGCAGATTATTCTGCAAAAGTGCCTTCCAGTTTTTCTCATGTTGTTTTGTATGCTGGCTCGATTTTAAACAGGATATTGCTGTGCTCTGTTGAAGAACATCTGTCTTGGATGAGATTATTAGTTTGTTTAGTCCACTCTCCTTTCTCTGACAGTAGTTAGTAGCAGATGCTGTGGGGAAGACATGAGAAACAGAGCAAGCATATGGTGACACTTCCGTCAGTGCACCCATCCAATAATCTTTGCAGTGGCCGTTCTGAGTCGGATTGATTCCTTCACTCTTCATTTAGTCGCCCTTGAACTTTACTTGCTTGTATTTGTCAAATTATTTTTTCAGTTGGCTTCTATTTTTGGCATTCTTTCACGAAAATGAGCTTCACTGCTTAATTTTTTGGCTTGCATAGGAAAGGAAAAAATGGGTTTTGTAATATTTTTTTCATTCTACTCGTAACTTTATATACATCTGCTGTAGGTTCTGTGTGCATTATGCTTTTCTCTTCCAAACCAAGGACTTCTGGTCTCGAGTTTTATCAAGTAGAAGCTGTTCTGTACATTTGATTCACGCTTCATCTGCAAATCTCTTCTTAATACTGCAGCATCATCTCTGAAAGGTGTGGATTTGTGCTGCTGTAACCCCCAGGGAATCTGCCTGGGGTAAATGTGAATGTTTTCTGAAGCGAATTTGGGTATAAAGCATAACGTACACATTTCAAACAATCAAAGGACAATGCAGTCCAGATCCTTAGCCCCCCACCCCCAGTTCCTGACCCAGCATTTTCTGTTGTTGTTCCTGTTCCATTGCTTCTTTTTATTCTAACACTTTTTCTTCTGTAATAGCTGAAATAGGGGATTTTGATGAATCAGAGGATCGAGAACACCTTAAAGTGAACCGATATTTGCCAAACCAGGAAAGAATCCAAGGGAAGATCCTGGAGTTCCACAGGAAGCATGTGTAAGTGAGGGTGATGGCGCCCCACTGATGGGACCTGGGGCTGGGGAGCAGGCAGGCTGGCTCCATGAGGGTGAGTGCACTGTTTGATGGCATGGTGGCAGGTTGTGTTCGCTGCACACTTTCTGATGAGAAAGGTTGAATTTATCAGTAATTGCTATTGAGACTTTTTAATTAGGAGCTTTAACACAGCTTAAGGTACGTTTTACCTGTGAATATAGCAGTGCAGCTATTTAAACTCTGAGAAGAAGACAGTTTGTCTGCAGGCAATCTGCAGGTTTGTGTGTGCTGACTTTCTGTATATACGGGTGGCTTGAATTTAACACTGATGGCAAAAGGAAAGCACAATGAGAACTGTGTTTAAATGTCTGCACTTCCCCGAATGCACTGGACTGTAGTAGTGCAGCAGGCACTTATAAGAGGACAGGTGACAATAATGGATGCTTTTTGTAATACTAGTTGAATGTATATTAATTCTAGTTGGGTAATTGAGAGAGCGAGAGAAACAGAAGAGGACAAAGTTGTTGAGCAATAATTTTTCTCACATGATATTCCAGTGTGCTTTTAATAATGCAGCAGAGAAGCCTATCGTGAGCTTGTAATGATGGCTTGAAGCAAAATCATTCTCCAGAATTTCAGGTTTGCAAAGTTTGTGTTCAGCGTGTCATCAGATCCATAGGTCTTGCTTTTGCATAAGTAGAAATAAATTACATTGTATTCATTTTAGGGTAAAGAAGAGAGTTGAGAGTTAGAAGGAGAGAAGTAACTGTTGTCAAAACTGATGCAATAAATGCTTCTATGGTGCATGTATTTTTTCAGAAAGCTCCTTTTAATAATTCCATGCACAAAGGAACTTCGTATTTCTGCCTAGAAGAAGGAAGTCAGAAGAAAGTTAATGGGAAAAGATTCCGTGCTTCATAGGTTTACTTTGTATTAGTTTAATGATAATTGCATCTAACGTAGCTATTTCAACAGTATGGTTACAAATCTCATTTAAAGCAATTGTCAGTGCTGCTTGTGTGGAGTGAAGATGTTTAACATCTCCTTGCTCCTTTGGAAAATTTCTGTTACATAGATGTAATTTTGGAAGCGCTGCAACCCTAAAAATAGCTGGGACTTCCTTACACGTCTCTTCTCTCTGTCCTTACCCAGTGAGTTCTGGGCACCCTTTCCCATTTTTAGTAAGAGTGGTGAAGGTCCTGCATTTTCTCAGTGTTTGCACACTTTTCTCCACGTTCCTATTACAAGGAGCCAGTGGAAGCACAGACCCTGTCTCCTTCCTTCCGACGCAGAGTGCTGCTAAACGAGCAAATTATTTCTCTTCTCTCTTACCATACTTTTGCTTTATAGCTTTATTTTTAGGTTTTCTTTTTCTGTTTCCTTCCCTTCACCTCCTAACCCTCCTCCCTATCTTTAACAGACTGCTCTTTCCTTCAGCTGACAGCGCAGCCTCCAAAAAGAGAACCCATTGCTGAGGGGATGGCTCTTCTCCAGCTCACTGCTGCATCATCCATTCTCTTTCTGACCCCGTGCTCTGCAGCCCTCGCTTTGCTGTAACCACGCTCACTGGTGTAGCAGTGTGCTGTCTCTTTTCTGTCCAGCACCAAGCAGGGCACGTCGGTCTGCCTTTCTCAGCTGGGGTGGCAGCAGGATTCCTTGTGGCACCGCACGTGAGTTGCTGGGCAGGAGCACACGTGGCCCTCGGGTGTGTTTATCTCAGGTGTCTCTTTGTGTTAGAAGGCTGTGCTGGGGTGGTGTGGAGCTTCATCTGAGCTATTAGAGCTGGTAGAAGACGGGGAAAGCAGAATCTGTGTATCCCTTCTGTATCAGCACAAGAGCAAAGCCATTGACAGTTGTATTCAGAAGGATGAGGAAAGCTTATTTTCTATTAAACATGCCTGTTTTCTTCCTTTTACAAATATTTATACTCACAAATATAGAAAAACAGCTTTTATATTTAACTTTGCAAATGCAGGAACGATAAATAAGAGGAGTTGTATTTTTAGAACAGCAGGTTGGTTATTTGCTTCAGTGAGAGCCTGTGTTAACTAGAGCTGTTTGCTTCTGTGGTAGGTTTGTATTTTGAAGCTGCTGTTGTCCAGTTACATCTGAGTGCCCCAAACACTCTGAATGCAATGCTTTCTGCCTTCCTGCAAGTAAGACAAGTGGAATACTTGCTGTGAGGGGCTGTAGATTGGAATTAAACGTTACTGTGGATGCCTGAAGGAGAGCTTTGACTCTGTTTTGCTTGATGGATTTGTTGAACATGATTTGTGTGCCTTCAAATGAGTGGTGGTTTTTTTGTGTGTTTATATATTTGTGTGAATCAGGAAAGGAACTGAAGATTTGTTGCATTTATATATATTTACTGTTATCCCTCAGGTGCTTTCACAACTTGTTAGGCTAGTTGCCCAGGATTAAAATTATTTTGAAAACAGGATGCTTCATATTATGTTTGTAAACAAGAAAAAAAACTGTATTTTTAGATTGCTGCATACTCTCACAATTCGTAAAAATACAGCATCTGACTGCCTGTGCTTTAAAATGCTGCCTTACTGCTTTTAAAAGCTGTGCTCATTGCATGAAGCCATTGCCCCAATTGCCATGTGAATATTGTAACACTCCACAAATATCTGTGTAAATGAAGGCATGTAAGCAGCCTTTACCTTAAAACAAATTGCACTGACAGCAGATTTTGCAGGAAAACACTTGCGAAAGAGAGCCTGTTGTCCATTGACCTGGGGAAGAGTAAGTAGATTTATCTGCTTAATGGATGAACAAAATTAGACCAGATTGTTTTCGGGCTGGTCTGTGCAGCTTAGTCTCCAGCAAACATCTGAGGGTAATTACTCTGAAACTGCATCTCATTTGTAATTGTTTGTTGTGCAGTGTGAGCTGCTTGGCATCGCTCCTGGCTTTCCCTGCTGCAGCCTCTTCCTTCTTTGGTAGGTGTGAGCAGGTTTTGTCTATGAGGACATTCTTAAAAAATTTCCTTATTGTTGCTGAGCTGCACTGGGCTTCTGGTGGTATCTGGTGGGTCAGAACACAGAATGCTGCTGGTTCTGCGTCAGTTACACTGCGCTGTTCATCGAGAATTTGGAATAAAATGCTTTCACATTTTCTGCTTGCTATTTTGTCTTAATTTTTGTTTGCATTCCCCTCCAGCAGCAGTTCCCAACCTCCAGCAACCTTAGCATCCTCTCTAAAGACAAAGCACCGCATTCATTCTTAATGCAGCTCTATTGAGAAGAATTATACCAGGAATTAATGGGGGTGGAAGTTACACACAGTGCTCTTAGAGTGCAACTCAAGGAGCTGTGGCCAAAATTAATATTTATGATCTGACTTTTTTTGTATGTGTTTAATAAACAGAAACCATGGTACTTCAACTACTTTGACACGGTCAAGGAATCTGTGGAAGAAATGCTAGTGATGCTTAAAGCTGTGATAAAAATGCTTATTCCAGCATTGCTCGTTTTAGGGAAAGGGAAATCTGCTTTAGCAGTTTGAGCTCCCAGACAGAAGTAACATCTGTGGTGGCAGCGCTGCTGGAGGTGCAGCTCCAGTACTCTTCATGCAGCTTGGCTGGCATTCCTTTTTCCATCTGAGATGAGATTTTTGTTCCCTCTGTGCTTCTCAGTTGTTTACAATTGCTTTACACTTACACGGCCCCATTATACTGACGTTGCAATAAGGCTGGAATTTGCAAAGTCAGGAACTTCATGTAATTCTTGCTTTCTCCAGTTGGGAAAAAAATAGAAATTCTTCATTCTCTTTATGTTAAGTTTAAATGTAGTAGCTGCTCACTGAAGTGCTCTCCATTTGTATTTAAGAGAAATGCATGTAGAATCAAAAGTTGTTTAAGTTAAAACATGGAGATAGGCAGGGGGAGAATGCCCAGAAAGGGAAGGCAGGAGAACTGATGCAGTGCTGTTGGTGCTGGCACCGCATTGCACACCAAAATAGATCCTGTGATAAACAGCTTCTCCTCTGCTTGAGTCAACTGGGGCACGTTTATGGAAGGAAAGCAGGACCTTGGAAACGGGGCTTCTGACATCTGTGTGTGACTGTGTGTGTGTGTGTGTGTGTGTGTGTGTGTGCAGAAATCTCAGCTGGCTTCAGTGCTCGTTGGCCCTAAACAGAGCGCTTTTCTCTCCCGTGTCCCATCACACCTGTCCTGGCTGAGTGGCAGGCACTAGGAACGCTTCCAGTGCTGCAGCACTGCCCATGGCTCACACAGCTCTTGCTTGGAAGCAAGGTGGCACTTATTTCTTGTGGCTTTCAGCAGAGAGGTGCCTGTATGCTGGCGGTGTCCTGGCAGCTGCCCACGTGTCTGTGCTGCTGGTGCTGGAGGAGGATTCAGATTCCCACCGGCTCCTGCCTCAGCAAGCAGGAAAAGGCAGCATTAATCCACTGAACTCTCCCCCTCGTGGTGAAAAGCAGGGAGGGAAGAAGGGACAGGCCTTTGCTTCAGGGAAATGAAGCATTGGCTGTTCAACTTCGGGAGACACCAACACCACATATGTGAGTGGTGTCTCAGCACTGCTTGCTTGGACCTTGTGCACGCTCAAGCAGGAGATGCTCCATTTGGGCACACCCCTCTCATGGTTTCAACGTTATTTCAACAGCAGTGATGCTTCAAGAATAATGTTTAAAATCCTTCTTCTGGTTCTTTGGCAAGGAGAAAACCAAAGAGCCAAAGTCAGGGCAAAGCCTCGCTCCCAGTCATGCTGGTGTAATAGCTGGGCAGTCCTGAGACCCGACCTGGAACTCTGGCAGTGTTTGCTTTGTTTCCCTCGTGCTGCTTACAGAAGTCTTTCAGCTCTCCCTTTGTGTCGGGTTAATATTAACGTGTATACTGAGAAGCAGAGTAAAGGACACTGCAGATTAAATGTTGGTTTGTTAAACTGTATTGTTCCTAGGTTGGAAAAGCTGAAGCTGGAGGAGTTAATGTTTGTTTCAGTGCCTCTGTCTCTGGGATGCATTTTAGGCTGGTCGTCTGCTATTGAATGTTTCTCCTGTTACACAGAGGTCTCAGTATGATACTTAACTTGAAGTGAACCTGCCAAGCTTAATTAGATAGAAAATTCCTTTTTAGTGCCCGAGTTACAGGTGGAGCATTTTAGCCACGTGAGCAGCATTGTAGAATCCAACTGATCTTAAAAGTTTCTTTTTCTTCCTTATTACAGGGGCCAAACTCCTGCCGAATCAGACTTTCAAGTGCTTGAAATTGCTCGGAAACTGGAGATGTATGGCATCAGGTTTCACCTCGCGTCTGATCGTGAGGGCACAAAAATTAATCTGGCTGTTTCACACATGGGTGTGCTGGTATTCCAGGTAAGGTGGGCAAAGCCTACCGTGTGTGTCTGTCTGTTTTTTCATTAGTTTGTCTTGGGAGTAAGTCCTATTTTAATTTCAAGCGTGTCTGATGGTAAAAATCTAGCATGTATTTTGTGGTCAGTGGAGTATCATTAAGGCCCACAAATCACTGAGCAGTGCAGTTTGCCCTTGGAGGTGGAGATGGAAGAGCATTAAAATCACAGAACTGACAGTGACACCAAATTAAAGTGTTTGATGTCATCTATTTGAAAGTTGCTTACATACATATTCAAGAATAATGATCAGTCTATTCCACACAGGCCTTGAACAGTTCTGTAGTCTTGGTGTTTGTGTTCATTTTCCCTTGCTTTAATGTTATAATGTATTTTTGCTAGGATGGCATTGATCTTCACATACAGAAGTATAGAGAAAATGATTTTTGCATCCCAGTTCTCAGGTTTCCCTTCAGTTTTCTGCTGTCTGCTCAGAGACACGCAGACATCATACAACTTGTAGTTGACCTTTGTGTTAATAGATGTAATTGTCTAAGGTAATATTGTTACCAGAGTGTGAGCAGAGTGGTTTGGGTGCACATTCATGTATCTGCATGCCTGCAAGAGAATTTGCTTTATTGTTCTTCTGAAACTTCTGCAAACTTTTTATCATTTTAATTCAGGGTAATACGAAAATCAATACCTTTAACTGGTCCAAGGTCCGTAAGCTAAGCTTCAAGAGGAAAAGATTCCTTATTAAACTCCACCCAGAGGTCTGTGTAAGTTTTGCCACAGTAACTACCTTGCCAGTGTTGGAAAAAATTGCATTTAACTTGTATGTATATACTTATATGCACACTTTTATCATGAAAAATTCTTGAGTTTGTAACTTTATAAGACACTGTCAGAGAAATAGGCTTATCTTCACTGTTCAAGTAAGAATCTTCCTCACCCCATGCCTGTCACCATAGATTTCAGCTTCATTTGTCTGACAAAAGCATGGGCATGTGTGAATGTTACAGGAAAGGAAATGAAGAATCTGGTGTTTCAGACTAACCCTTTTTTTTTTTAACTGCAAAAAAGTTGCATTTCCTATTTCTCTTGGAAATAAATGGGTATGAAGAGTTATCTCAGCTCTCTGATCCACCGCAGTCCGAGATACGAGCTAAGATAACTGAAGCATTCAAATAGTAAATCTTTGTTCAGATAAAGGCACGGCAGGGAGTGCTTTTGGCTGTAGCTCCTTAAGAGAACATTGCAGTACACTGCTAATGCAGAAGGTGATTGCTTTATATGGCAGTTTTGCACAGGAACTTGTTGAATATGTGCTGCTTAAATGAAAACTGTGGTACAGAGTCCCCTGGTTCCATCATAAATCTGATGCATTTCAGGAAGCATTAAATGGCTGAGATTACATTGCTGGAGCTTAGTTTAAGAACTGTGTGATTATTCTTACTACAGCCTTATCTTTCTAATATGGCCTTATAGCAGAAGGTTTTTTTCATGCTTGGCTGATTTACAACACGTATTTTTGACTGCAAATATCGAATTTATTGTCACTCTCTTTGTTGTTTCCACACTTAATGACTGGATTGTGTTCAGCATAAAGCTAGATTAGAATGGAAAAGCAAAGTTGGACATAATGCAGTGTTGTGTATGTCAGAAACCTGAAGCAGGGCACACTGACATCACTGTAGTCGTGTGTCTCAAAATGAGACCCTCAGAAATGCAAGGTGGTAACTGTGCTGTGGCACACACACCGTTGTCCAGCCTGTTGTAAGTCACAGGAAGTGGAAAAAGCATCAGAACTTCTACAAAAAAAGTGTTTTTAGAATCACTGCCGTTTCACTTAAATATTTTTATTTCTAAATTTTAATAGTGCTCATTTTTTGTTAATGTGGAATATATCCAGCATGTTGGTACAGTTTTAGTCAAGTGTGTTTTAAGCATTTTTACATTTTCTATGTAAGAAACAGTTGTAAAGTAATTGAGTGATTTAGACTGCATGCGAAATCATATTCATAGCTTTCATGTATGTGAGAAATGACTCAGCACCTCACTGCCTTTTGAGCCTTTTTGCTGAGATCTGTCCTTTCCTTTTCTCTTCCATTGCCATCTTATGTTCTACTTAGCTCTTGTGTTTTGTTCCCAGGGCCCATACCAAGATACACTGGAGTTTCTTTTGGGAAGTAGGGATGAATGTAAAAACTTCTGGAAGATCTGTGTTGAATACCATACGTTTTTTAGGCTCTTTGATCAGCCAAAGCCAAAGGCTAAAGCAGTCTTCTTCACCAGGGGGTCATCATTCAGATACAGGTATGGAGGAGCATCAGACACTTATTAAAGTTGAATTGCTTACATCTGAGGAGACGAACTCAAAAGGGAAAAACATTCTCATGTAACTCCATTTGTAATTCTTATCTACTGCTTTTGGTAACTTTTGTACTTTTGTGGATTCACAGTGGACGAACACAGAAACAGCTAGTGGATTATATTAAAGACAGTGGGATGAAGAAAACTCCATATGAAAGGTAAACACAAAGGATTTTGCCAGGTGAAATTTGGTTGAGATTTTCACAGCATTTTTACTTCCTAAATTAGAACTGTTTTTAAAAGATTCTTGGAGGCATTTTCATTGGCTGTCTTTTTGGTTATCAAGGTCTACATCGCATTTAAAGTAGCTGAACTAATAATTTTTTTTCTAACATGGTTTCAAGATGATGTAAAGATGCTCATGAAAGTTTCAGTATTGCATTTTGGTATCAGTGGACACAGCATGCAGCTTGGCCATCCAGAAGTTCAGTGTATTTTGGGGGTGCATCAAAGTTAGTGGGACATTTACGTGTGTCACTGTGATCCTCGTTTTGTACAAGGGGTGGTGGTAACCAAGAGCCCTGTTCTCATCCATTCTTCTTGAAGATGGTTTCTTCTAATGCATTGCAAGGTTTTACTTTCACAACCTGGTGACACATGCCTATTGCACACCCGTCTCCTTTGTCCTGCTTATGTAATCACAAGGTGAGATGGTTCAGCTTGCTAACTGGGCAGTGACAGAGGCTTGCATGTTGTTTTACCATATGGTAACTGCTGGAGTCTCAACAGTCCAAAAATAAGGTTGGGAGCAGTGCCACAGGGATAGCAGTCTCCTTCCGTGGCAGTGTTGAGCTGCACATGTGTAGTCCTTGTTGCTTTGTTGTCACTACTCTGTAGCATTAAAAGCTACAGTGACTTGATAAAAGGATACTGAAGAAAACTGAGCCATCAAATTCAAGTTAAAATCCAAGAGTGTTGACTTAGTTCCCAGTTTGTGAACATAATTTCAATTATGTTCTTAATTTCAGGACATCATGCATCTATGGGCAGTAGTTAGGTCGTTCCTCTTGTGTAGAAGTCATGGTCTGAATACAAACTAAATCCTGAATACCACTGATGTTTGCTGACATCTGATGTAGGATGTGATGCATGGCGATGTAATTTTAAATAACATTCATTTATTGATACTCTTAGCATTTTGTCTTTCTGAATGCTGTTGTACAGACAGGAAATGAAGCATGGAGAATACTCTGCCAAAAATTACCCAATTAGCCTGTGATACAGCATGATTGAATTCAAGATCTGCAAGCCTGAAACTCTGACCTTAAATATTTGTTTCTAAACGTATAAAGAATGTGCATTTTAGTTATTAAATGGTGTCACTTGAACCTGTGTGAAACCTACGAATATGTGAGAAACTCTTCATAGTTCGAAAGTTTGCAAGATTTTAATAGGAATTTCAGAAAGCTTTCTGTAATCTGCTATCCATGAATGTTTTTAGTGTCTTGGGGTACAGGTGAGCACTTTTTCTGTATGACAGCATAGCTTGTGTTAGGTTAATGGATGAACCTGGTGATCCAACCTAAACGATTGAATTAGTTGTTCAAAGATGATAATAAAATGCGCCTTGAGACTTTTTATTGTCTCTTAGAATGAAAATAGCTAAACAGGGAAGGGAGAAGGCTGGCTTTTGTCTTGGATACTCACAGGATGCTCTCTCTTCTGCAGGAGGCACAGCAAAGTCAGAGTGTCCACTCACGCTTCGAACACAGACGTGCCAAAGCAGGTTAGTTCAGTGTGACTCCACGTAGTCCACTCAGTGAAGCTGACAGCCAGCTTTCCAAGATGACTGCCTAGGAATATGGGACAATGAACTGTTGGCCTGGAGTCAGCTTCGCAGTCTGATCTTTGTTCCTGATGCATAGTTCGTGGGTTGTTTTTTTTTCACAAGGAGTAACAACTTTGATAATTGTAGCTAATGGAGTCTACGGCAGGTAATTTCCTGTTCAGAGTTCAGGCTGAGAAGATGTGATAGCTCTTAGTGTGTTACTACTTCAGAGGATCAAACTGCGCTGACTTGTATCTAACTGCTTTTTGTGGAAGAGGTCATCCTGCTACCCTTTGTGTCTTTATTTTCTTTCCCTCAGAGCGCTGCGTTCCCCGAGGGCTTGAGGACCCCGGGGTCTCCTGCCTCAGCAACTGTCCCCTTCCACTCCGTTCATTCCTCAGCTGCTCCTTCCGTCCTGCCCATCTTTGCAGAAAGCAGCCCTTCCTCCTTGGACCCCCGAGCGCCGTACACGAGGATTCCAGACAAAAACACCCCAATGCCCGCAGAAGAAACGGGGAGGAAGCTGGTGCAGCAGCCTGGATCTCCCATCTTCCAGTCATTCCAAGGTGTTGGGTTTGGTAGTGTTGCAGGAAACTGCAACCCTGCTTGTCCTGTTGTTGAGAGTGGTTGTGCTTTAGATTTAGATGTAGAGAAGAGTAACAAGGAGAATAGGGCTGCTCTTTGTAAAAATGACAATGATGAGGATGACTTTACCACAGGTGTTTTTGTTGCTGAAAAAGAGCATCAGCACTGCAGTAGGGGTGCCCCTCTGTTCACACTGACAAATTCACAGTTACAGGTGTCAGAAGAGTTTATTGATGATGACCCTGCAGAGATATCCTTTTTTGCAGGGGGCTCTGAGGCATTTTCTTATGTGTACAGTGGTTTAGATTTAAAGGGCTCTGATTTTTCCAAGCATGCATCAGAGTCTCCAGGCCTAACGAAGGATGCCCTTCAACAAAATGCAGTCTCTCCTGAGTCGAGCCCTGACAGGTACTCAACAGAAGCAGTAGATATGAATATGGAAGACGAGTTTGAATTTGAAGAAGGGAGTGACTTCAATGGCAACGAGAGACCATCCAACACCTCGGAGCTGTTTGAGGTTAAGGCACAAGCAAGCCGAATTCAGAGCCTCCTGAGCCCTTCTGAAACAAGTTCGCTCATCAACAACCGATCTGAGAGCAGCTCCCTCAACAACTTGCCTCTCAATGGTACGTCCTCCCTGCACACCTACAGCTCTGCTAACCACTCAGAGGCGAGCTCCATGGTGAACTTCCCAGCCTACTCAGTGCGCTCTGAGTCCAGCTCAGCCTTTCAGTTCACTGACATCATTGACCAGCTGGAGCAGCTGAGTTACCCTCCTACCACCACGGAAGACTCCAGCAGTACAGATACAGACTCCTGGGACTCTGAAACCGCTGCGCCGCTGGATGTAAACCTTTTCTTTAGTAACCCTTTCGCTCAAGCGACCGGTGAGAACTTTACTTTTGACTTTCAGAATAATTTAAAGAATCTCACTCAAGAAGACTGGACAGAGAAGACTCACGTAAATCATTGATTCTTGATTTTTGTGGTGCAGTTCTCTCACCTGTTCAGGCTTAGAAGTCAGAAAGATGTGTTGAACAAGAAAACTCGAATCCATTGGCTGACTTTTAAATCACGTCCCACAGCTTTTAAATCACTTCATTCTTCCTGTCTCTCTTCAGTTCCCTTAAAGCACGCTAACTTCAGTTCTGCATTTGGTACGACACACTGCATCCAGAATGTGTCACAACAGGCTGCAATGTTTGCAAAACACCACTGGTTTCAGAGAAGTTAAGAACCATCACTTTGCAAATTACAGTATATCTGAAGGATTTTTTTGGCTGTGAAAATGTCTTTCAGAGTGATATAATACGCTGTCCCTGATTACAAGTCATTTTTGCAGGTGAGAGTTCTTGGTGTTTTGTGTTTGGGTTTTTTTCCCCACAATCAAAAAAAAAAGAAAGAGACAATCTTCAAGTCAGCTATGAAGGATGACTTTTAGGACACAAAACTATGCAACGTGATCAAGTGAATATAGGAGCCAGGAAAGCTTCTTTGTGAAGACAATCATATTTTCTGACCCTAAAGTGCCTTCAGCAGTCCAGCAATAAACAAGCACCCTTCTGTTTCGCAGTAGTTCAAAGATGCATACATAGACTATGAAAGCACTTAGTTTGCATTGCATTTTTGTCTCAGCTTTTCTTTACTGTGCTACATTGAAGTACTTACAAATCAGCTCATGAGAATCTACTTGATTTAGGGGAGAAAGGTGGAGGTAAATCTGGTGAAAGCTTTAGTTTTTCTTTACAATATGGCCTTTCTTATTAAAGGAGAAGGAGATAGGATGGTACGAGTACAAACAGTGCCTCAAACTAAGCAGCTTACAATGATAAGCTGGTTTGATACTCAGTATCATTCATACTGATTTTCTTAGCTTTGGTCTTGATATATTGTTAAAAGACCTCCATTCCTTAGTCCAGCATTAAAAAAATGCCATTGTTTCACAAAATTCTGTTAACTGAAAGTTCAGGGGAATTCCTCTCCATAGTAAAACGTGAGGAAGTGAAACATCCTTTTATCATCTGTTCCTTTTAGTTCAGTATTTATTGAGGTAGGATTATTTTCCATGGCACTTACAAGTATTGTGGGAGTTGTGTTTGAATGGAATTGCTGTTGTTTCATTAGAATCTGGTTGCCTTTGCCAGTGGCACAGGAAAACAAAGCACATTTAGCACACAGTACTAGCTTGGACTTAGAGGAATGTACAGTTGTGTAATTGGTCTTTTTTTTAAGTTTAGTTTTGTTTTTCTACTGAATGTGTATTCTAGCTCTTTGTTTGACTTGATTCATACCTGTGGAGATAATCTCATGGATGTGACATTTGTAAATAGGCATTTGGAAGAGCTCTTCAGCTGTGTCACAGGTGGTGCCTTTACGTGTGTTTCAGGCTGTTTGGTTTCCTTCCCACAATGACATCATGTAACTTGAAAAAGAAATCAGAAAAAAGACTTCTATCTACTGACTTTCCTACAGGTAGTAGAGTCAGGGACAAACATCATTGTAAGATTTAAAAAGTGGCCTTTAATTTCCTCTCATCTTTAAGTAAAAAAGTCAAGATGGGGCTGTTTGCATATAACCACGTCTGCCTCTGCTTTATGTTCCGTGCCTAAACCACAAGCATTCTCTCTAAATATGTTACAATTGCTCAATATGGGAATAAATCCCACTACATTCCCTCGCATTTCAAAAGCTCTTAAGATCTTCAGAAGAGAAAAGCTTGCTGGTGTGTTTTCAACAGACATACTGGGTAGTCATGAGAGAAGGCTTGCCAAGAACATTTTCTTGCAGAGCACTTGGTTCTAAAAGGTGTCTTTAGTGCTTCTCCTTATACTTTACTTCTCCTTATACTTTGCAACTATGCAGATCTTCTGTTGGCAGTTGGCAATTTTAAGTCTCAGGGATATGTATTTTTTTAAGTAGTAGTAAGAGCCTTAATGTGGTGCCTGTTTTGTTCCCTGAAGGAGAGATCTGAGTCCTTTGGCTTAGAGCAAGGTGTGTGGAACCACAAGAGAGGATGGGCTGGCGTGTGGAGTGTGGGAAAGAGTGCCTTGACCCAGGAACAGAACTGATCAGAACAAGGTTTTAGTTATCACCAAGAATGCTGACCTTTCCCATCTTCTGGCTCTGCTTTATATCTGAACTGGGGATGCTCACACAGAGGCAGCACTGGTGAGCACCTAAAAACCAGTATCCTTTGCTAGGATTGCACGCTGTGGTGTACTTGCAAACAGTCTGCTGCTTTCTCATTTCCAGATGTGGAATGGGGAAGAGTGAGCAAGGGTTATATGCTCCTTAGATACAATCAGAATCCTTCAAAGGAGGTCCAAAGCCTGCTACTAGCTGATAGACTGCTGGAATGCTGTTTCTGTAGGAGTTGCTGTCTGTGCTTCCAGCACCTGCTGGTTATGCCCTTGCTGTTGGTAACTGACAGCATATGGCTGTTGTGGATTGCTTTTCCTGCCCTTTTCTGATCTTTAAAGCTGTGTGGTTTCTGAAGCTGTAGTTCTGGGATTGGCTGTTTTGCTTTATTTGTGATTTTCCATACTGGCACAAAAGAGGAGAACATTTAATTTGCAAGTAGAATTTTTACTATAGCAGGAAAGCCTTGAGAAAAGCTTCTCCTTGGTTTCCTCTAGGGGGATGAGTTTGGATTTCCTTTGCGATGGAGACCGAGTCAAAACCAGCCTGCCTCTGAGTGCTTTGCATCAATTGCCAGTTACTCTGGTGTGCTGGATTTACACCAGACATCCTCTTCTCCTCCAGCAGTCTCCTGATACAGCAGGAGAGGGTGAAAGAAGGGCTTATCTCTGTGCTTTGTCTTTGAATAGTGTTGAGAGAGTGGGTGAACTTCAGTGCATTATGTGCTGAATACCAGCTCGACTGTCAAGCTGTTGCTGTTAGTCCTTGCATTTTGTTCCATTGGCTTTTCACAATGCTGGCTCACCTTGAGGAGGAGGAGTTGGATGAGCTGAGGTAGGGGCAGGCGAAAGCCTGGCTGCAAAACTTCACTTGTTTGTGGCTGGTGAATGTGCATTTTCTCTCCCCATGCTGCGCACTTTTGGAGATGTGTTCCTTCTTGTTTGCTTTCTGCCCCCATCTATGGAAGGCTAGGATGGATGTATTGCTGTCTGAGGGACGTGGGTTTCTTGTCAACATGCAGCCTTTATTGCTGTGGTTTTTTCAGCAGCAAGAACCACTGGGGCTTTCAGGTTTCTTCTGTTGCAGGCTGCCTGTACAAATACAATCCCATTTTACCAAACACACGCAGCTGCAGAAGGTATGTCCAGATCAGTGGTGTTCCCAGATGAGTTAGGCTGATAGCTGCAGCTCTTTGGTGGTACTCAACGTTTGCCTTGCAGTGTGACTAGAAGCCATAACGGAGTGAATGTCTTCAGTGGGTAAGGTACTCTGCACCTGGATTGCCATATGTGCCTATTTACAATCGTTTACACTTCAGTGCAGTTCTTAATGTCAAGCACTACAGGAGAACACTTGCATCTTCGTGTATGTAGTTAGTGGAGCTATTAATTTGCACAGAACTCTGGTCACAGGATATTCTTTGACCAATCAGCAACCCACTTAAACTTCTTAAGCCTTACCAGCCTGTATTATTGCTTGTGCCTGTTCTTGGTAAGTTTAACATATGCACTCATTATTCGAGTATTACATGCTGTATATTTCCCAAGAGTTATTGTATTTTATCTTAGAATGGAGCGGGGCAACATATTGATTTGCTCTCAACTTTCACTTTAGTTTCCAACGAGTTTCTGCGTTGCTGGATAATAGCAACTTCTGATCTCCATTTTCCTGTGAATGTTTGTATTGTGGTCATAGGTGGTTTTCTTTTCTATAAGGGTGGTTTTCCTTTTATTGGTTGGTGGTTTCTTTCTGTGGTGGTGGTAGTTTCTGTTTAGTTGCACATCTTAATGAGGGTAAGAGTTTGTGGAGGTGCCAATAAATGTCATTTCTCTGTCCAGTTTGGTGCAAACCTGTTGGTAAGTCATTCCCATTATTGTCATTTTGCAAAAAATCCAAAGCCATACTTCCCAGGTATCGACTGAGTGAATGCAAATGCAGTGCAGTTCTCATTGTAGTTTGTTAGCTGTCACTGCCTGTAGTTTTTGGTAGATCCTACAATGAACCTGTCACAAATGCTGTGTGTGTGTGTGGGCATACATACACACCCTGTGTCAACATGGGGAGACCTCACAGTCCCGAAGACGTATCATAACATCCACTCAGTTTGTTCTCTGCTGGAGGGCTGTTACAGGCTTAGTCCACAGAGTGTGCTGTAGCTTTGGGGCACGGTTCCTCAAACCTGCTTTGTGGGAAGGTGCTGCTACCTATTTTTCAAATCACAGCATCCTCCTGCCGCTTGCACGTGCAGGTTGGCAGCACAAGAGTGTGCTTTGTGACAGTTAGCAGCTTGGGAAGAAACCAGAAATGCCTGCTTCTCAATATGCACAGGGATACACGTGCCTTGATCAGAGTGACTCCCCAGTGAAATAGGTGCTACTCTTTTCAGGAAAGGATTGCATTAA
Organism: Centrocercus urophasianus; assembly: GCF_019232065.1. Taxonomy (NCBI): domain Eukaryota; kingdom Metazoa; phylum Chordata; class Aves; order Galliformes; family Phasianidae; genus Centrocercus; species Centrocercus urophasianus. Next base: position 18,795,102 of record NW_024884744.1, on the reverse strand, counting down.
GGAAACAAAGAAGGCTGGAATTTCTTGATTGATCTCTCAAACTTCTATCTTTTATACCATAAATGTTTTATTGAATTACCTGTTGGGACTTTTTAATACTTTTGTGTCTGTTGAGATTGCTGGTTATGAACCTACAGATTTGTACTAATTCATAATTCTAATTGTTTATGCAATAAAATAAGGAAAACTTTGATATAAATGACATCATGGGCTTTTTAACTTTATTTTTCGTTACCCTTGTGTTTGAAATAGAATAAATGTTTGTTCTCCTAGCCAAGGCACCTTAGAGTTTCATCACAGTTTCATGGCCAGGTTTCCCAAGGCAGTTTCCCTCTTACATACCTTGGTTGAAAGTACAGCACAACCAAATATTGGTGTGTGTTTTTCAGGTTGCTGTCTTCTGTAGACGTTTTGTCTGGGATAGAAGTGGGAGGAGGGCAGCAGCCATTTGCCCTGAGCTCCCTTTGAAGGGATTCACCCCATAGGGACGTGGTGGGGCAGCCCTTCTGATAAGGAATCCTACTGCTAACCTTTGAGCCTTGCGTAGCTGTTAGGACATCCCATCATGGTCTGCTTTAGGAGGATACTCCTTGTTGTCTGTCTTTGAAGTGTTTTAAGCATTCAAGTGTAAGAATCAGTGTTTGTGCTTTATTTTTGTCAAACTTTGCATTCGAATGCAGCTTTATTTGCCAAAATTTCCCTATGAGAAGTGTGACAGGTTAGAGAGGAGCCCTGCAGTAACTGTGAGCGAGAGAAATGAGAAGTGGGTAGCGTCTCCCACGTGGAAAATTGTAGGTTATTATAAATGGATTTTGGATATAGATGCTATTTTGCTCATTTAAATAGGTGTAATTAAAATATAAATAAACCCAAAGCTAGAACAAACATAAACAGGAAGTAACCCAGATGCATGTTATCTTTAATAATGTCAGTGAGAGGGATGCAATTCATGTACTTTTGAAGAAAACACGAGGTAAGGTGATGGTTACAGCAGCTGGCTTCAAGATTGCTTCGCTTTGTGCTTTTTTTTAACAGCCTTGAATTAAGGCAGTAATGAGCTTTCCATGGCTGCTTTTGTGTGATGCTCTCAACTTCTCTTGTTTTCAATGTTGAGTTTGAATCACCTCTGTGCGCACTGGAGGTCGCTGAAACTGGAGTGGATCAATGTTGTAAGTGATAGCCTTGTGTGTTAGGTGGAGGCTTCCACTTCTGCAAGTGGATGAAAGAAGGCATAGGCAGTAACTGAGCCAAGGGCAGTGTTACACAGTGGCTGGGAAAGGTGAGGCTGGCAGATGTGCATGGCTGCCTTCATCAAAACCGCAATGTTTTGGAATGCTTTACTGTTGTGATTATTTTTTTCTTTCCACTTGTACCCATGCTGGTTTTTTTAAATATGAAACCCTGTTTTTATTTGCCTACGGATATGGATTTTTACCTACACACTACCCTCTGCCCCTGTGCCTGGAGTGGTAGCCACAGCTTGAGGCTTCTCCATGGAGCAAGCATGCCTCTTTTTCAGGCTTTGCTCAGGGACCAGGCTCCTGTGTCAGATAGCAAGAGTTTACATGGGTTTCCTGGCTGGCTGCTGCCAGAGGGGAACGTGAAACCCAGAGCAGTGCAACAGGCAAAGCTTCCATGGTCAGCCCTGGCCCTGCTTTGCTGTCTGAGCAGCACTTGGGCTCGTAGACGTGTGGCCGCTGCAGGGAAGAATTTAAAGCGGCTCCTCGCCCCTGCCGTGCTGCTGCCTTGTTGGCTGTGGAGCTGTCGTTTCACCATCCCAGCTGTGCAAAAGCAGCCTTCTGATGGTCTCCGTGGAGGTGAAACAAATACCAGCTGGTTGTTTTCCTGCCTTGCTGCTAGAAGCAGCTGGAGTGAAGGAACGCAGGCAGACAGAGGCGCCGCGCGTGCCTTGGCGTGCCTAGAGTGTTAACAGTTAACTGCAGCCTCCATCAGCTGAATCTCTTCCAGGTGACCGAGCGCAGCACTGTTTAGCTTCCTGCATTTGTCAGTGTGAAATTACGCACTCTCTTCCTCCTCACTGTCCTGCCGCAACTGCGCGCTGTGCTGCTGCTGCTCCGCGGCGCAGCCCGCCTGCTGCCCTGCCGATGGAGAGACCCGCAGCTCCCCAGGGTGTGCGGAAGCATGCAGGGTGCACACGTGGCCTGCTTGGGTTTTTTTGGTGTTATTTTTTTAATAATAACAGACTTTTTTTTAGATGGGTTTTTTAAGTAGCCTGACAGCAGGAAAAGGGCGACGCGGCTTAAGGCAGAGCTCACGGGCAGAGGTGGTGCTGTGTTGAATCTGGGGTGGGAACGGTGGTAGGGAAGGGACCCCACGAGATGTCAGCTTGCTGTCTGTAGGCAGGTTTGGGGCTCCCCAAAAGGCAGGGATTTGTTGTTTCGGGAGGAGTTGTGTGAGCTGCAGGAAGTCGCAGAGGTGCCTGGGGAGGTGCAGAGCACTTTGGCCGTGCGCTGAGCCCAGAGCTGGGGGCTGGGGTGGATTGGCTTTGCTGTTGGTTTTGTGCTTGCCTTTGATCAGGTGTCCTAGTCCTTCCCTTTCTGCTTGGAATGCAAAGCAAACAGTGCTGGGGAGTGCTGCTAGCGTGGCTGTTTATCATAGGGAAGATCAGAAAGAAAAATGCCTGTTTTAGGAAGATCACAGTGTGAATAATCAGAGTCTCTCTTAATTTGGTCGTGCAAAATGGCTTTTGAACAGCAGTACTCACTGCAGGTCCCATGGGGTGTCTGCATGCTGCATCTCAGGGGTCTGCAGAAGGGGGGAGAGCTGCTGGTGGGCTTTAAATGCACTGCAGTTGTGCCTTTATGTATTTGGAAGTCTTCAAAGAGTCCACAAACAGATTAAAAAAACCAAGCAGTCTGGAGCAAAGCAATTCACACTGCTCCTCTTTTAGAAGGGCTTTATTGTACAACAGGGTTGTAACCACCCACTGAAACCTTGGTCTTATGCTGTGCTGCAGAGGTGCTTTCCTGAGAGCAGGACGTTGTTCTGCTGGTGTACGAAGCAGGAGGGTCAGCAAGAAATCTATTGCACAGTCCCTGTTTGTATGGAACTGCTTCCTTTCCCATCAATTCTGGAGATTCCCTGAATTCTGCATGTATTTCAGCTAGCTTTGTCTTCTGGATTCTTTTTGTGGAGCTGAAAGTAGTGCAGTGGTTTGCTCTGACTTTCCCTTGTGGTGAGAAGTAACCCTTATTTCAGAAAAGGATGAACTAAAAGATAAGTTCTTGCTACTTACAGTATAGACCTGTATTGTAAGCTGTTTGCTCAACAACATCCAGTGGGATTTGGGCACTTTTCCCTGGACTGTAAGCAATGTATCTGTACCCTTAGATGCTGTTCTGAGGGTGTCTGTCCGTACTGCACAACACAACAGTTGATGTGCAAAGAAAACTCTTCACTTTGAGAAACACACTTAAATGTTTGGATGCATGTTGCTTTGTTTTTTAATGTGAGGTAGTAATTATGATTTACAGTAACAGTGGGTAGTTGTCTTAGCTGCAGTATATTGAAAGCTTTTTTTCTCTTTGTTTCCATTCCATCTTCTGGTTCTCTTCCCCTCCAGGCCTCCCAGTGGACCATTCTCAGCTCTCCTCCCTCGTGCTGAAGAGTCCCCTGGGTTTGAACCCAGCATTCCCTGTGAACCTGAATGCAGCTGGCCAGGGTTCATCTCCTCTCCTGAGCCCTGTCCTTAGTGATGCTGGTGGTGGCAGGATAGAAGAGGATGATGAGATGAAACGTAAGGTGAGCCCATGGCACTGCAGGGAATGTACTTAATGAACTCACTGCAGAAAATGTGCTTAATGAACATGCTGCAGAGAGCCCCAGAGCAGCAGGGAGCTCTTCTCACCACCTCTCCTTTGTACCTTGGGATGGAAACAAGAGGTGCTGCATCTCACAGGAGCTATTCTGGGGGTATTCTGCTGGTGTATTTGATATAAAGCAGCAATGGTTTGCTTGGCACCGTTTGGACTGGAACTTTGTTACATTAGAATGTAGAAAATGCTCATCCTTGAGCTGAAACTTGAAAGGATGCTTGAAAACAAGTTCAGCATTCAAAATGATTCTCACCAGGGGGGTGCATTGAAAGGCTGGTAGGAGGGATGGCTTTGGTTCTAGAAACTGATTACTTTTGTTGATTCAGTAATGAAAAACTATGGCACGTGCCGAGGTTAAACCTGGCACTGTCTTTGCTGACTGCTCTGACAGTTAACCTGTGTCAGCTTACTGGATTGTGTAAGCTGTCTGTGTGAAGTGCTGTCGCATCACAAAAATGTGTTCTAAGGAGCTCAGAGCTTGTCTTGCTTGCAGAGTATGTGTGATCAGATAGGTCTGTTGTCTCCTTGGTGCCTTAGGAAGAACCCAGGCCTTCCATTACAGCACAAAGAAGGCTTTGTCATCTGAACTCCATTCCTTGTGCACTCAATGGCCATGCTGCAACCTTCTAGAAGAAGCTGTTCTGTGTATTCTGCTTTTTTCTGCTCTCTCCTATTAATGTTCTGGTCGCCTTGTCTCTGTCAGGATCTTCTGTCAGTCTCTATGTAATCCACAGGGAAGTCTACTGGGAAAGGCTTGATGAATGCCTGTCCTGCACCACTGAAAATAACAGGTTCTCCTTAGCAGCTGTTACCAGGGCTCGGCACAAAGGAATTCAGTTGAGGATGGTATAAAACAAAACAAAACAAAAAAATTTACAATAACGTGTATTTTCTTTCTAGCACTCATTTTGATTCAGTGCAATGAGAGAACATCTGTTTTCACAGCTTCCTTCCTCTCTGCTTTGATGTCCATTCAGTCCTTCTCTTTTGAGACTTTCCCCCTGATGTCAGGGAGAAGACAGCTCTGAAGAAGATGGAATAGAGCATTTTTTAACACTGAAAAATTTAACTTGCTAAACTGTGAGAACTTTTTCCAAGTGTGAATGTTGCTCTTCTTTCAAGCTGTTCACGCAGGGGGTTTTGTGTGGTGCCCTTTAAGCGTTGGAGCTCTGTTGGATCTATCTGTTCATAACCAAACATTGTTTTCCTACAGCAAGGAAGAATGTCTGTGAAGATTTGAGCTTGTGCTTTGTAATAGGACATCCATACTGTGTTACCTATCAATCATTTTGTGTTCTTTCAGCGCTACCCAACCGACAAAGCGTATTTCATTGCAAAGGAGATTCTTGCTACAGAAAGGACGTATTTAAAGGACCTGGAAGTTATTACAGTGGTAAGGGTTCTTCCCTTTCTTTAATTCTCTTCTTTTCCTTGTGCTCTGTAATCATTACTTTGGAAGAACTTGGAATTTCTTCCAAGTAACAGAAGAAGCCCTGACAGAGCGTAAACCTTGAGCCACGTAGCTGTGCCTTCCTTGCTTTATGGGCCCTCACCTGACAGGGCTGATACCCTCTCTGTACTGCTATCATTAGCTCAAATATCCACATGTTAGGTATGAGTTTCCTTAAGGATCCCTTGGCTGTGCGTTCAGCCTCAGAGGTCACCATTGCTGTCAGCAGTGCTTATGATTTAGCTGTCACCGTTTCAGAGATCCTTCATCTTTGTACCTTCAGATGATGAGGATAGATGCCAATTTCAGAGAGAATTAAGGATCCATAGAGTTTTGAAAGGTTTAGTCCTTTTTCTTTTTTTTCCCCTCCCCTCATTTTAAGGAGTGGAAGAAGCCCAGCGTAGACAGGTGGGTCCTTATTTGGATGACTCTGGTTTCCAGCTCTGTCAGAGCTGTTTTTTACTTACTGCAGGCTTGAACACACAAATTATTGATTTAATTTCATCAGAGAGAAGTTTGTGCTCGTTGTGCCATGCAGCATCAGTTGAGTTACCTTGCGATAACTCACATGGAGATTCCTCCTACTGAATTCCCAGACCTTCTCCTTCCATTCCATTCTGTCTCCATGCTCGTGCTTTCTCCTCCCCTTCCCTACAAAAGCAGAAATGTCTATGCTGCTGATAGATTTCAGTAGGAAAAATAATAATGTAATTTGTGATTGTTCCTGCAGTGGTTTCGCAGTGCTGTTATCAAGGAAAATGCAATGCCAGAGGGCCTGATGACGTTACTCTTCTCTAACATAGACCCAATTTATGAGTTCCACCGAGGCTTTCTGAAGGAGATTGAGCAGAGGCTTTCACTCTGGTAAGCACTGCAGTGCAGTGGCTGGGCAACTTTTCCTGTGTCCTCACATTAAAACCATGCTCATAAGCAGGAACACCCATTCAAATATAAGGAGAGTCGAGGAAAAATATTCTAATAAATCAGAATTTTAATTAATGACTAAATGCATCTTTCAAGCAAGGCCTTATACACACTCTCCTGTATTCATCTGAACTGGATGCCCGGGCCAGTGTTTTTGTAATATAGCTTGGTGTTGTTTCTCTGGCCTTGGAAAAGAGAAGGTCAGAAAGATAATGTGTGCATTTTTTCAATACCTTCCAGTTAATAAATCTCCAGGTGAAAATCTGGGAAATGCTTTTTTGTAATTAAAATTAGATTCTTGCAGCACTGTTTATTTTAAAGGGCACGTTTTTCATTTATTTAACCTTTATATTGTTTTTTTCCTGGCCTGGGATGTAACGTATGAAGATATTTGCTACCATTCAAAAAGAGATGCTTTTCCTTCCTCCTGATGATGTTGAAACATTGGATGATTTTTGTTCTCTTTTTGCATTGGTGAACTGAGCTGCTGTATGTACCTGAGTGTTCCAGCTCACTTGGAAAGCTTTCTGCTCTGGAGAGAACAATCCAGGCCATTGTGTGAGATGAAAGCAACCTGAATCTGAAGCAAAGGAAATGGAAAAAATAGTCAGTGAAGCATGATCAAAAATAAATTCATATGTTTGGGCAGGATTGTAATAATGGCATGTACTCAGAAAGTATGAAAGGTTGAGCTCTGTAATAGACTTTCAGGCAAATTCTTTTCTATTCCTTTCTCAGTTTCCCAGGTGTGGCTTTTGGTTTTGTTGTTCTTTGCAGCTTCAAGGCAATCAAAGGCAACGGCAGCTGAAATGGATGGAGGTGGGATTAACGTTAGTTCTGCTTCCTGCAGGACAGGAGGGCTTGGAGGGAAGGAACAGAAACATCTTCCTTTCTCACATACTGTGCCTTCTAATTTCACCTTTTTATGTGTATTTCAGGGAAGGAAAGACAAATGCTCACGTGAAAGGGGATTTTCAGCGCATCGGAGATGTCATGCTCAGGAACATGCGCACTCTGAAGGTAGCTGAAGGATTTGGATAACAAAGTGCTGGGGCTGTTGGTTCCTTTCTTCCTGTTGACAAAGATGGTTGTTCAACATTCGGGAATCATAGAGAATGGCCTGGTTTGAGAAGGACCACAATGCTCATCCATTTCCAACCCCCTGCTGTGTGCAGGTCACCAACCAGCAGCCCAGGCTGCCCAGAGCCACATCCAGCCTGGCCTTGAATGCCTGCAGGGATGGGGCATCCACAGCCTCCTTGGGCAACCTGTGCCAGAGCCTCACCACCCTCTGAGTGAAAAACTTCCTCCTAATATCAACGTAACCCCCCCCGTCTCAGCTTAAAACCATTCCCTATTGATTAAATCCCCAGGATTTTAACTTGAAGCAACTTGCAAACAATTACTGCTGCTAAACAAGTTCAAAATAAAACAGAATATTTACAGCAGGGCTCAATAGGAGGGTTGCACGTTTTCTGCCTGTGTTTACCTTAAGGAAAGGCTGTGTGTTAGTTACTCTAGAAATAATTAAGTAGCTTCACGGTGTTCCAATCTGTGCACAGCTTTAACTCTCCCCTGTGGAGACGCTGATTCATGAGGTTGATTAATTTCCAAATCCAAGCATTCTTAACTCAAGCAGAGTACATTCTGAAATGAGGGCCTCTTTGTTTGGGGCTGAGGACTTCCTGGGGCAGGTACGCTTGTGCTGTGGTGGCCAAATTTTTATTGTTGCAAAATCTATAGTAGGCTGATTTCTCTTTTCTGTGCCATTCAACAGGAGTTTACAAGTTACTTGCAGAAGCATGACGAGGTCCTGACAGAACTGGAGAAAGCAACCAAACGCCTGAAGAAACTGGAAATGGTTTATAAGGAGTTTGAGCTGCAGAAAGTTTGCTATCTGCCACTCAACACTTTTCTGCTCAAGCCAATCCAGAGGCTGATGCACTACAAGCTGATCCTGGGGAGGCTTTGCAAGCACTACACAGCAGAGCACCGGGACTTTGCAGATTGTCGGAGTGAGTGAGCACCCAGCTGCACACACGTGCTGGGTTTTAAATTGCTTGGCAGGCACCTGTGGGAGGCAGCAAGCTTTGCAGCTGCACGTTCAGTGTACATTCTCCTTTTCTCCTCTTGAGACCTTCTCTTATTCTCCCATGCAACTGTGAGAATTGCACAGAATTTTTGGTTTAGATTGCTGAAAGTAAAACTGTCAAATGTGTTCTCTGATTTAAATATCCAGGAAAGGAATTATAGTATAATCAAGTAGAAAAGCAGAAAAGTGTCAGGAAGCAGCTTAGTTCAAGAGGTGCTTAGGCTATGTTGAAATATTAATTTGTTTTTCTTTACAATTTTTGGTACCAGGTTTTACCAGTCTGCTGTCATGCTCTGGTGCAGGGCTCTGAAGTTCTCTGCACTGGTTAGAAAATAGTTGTTCCTTACTTTGCAGTTGACTTTTGGCTACATGGTCATTACTTTTTAGATGTGCCACCATAATATCTGGAGGCGTTGGAGATGCTGTGAAGTTACTTGTGAAGTTACTGTGAAGTCACTGTTTTGCCTCACTCTATATAAAGTATTGCTTAAGAGTGAATGTAGCTGTCAGTTTCAGATTCAGTTTTCCAGGGACAGCCTGGGTTTGTCTCCTTGCTGTGATCCCATTGGCACCATTTCCCACACAGATGCCCTGAAGGAAGTCACGGAGATGACCTCCCAGCTACAGCACAGCCTGATCCGCTTGGAGAACTTCCAGAAGCTGACAGAGCTGCAGCACGACTTGATTGGTATAGACAATCTCACAGCACCTGGTCGGGTAAGTAACACTGCTGAGCTTTCAAAGCCTTGGTTGTTTTTATGACCATGGTGTCGCATTGCAACGCGTTGCTCCACGCGCAGCCTTTGTCACGTTTGTGGGATGAGTGCAGAGGCTTTGGTTCATAATTGTCTTCAGAGCAGGTCACGTTCAGCTCCTGGTGATGTGGTAGGGATCACAAATGCTTCTGCTTCAACTCCAGCCACGGTTTCGTGTTTTCAGTGGGGCAGAAACTGGTTCCACCTGGGTGCAGGGCTCTGTGTTTGAGTGGGAAGCAGGATGTTGTACTCAACAAAAGCCCACTACCAGCTTTGTGTATGTCTGATGTGACCTCCTTGTGGACACAGCGCTGGACAGAAGTGCTATTAGTGACTGTTTCTGCAAGAGTTTCTTTAGCTCCTGCTTGGTTTTCTGTTTGTTTGTTTTTGCTAGATGTACTGAGCATAAGTAGAGGAGCATCGCTTATGCTTTTGGGATGTGATGGCAGTCACTGCAGTGGGATGTAAGTGTAACAGGTGAACTGCTGAAATCCAACAGGAACTCTGCTCCTTTTCCTTCTCTTGCTTCACTGATTCAAATGCTGGCTGCAGCAAGGATCTGATTCGTGTGACAAAACAGAAGGAAAGGTGGTGTTTAGCATTTATCAAATCTGTTGGGGATCATTGCTGGGCACCAATCAACACCTGTATGCTCTGGGCTGAGAACAAATCCGTTACAATTCTGTGTGGTTGGGAAAGTCGAAGCTTTGCATCACTGTTTCTTTTCCTTGGCAGGAATTTATCCGGGAAGGCTGCTTGTACAAGCTCACTAAAAAAGGTTTACAGCAGCGGATGTTCTTTCTGGTGGGTGCTGCTTCTGCTTTCCTACAGTGTTCAGAGTCTTCAAGATAAAGCTGTTGTGAAAGTGTTTTTGTGTGCTTGTGATGGAAACCAACAGTCAGAACTGAAAATTCATTCTCAGGTGGTGGTTGTTGATTTTAATGGAGAAAGTGACTGTGATCATGCTGTCTGTCAGGCCTGTTTCCTTGGTGGCAGAGAGAGTTTCATCAGAATTATAAACTTAATTTCCTCTCTTGTAAATAATAGTTTTAATGAATAAGTAAATGTTGTTCATAAATGTTGCAAGAAAGAGCACACCAGAGTGATGGAGAAACTGTTTTTCCATGTGTCTAAAGCATTGAAACAACAGATCTGAGAAATGTAAAAAATACTTGGTGCTGCCTGCCTGCTGTCCTGAGAACCAATTGCTTTCTTCCTCTGTTTTTCAGTTCTCAGATATGTTACTGTACACGAGCAAAGGGGTCACAGGAACAAATCAGTTCAAAATTCACGGGCATCTTCCTCTGCATGGCATGCTGGTAAGTGGTTTCAAGCTGCCAAGTCATTTCCTTATGCACTGTGGTGCTTTAAGGCGGGTTGGGGCATTCCTTCAGGGCTGGAGGGAGAAGCTGTGCCCTAGTGAGCATGGACGGGACCTTCAGGTGCCTCAGCCTATGTGCTAAACAGAGACTCACCTGCAGGCAATAAGCTTATCCCTTCATCTCATTAGCAAAACAATCGGAGCACGTTTGACCATTCATTCTGACGGTGCAGTGAGAGTCTGATCTGGAAGGTGGATTTGCCTGGGCATTTTTTTTGCAACGTGAATGCCTAGGCATAAAATCAATCCTCTGTGTCCCCACCTCCATATTCTAACGGGACTGTTGTTTTTGTGTTTGATTTGCAGCTGATAGTGCTTGACCCACCGGTAAGTAATAGGCTGAATCCTGATCAAGATCCTCTTTTTCTGTCCCTGCTACGTGTTGTGCTCTGCAGCTAGAGATACAGTAGAAAGACACCATACACTTCAAATATAGAGCCAAAATAGTCTTAAAGTAGGTGATACTCATTTAGAAAAAAAATAGCTGTTTTGCAATTACTGCTACTGTGTTGTAATGATACTGAGGCTCAAATTCATAGCCAGCCAACAAGTGGTTTTTGGTGTTTATCAGTCGCTAAACAGTGATGAGAAAAACCTTGGATTTTTTTCCTACAGGTGGAGGAGAGTGAGAATGAATGGGCTGTCCCACACTGCTTCACAATCTATTCAGCACAGAAGACCATAGTAGTGGCAGCAAGGTAAGATTTATTTCCCCCTGTGCGTGTGGATTTGAGAGAGACCTCCAAAGAGTTTTGGTGCAGAGTCACCAGGGCTGTTCCTTGTGTCCTCTGGAGAGCACAACTTCAAAATAAATGCATGACACTTCACAATGCCTTTATCAGCTCTTTGTTTCAGGAAGGAGTTGTTTCTCAGCCCACACCAGTTCCCAAGTGTGGGAATGCTCAGGAATGGCAGGATTCCATTTGCAGCACTCAGGGTGCTCTCTGCATCAGGAGGCAAATATGCCAAACTGCCTTGGCATCAAAATGTAGTTTAGGCTGCTTTGCTTTGAATACGTGGTCAAAAATGCGAGCAAGGAGGATGGGTTGAACATTTAGAGGTGCTTTATAACCAGACTTTGCGGTGCTTCTCTCTCTGTAATTTGCTTTTCTGTACACAGTCACAATGGAATGTGTAAGCTAACACAAATGGTGCAGGCTTTAATTCAGCTGTTAATCAGGCAGTGCTTTGACTAACCTTGAATAAATCCATCTGAGCATGGTGCAACTCCCTTTGGTACCCCAATGTATGAATTTTGTTGATCTTTTCATTAACCTGACAAAGAGAAGGAGTGCAAAATGTTTGACTAAGCCTGTGCTGCCTTTTTAGTTCAGCACTTTGTGTTTGATGTCCAGACACTGTACAGGTTTGTATTTCAGTGACATTCCTCCATACTATTCTGGTTTTGCCCACAACCTCCCAACCAAATACCTGAGTGTGTGACTGTACTCAGCACTTTGCAAAACAACTGTGCACATAACAGGGAAAAAAGAAATTCCACAGCCATATGAAATGTGTCCAGAGGAAGACCTTACTCTGTTGCATACTGACAAATATAGATGCATGTGTATGAGCTATAGAGTTCTTACCCTGTCCTCATTGCACGAGCCATGCGACCAGCAGTGGAAACTGCACAGGTTCAAAGAATTCCTCATCTTCCTGCACGCTGTTTTACTTTCTTGAGGAGAAAAGTAAATGATAAATCCCCTTTAAAAGATAGACTGGCTTTCAGGTTGTCTTTTATCCCTCAAAATATCATTTCCAGTGTGGTTATACCACGCATTTCTAAATGGCTTTCATTGATACTGTTTTTAGAGTGAAAACATGATTTCATGTTTGAAGCAGTCCATGAGCTGTTGGTGAACAGTGATGCTCTCACCCAATTATACTGCTGAGTCTGGTAGATCTGAAGGAGAATTCTATGTGGCCCCATGGCTGTCTATTCATTTAGTTTCTTGTGAAGTCCACGTTTTAAAATGGTGCTTTTAAACTTGTTCTAAAGCTCTGGATAGTGGTGAAGGCTCCAGGGTGGACCAGTCACCATTCACACTGTCTTGCAGCACCCGCTTGGAGATGGGCAAGTGGATGGAAGACCTGAACATGGCAATTGAAATGGCCAAGAAATCCACTGAGAAATCCGACATGCTTCTGGACAACTCCGTATGCAACCGCTCCAACAGTAAGTGCTGTTTCCCACACTCTTGAAAGTAGTCAGGTGTTGAGTCTTGTTCATGTTTCCCCTTGTAAATTTGATGATGCGAATGGAGTATTTTATAATTCATATGCTAATAGAGAGCTCTTGTGCTCTTGTTGTGTTTTAGTTCAAGTTAATATGCTTGTGTTTCTAGGCTGATGCTCCCGGTAGCTTTAAATGCAGCACTGATGCTCCAGCTGCTGAATCCTTGATTTTATAAGCTCCTTATTTGTCTCTTGTGCAGGCATTTCTCCATTTAACCAAGCAGGGTGTTTTCTTGTCCATAAATTCGGTGGTGTCTTTAGAGATCAGCAAATTATTTTATAGCCCAGCACTCCTGTGCTTGTCTCTGGATGTGCTGAAATTGGTAGTGTCCCTCCCTGGAGCACTTCCTGTTCCTTGCTAAGGATCAACTGAGGATGAAGTGTGGGGGTTTTGTTTGTTGCTTGTGTTGTTGTGTTGTTTTTTTCCCCCCACACTGTGGAGTCAGCTGTCCCAAGCAGAGCTGAGCAATGGGAGCCAAAACGAGCAGCTCAGCTGTAACATTCAAGTTGTATTTTAAAACTGGACCATTGCAAGAGAGAAAAAACCAAACGCCATCCATTCTCAGAGCAACACCAGCTTCTCTCGCACAGTTTTCTTAAACCCCTGCCGAATTCTCCTCCCCCAGGATCCTCTGATGAGGTCTCTCTAGAACAGGAGTCCGAAGATGACATACACTCTTCCCGTAGCTCCTTGGACAGGCAGAGCCACCACCGTGCCAACACAACCATGCACGTGTGCTGGTACCGCAACACGAGCGTCTCCATGGCCGACCACAGTGTGGCTGTCGAGGTACCGCGGGGCGCAGCTCGGCCTCTCGCTCTGTCCATCTCGGCTGCCTCAGCCTCTGCTCATCCTCCACTCCGTGCTCCACCTTGCCTTCCTGCTGTCTGTGGGAGGGCACGGACCATTGAAAGCCTTCTGCGTGTCTGCTCATCTTCATGCATGTCTGTGTGTCTTCCGGCTCTCGGCCCTCGGTGTGTGGCTCTGTGTGGCACTGCTGGCACGTTTTGGTGCTGGTCCTGCAGGCTGTAAGGCAGATGTCTGCTCAGTGTGCTGCTGGCAGCTGTACCCCAGGCATGCTTTAGGTGGCAGGTAGTTGGGTAGGAACCTCCTTCCTGGAGGCTGACGTGCTTGGTGTCCAGATGTGGGAAGTTCCCTAAATGCCATAAAGAAAAAAAGAAGGTCCCTCGCTAGCCAGAGCAGGGAGTCAGATGTCAGGCATGTGTACTTCCCTGGCCCTGCAGTTTGGCCACTTCAGCAGAAGGTGTTAGAGTTGGGCTCCAAAGCTGCTGGGTTTTCAGAATGCAGCAGTCAGTAAGGAGGTCCTACAGTGTTATGTTGGCTCAGGGTCTGGAAGTTGGACACCTCAGCCAGCAAAGTGGTTTCTACTGGAGGGAAGAAGCCTTCCTTTGCTTGATGATACACCTGGGAAGGAGACATCATTGCTCTTGTGTCCTTATAATGAAACCTGCCCACCGCAGGCTCTGGGAGTTAACGTGTGAGTTCTTCCAGCACCTTCTTGCCTCATTCCGTTCCGTGTCCTAACACCATCACTTCTTTCACAATCCATTTCCCTTTAACAGACACTTCTGCAGCATTACTTTTCTTACCCTAACGTTCTGTTTTTCTCTCCCCCTTTTCTCTGCTCAGTTTTCTGCTCTCTTGCTGTTTCTCCAGAGCTTCCTCCTCGCTATTTGCTGGGTCAGGCCCAACGGCCCAACACAATCACCCATGTTTGTTGGTACCGGAACCAGAGCCTGTCCCTCTCTGATTACCTGTGCATGATTCAGGTAAAACCCTCTCAAGTTCTGTGCTGGTGGGAGGAGCTGTGGGATGCCAAGTGAAGCTGACTTCTCGCTCCGTGAACCCACGTGTTGTGTTAGCATGAGGTTCAACCAGCAGCAGTTGTGATGCTGCCTCGTTGATACAGGATTTCCTCCTATTTCTGCTTCTCAGAAGGGTTCTTTGTGTAACTCTGCTCTTTCTCTCCAGTTATGATCCGTTTGCCTTCATTCAGTGCCATAGGTTTCCTTTCCCCATGGCACAGATGCTGGGGACTGACCCTGGGGTGCAGCAGTGACCACATAGCACTCCTCTGCAGCCTGCTTCCCTTTGGGGCTTGGCTTTGCACAGCTGCTGCATTCTGTCCACAGCTATGGCTTTTATCATCTTTGTTTCTTCTCTGTTTTTTCCTCCTTCTCTTGGTTTTTTTTTTTTTTTTTTTTTTTTTTTTTTTTTTTTTTTTCATGTTTAAAAAAAAAGGGGGGGATTGAAAGAAGGTGAATAAAGGGATGAAGCCACACCCTTGTGGCTGTCACTGTTTCCTGGCTACAGACTGCAGAAGACGAGGCTGGCCACAGGGATGAGTCAGGGTTGCACTGCTGTGCACTGCTTGGCAGAACGCTGAGAGCCAGTGAGCAGTTAAACCTCAGAACTCCATGTTAGTGGAATCCACAATGGAGCAGAATACAGCTGTGTGCAGAACTGGTCAGTTGAGGATTGATTCAGTCGCTGTATGTAATCATAGAATCATTCAGGTTGGAAAAGACCCCTCATATCCCCAGCCAACCCCAGCCCACCCCACCATGCCCACTGCCCAGTGCCACATCTCCACAGCTCTGAGCACCTCCAGGCACAGTGACTGCCCCAGCTCCCTGGGCAGCCTGTATCCCAGTGAGGTGATGTGCAGGAGGCCACTTAAAACATGAGTATAAGGGCTGTTATAGGCAGAGCAGTGATATCAGAGGGCTCAAGGTTTCTGACTGCAGCAGCTAACTTTCTTTTGAGGCCAGCAATCAGTGGTTTCATGGCAGCCTTCTGTTTGTTCTTGCTAGAACCAGCTCTCTGGGTACCTGCTAAGGAAGTTCAAGAACAGCAATGGCTGGCAGAAGCTCTGGGTCGTTTTCACCAACTTCTGCTTGTTCTTCTACAAAACACACCAGGTGAGCACGTGGCTGTGTGCTGATGTTTAGGGACTGGGCTGAATCTGGAGAGCCTCTGCTTTCAGTTCCAGGTGCCTCTCCTTGCAATCTGAAGGAGAGCAGCAGGTAAATGGTTGGTAGCACTCAATGAAGCCAGGTCTCTGCAGGGCCACGGGCCCTTCTTGCAGGATTTAATCAGGAGTTGTTAATAGTACTTATCTTCTGCATTTCATGGGAAGGATGTCGTAACACCTGACTGGTGGAGCTCAGTGAATGAGCAGCCTTTGGTCTGTTTCTCACCTGGGGCTGCACAGGCATCAAGAGTTTCTGTGCCCGTGGTGCTTGCAGCACCTGGTTTTGTAACAAGCTGTGCAGTGCAACGTGTGCCTCTTCATCTTATTAATCACCAAACCTGTTTATTGCATTCAGGTTTCCTGAGGGCGTGTTTCTTTGGGGAAGGATGTTTTAATGATCATGTTGGGTCATGCTTGGCATTTCGGATGCAGCAAGGGAGGGGGAAGCAGGGAGCCCAGGCGGCAGCAGAGACAGGAGCAGCACTTTGTGAATGCGGTGCAGGGAGTTGGGGGATGTTAGCAGGCTTCATGAGAGATAAAGGCAGCTTCTCCTGCATTCCTTCCTAAGCAAAGCCACACAGCCCCCAGCAGCACAGTACAGCAGGGCAGCGCTGATGGCCTGGCACTGGCAGCATGCAGGCTGCCTGGTGCTCAGGCGATGCTGTTGGGCTGTTGCAGGATGATTATCCCCTGGCCAGCCTCCCGCTGCTCGGCTACGTGGTCAGCTCCCCCGTGGAGGCAGATGGCATCCAGAAGGATTATGTCTTCAAGCTGCAGTTCAAATCCCACGTGTATTTCTTCAGGGCCGAGAGCAAGTACACCTTTGAGAGGTAATTTTATGTTTTGTTAACATTTATTTCTCAGTATTTAGCACGCTGTTAATTCGTTGGTTGCAATGCAGAGCCCTGTCTTTGCTCCCCACTGCCTCCTGCTCTGAGGGATTGTGTAGAACACCCAACATACTTCCACTAAAGATTTTCCTTCCCCTCCCACCCACAAGCAGAAGCATCCTCTTCCAGGGGAAGGCTGTGGTTACACCCAGGGCGGTGGGCTCTGCTCTGTCCCAGGGGTCTGGAGCTGTTCAGAACCCTCACACTGCTTTGTGCCTTGCAGGGTTGGTTTTTTGGGATGTACCGTTTGCTTTCCCTTCCTTGGGAAAGCAGCACACATAGCAGCTACCTGAGAGAGCAGAGCTGTGCTTTTCAATCTTCAGTCATGCAGCAACTTCAGTCTAATTCACTGTTGATGTTTGTCTTGCTTTCTTCATTGCTCCTTTTTTCCAAATAAGCAAGTGGTTTCTTGTAAGAAAAGCAATCTGTATGACTAAGGGAAGTACTGCCAGCCTGTTCTCCATGCATAAATACTTTGTGTACAGTTCTAAGAGAACACAATGTGCTCTAATAAGAGTTGTTGAGCTCAGTGCACTGTAGAGCTGTTCCTTGAGCAGGCAACCACATTTGCAGGATATTTGCCACAACTCAAGCATTCGTATGAAGAACCAGCTCATTTACTGAAACAGAATGAATATTTCCCTTTAAAAAAAAAAATGTAGAAGAAAGAAGGATGGAAAGCAGATGTCTTGTGAGGTCTGGTGAAAGTAATACAAGCTGTAACAAAAGCACGAGCTTGTGTTGATGAGAAGCTGAGCACTCCTACTGCCCTGTTCCTTCTCCTTTCCCAGGTGGATGGAGGTGATCAAGAGGGCCACCAGCTCCCCAGCCAGGTCGAGCCTTCTGCTACCCAAGGACGAGAAGGATCGGCACACGGACTGAAGGGAGCAGAGCTGGATCTCTGCCATAGACATCGCTAAGAGGCAGGTGGAAGCAGGAGTCTGGGGAGGTGATAAAGCAGAGAACCAGGCAGCTCATTTCTACCTGGTATGGAACGGGAGAGCTTGGGAGTTGCAGACAGGGATCAAGCCCACTCCAAATGGTGTGGGAGAGGGTCACGACTGCTCCAGTTGAACCTACTTGGAGAGAATCTAACAACTGCAGAGCTTTGGTGTGTGCACGTTGTGGAAGGTGCGCTGTGCCAGTTGTATCTGTACAGTAATGCCCTTGCCTGCCCTGCAGGTGGCAAATGCCACCTTTTTTTCATACTATGACTGGATGGTCAGCATACATGGGGGAAAGCAGCAGCTGCTGGGGTGAGTGGTTCACAGCTGCTGGCAGCAGGTTTGCTGGCTGCCAGGGGTTCCCTTCCCTGATGCTCACGGCTGGCTCCAGCCAATGCCCCACTGCTGTCCATGTCAGCTGGCTTGCAGGCCTTAGACTAACAGGGTCCCACAGATGTATTAGCGTAACAAGTGCATTTTGAACAGAAACAGCAGCTCTTGCAGAACAGTTCTGCTACTCAGAGGCTGCCAAGGCAACGATTTTCCAGGGGAAGTGTGAACCTCTGCTGAGGTGTCAGCACGCTGTGGGTTGGTGCAGGTGGGGTGTGTGGTTTCTCCTCTGAACTCTATGGTGCATGCTGAGAGGGTCACTTGCTTAGTCTATATCACAGCTCCAGAGTTCCTTTATCCTATTGTAGGTGTTACTTAAGGCATGGGATGGCAAACACTTCACCCTTGTGTGAATGCTATTTTCAAGGCATTTAAAGCAATACAGGAGAACAAGCTTCTCGGAAAGTCACTGTTGCTTGTGCTTCTGTGTCATGTAAAGACTTTTGAGAATCCCTTTTCTTACCTTTAAATATCAAGGGGGAACCATCTTCTATTTCTCGTGAAGGTGTAAAAGTCACTGGATTCTAGATGGAGCATTAGTGTGCGAGGACTCCATTAAATCTCTGTATTAATGCTGACACGGTTGCCATTTGTTGTTTTTGCAAAGCTGTCACAGTTGGTTGCTTCCACAGGACTGAAATAAGGTAAACACTGTCAAATGCTGATGGATGTGGTTTTGAGGGGCTCTAGGTATCCTGCTTTTATTTTGGTATTTGGATAGTAGAAAAAGGACCCAGGAGTTGGTGTAGTGAAAGCAAAAGGAAAGTGTTGTGTGGACAGAGGATTGCTGAGATCCCTGCAAACATGGGAAGCACAGAGACTGACCTGTGTGTTCTCCAGGACTTCAGATTATGGTCTACAATGCTTTGGGGGATGGGGGCAGGTGAGGTTTTAAGAGAGGTTTCCCAGACTGCTCAGGTGACTGCAGATTCACTCTTCACTGCCACTGTTGTGATGACCGTTGTCCCGTGTAACTTAAATGTCCTTAATTTATTAGTGTCTTCATTTTTAACAATTAACTGTTGTAGGTGAACACGTGTGGATCGACCAAGTATATTATAACCAGCTGAGTTATGTCGTGGAAGTAAATAGCATCTTGATATGAAATGATTTCAGCCTCTTATTCCTGCCAGGTGCAGTGGAGCACTGCACGTGTGCTGTGAAGGGTGTGACGGAGAGCCTGGCTCGCTGGGCACTGCTAGGAGCTGCACGGGGCAGGAAGATGCAGGGCAGGACCAAGCACAAGGCAAAGAAACTGCAGCTTGAACAAATACTTTTTACCTGGTAATAAAAAGGTACGCCCCACCTCCTTTATTTTGTTACTTTATTGAAAGTGGCAGATCCCTTTCAATGCTTTTAAAAACTAAAACCATTGCTGTTTCGAATACTGGACAAAGGCTGTGGGGATTGTTTCCTTTAAAAATTTTACTCATTACACTGCAGTGCATGTGAGTAATAACACAAGGTACCTTACTGACACAACTTGCTACTGTCATGAACAGCAATTTTAAAGCAGCAGGAGCCCTTTCTGCTAGACTGCAGCCTCTGCCTTCAACTCAGTAACTTTTGTGTCTATACATTAACAGCTCCTCCTCTTGAGGGAAAGATGGGTTTGTTGTGTTCCTCGTAAGGCCAGGCTCCAAGGCTGCTCACCTGGAGAAACACAGCCCTGCAGCAGCTCCAACGCAATGAAGCAGCAGCACCTTTTCTCTAGCAGATGAGATCACAGTGTGTGCTGAGCCCGTATTTATCCACCAGAGAGGAACAGGAAAGGACTGACACAAGCTGAAGTGAACACCGCACGTGGGGATGGGGAAACGTGTGCTCCTCTGGAGCTCCTTTTAGCCCAGCACTTACCCTCTGCAGCTCTGAATCAAAGTACCAAAAATCAAGCCTTACCACTAACACTCTGCCTATCTATCTCTCCTTTAAAAAACGCTGAACAGCCGCAGCTTTTGTTCTCAGTGGCTTTGGGGTGAGCCACATCATTCACACAAACACTCAGAAAGATCTGGGTATCTAAGGTCTTGCTGACTTAATGGGAATATCTTTACAATTAGTGAGCAGATTGCTAAGCAACCGGCTATCAGAAGTTATTATCCTAAGTCTATTTTTCTAGACCTTGACAGTATAGATTATATCAACCTCAATTAAAAAGTAGCTTTATAAACTAGTACTATACAGGAAGCAAAGCTCATTGGGATGGCCCTGCCAGCACACCTTTAAGCAGGCACTGCAGCTGTGGACGTTTCAGTCTCTGCCAGCAACCACCACCCCAGCCTGACAGACAGAGCAGAGCCCTGGCTCCAGCCAGTTCCTAGCCCAGGCAGAAAGAAAAGTCAGAAGGTTCATTTAGGAAGATGGAGAAAGAGGCTGAGAGTGGTTTTGGAAACTCCCACCCACAGCACACGGATGCCTCTGCTGCCAGCCATCCCACCTTCATCTTTCTGCAGAGGACAGGCATCTTGTCCCAGGAGCTGCTGCGCAGTGCTGACCTGCCCTCAGAAGAACTGAAGCCCTCAGTGTTGGCCATGGGCTGCTGTGTTCCCTCTCCTCTCCCTTCTTTTTAATCCTTCTGCAAGGTTTGGGCACATGCAGCTGTCCACTGAGCTCAGAGGTGAGGCCTGCCCAAAGCTGAGTACCGGAACCTTCAGTTGCAGAAAGCACCAGGGAAGGAAACCCCAGCAGCTCCCATGCCAAACATAACCACTGGCCCCTCCCAGCCTCTGGAGACCCAAGGCAAGTTCTGCTGTTGCCTGCATCACATGAACCAACGCCTAATGCAAAATGATGTCCCAGAGCCAAAAAAGAAGCAGTCAGCAAACCCATCCTCCCATGGAACAAGCTAGGGAAGAGCAGCAGCAGCCTACTTACTTTACTTTGCCTGCTGCTAGAGTCAAAAGCTTTCTTTACTAGCATGTGAAGGAGTTGAAAGAATCCTTCAGAATATCCAAGGAGCTGTTCTAACTTTCCCAGAGGCTGTAGTGCACTTAGAGCTTGCAAACATACCTGCACTCACACATTACAGCTCACAAACACTTCTGTAGGAAGGGTGGAAGGCTGAACCCATCAGGCTGGCCTTTGAAACATACACAGCTGAATAGAGGGGAGCCTTCCCCTTCTCCAGCAGGCAGCCATTTACCAGTGGGATTCAAACCAAGCCAAAATGGATACATCCATAGGGAAACAATTAAAAACCGCGTTGATTACATTGTAAAAACAATTAGACCACCCATCTTGGGTTCTGTAAAAGGTCTAAATTGTACTTGCATTGCAAACCTCACCCTGGGTCATCACGGAAACACGTGTAATATGGAGGCTCTGAAATGTCTTGGAGTCCGTAACACAATGTTATATCCAACAGCAGACAGTGGTCTGGATTAGAGATGTAGTTCTTATGAAGCTGGAAAAAATCCTTCCTCCTCTCAGAACAGCAGCAGGGAATGTTTGCATCAGCGGGCAGAGGTCAGGTGGTTCCGACTGTGTGAAAACCTTCAAGAAAGAACAGGGAGGAACGGGTCACTGCTGCCACATAACACCCTCACCTGCAGGAAGCACACACAGCCCAACCAGCCCTGTGGGCAGAAGTGAGGCTGCCTCTGTTTAACCTCTATCCATTCTCTAGATAAAGCTGTCAGTCTTGAAAGGAAGCCCCAGCACTTCAGGAACACAGCCAAGAATTGCAGGGGCTGGAAGGGATCTCTGGAGATCATCCAGTGCAGGCTCCCTACAGCAGGGTGCACAGGTAGGCGGCCTGGCAGGTATTGCATATTTCTAGAGGAGGACACTCCACCACCCCTCTGAGAAGCCTGTTCCAGTGACTTCAGAGATTCCACCTGAGCCTAATAAGAAGTTCTGAGCACCATGGTTGTACAGCAGAAATAAACCAGGGGCCCTGAGGCTTTACAAGCCTTCAAAGAAGTGTCAGTTTCATGCTTATATTGACAATTAGAGGCTGCTCGCAGTGAATGATACCAGAGTCATTGACCCTCAGTCATCCAAGGTGCGTTTATGAGTATCCCCCCTGCTCAGCTGGGGGTTAAAACCTTTGAGAGCATCACGAGGACAGATCCTGTAACCCCTGTGCAGCAGTCAGAGTGTTCTCTCCTGCTGTGATTGTTAGATGTCTGTATGAACAAACCCCACAGCATATTTGCTTGAAAGCCGTAATGACTTGGTAACAAGGCCTTAAGGAGGGCCAGCGTTTTCAGTCCTTCATGTTTAAGGCTATCTGTTTTTCCCCACTTGACAGCATCCTATTGCCTCTGATGCCCGGACTGCTCAGCACCACACCTGACTGCAGCTGCAGAGCATAACAGCAGTGCAGTTGGCTGCCAGCCCTGCCCCACTGGCACCCACCTTTGCCCTGAGGACCCTCACTCACCTCTGTACCCGCTCCACCATGTGTGCTATCAGTTTGTCAGAGATGCCAGGGCAGGACTCCTCCGCCAAGCTGAAGGCATTCTCCAGCTCCTCCATAGCTCCCACGTTGCCTCCGGTCTGCTTGTGCTTATCTTTAAGCTGCAACCCAGAAATAGCATGTTAGCTCCTTAGCTCACTGCAGGGAGCACCTGTCAAGCAGTGCAGACATCAAGTTCCTTCCCCTTGTAGGAAGACACCAGGAGGGTGCAGGAGGGGACCCACGTCCTTCAAAATGGCCTTTTTGTAGGTCGGAAAGATGAGAATGCAAGGTCTGGAATTTAGGCTTTCCTCCAGGTAATAACAGCAATTGAATTCCTTACAAGACAGGCTGTGATGTGCTGCTAAACATCCTGTATGATACTAGTGCTGGATCAATAGCCCTGAAAAAACACTGATGTATCTGAACTGGTACAATCTCTTTGCTGCTGAGGACAGCCTAACACCCAGACACACACCAAAGGCTTCTGGACAGGCAGGGTTCTAAACACTACAGGATCTGGATTAGTCATCACTTCAACAGTTCCAGAAAAGAGTTTTCCCCAGGAGAATGGGGGAACAAAGCCCACAGGAGGGCCAAGGTATGAAGCCTCTGCTTGCACTTAGCATTTTTAGCCCTCTCTCAGTGGGCCTTAGCAAGTGCAAGTCTCCTTGTGCATAATCCTAGCTGTTGATTTGAAATGGCTGTGCCTTCATCATTCAGTTACATCACAGAAACCTCAACACGTTGCTGATGCTGAGCCCAAAGCAGTCTGCCACTGGAAATGCACGGTCACATTCTCTGTCAGTTTCCCACCATTCCCATGTAAGCAGCTCATGCTGCAGCTCATTCCCTGGCACACCAGGATGCAGTGTGCTGTGTGAAAATCAACCCCTTTTGTGGAACAAGAAGTACCTGCCAGCTAACCCCTGTCCAGCTCAATTAGGCTCCCATTAGGCTATGCCAATTAAGGAGCTTTACATAAGCCCCACCGCTCTTTGCCTGCAGTTGCAGTATCAGCCCTCCTGACTGCTGGAGGTCACCTTTCCTCCCCGGGCCAGAAAGCAGGACACCACGAATGGCTGGACATCACCTGACCACAGACTGCCTGCCTTAGAGGCAGGAGGAGACAAGGGCTGTCCTGCAGGGAAGCTGCCCACCCAGCGCCGCGCTGTGACGCAGGGCTGCAGCCCTTCAGCTTGACGTGCGTGGGCTGTGTTACATCGCTGCTGCAGAGCAGCTTTCTGAAGCTTAGCAGGGGGCAGAGAGCTGTGCTACACTGCGCCATCCAGACTGGCTCTTATTCCGGCTTGGCCCTCTAGGCCCAAATATTGAGCCTGTCCTCTCCTCCTCAGAAGGAGAAGCTGGGTTTCAGGGCTTGCAATTGCCCACACCCGTGCTGATGACCTGCTGTGGGTCACTTTCCATATTAACACCCAATAATAAAGATGCAGGCAGCCATACAAAATCTCATGAACACCATATTGCTAGAAATTCTGTTGACAAAGCCCAGCTCCAGCCTTTTAATGGAAAGAGGTGATCACAACTTAGCAGATTTCAGAGGCATTAATGCAGCAGTGCAAAGCAGATGCTGTTGGTAGGAAGCCAGCACTGAGAAGAACAACATACACACCTGGCTGAGAAGCAGGTTTCCTACAGGTCTTGGAGAAAAGCTTTTTCCCACCTCCTGCTACTGTACACAGAAGCCAGGTTACTTCAGAGATGGCCCAGCACCTCCCCTGCTCCTGATTTTGCTGAGTGGGATCAGCAGGGCCAGCAGGGAAGTCTGACCCAAGGAAAGGAGGCGCAGCAAGTCTGGGGCAAAGGAGCCAAAGCAGAAATGGAAGGCCAAGACATCACCTCCCATCTGATACCAGCACAGTGGTGCTGCTAAGAAGCCCACAGGTGCACTCAGTGGTCTGAAGAGCTCACAGCTCTTCCCAGAAGGCTGCTAAACAAACGAGACTGGGAAATGGTCAGCAATATGCTGCATGAGAAGCAGCACCTTCTGCCTCATGCGTTGACCTCTGCAGTCAAGCACAGTGGACTGTGGAAAAGGCCAGTCAGCACAATCCATAGAATCATTAAGATTGAAACAGACATCTAAGATCTCCCAGTCTGTTAGTTCTCCGTTTCCTATGCAGTGCTGTCTCAAGCACTGAATGCCTGCTTTCCAGAACAGCCTCTGCTTTTTGTCCTGAAGCAGTAAGCCCTCTTTCCACATAAACTCTTTTTCCAAGTCTACTGCAAAGTCCAGAGACCATCCTTGGGAAAGCAGAGCCCTGTGCTGGAACAGCATCAGGATATAGAAAAGAGCAAGTCCTCAGGAGCAGGGAAAGGCATCTGTGACTGGCAGCCCAAGAGAAGGCCCACTGGATCCCGGCACACAGTGTCTGTATAAGGTATTTCTTACTAAGAACCCCCCGTTTCTACTCTCCTGCTGGGAATAGCAGCTAAAGAGTCATTGCCAATGGGCTCCATTATGATTATCTTCCTCTCTCCCTTAAAGCACTCACCTAAAAAGCCAATTACAAACATTATCCTGTCAGTAACTGTAGCTTTTACTGCACCTCTGCATCCTCACCCAGAACACAAGGCAAAGAAACAGTGAATTTTCAAACTCATTTTCTTTGTCCAACTGCGACAGGCCACGCAGTCAGTCACTCCTGAGCTTTGGTACCCTAGCAACAGAAGATGGCCCAATAGCTGGCAGAGCCAAGGTCCTACTCACCTCCCCAAAGACTGGGTGGACAAGTGTGGAGAGACACTGTGACCGTGGTTGTCTCTTGATGGGCTCAGAAGGCTAGAAAACAAGGAAAGAAGTTATAAGCACACGCAAAGGCTTCCTAAGCTCACAAGCTGCCAAGCCCTTTTTAATTTCACTGCACCTCAATGGCACCTCACCAGATCTCAGGAAAACCACAGCTTGTGTTACCCTGGGGACGTGGAGGAGAGCTCTGAGGCACTAGCCTTGATATTGGACTAAAGCAAATTTTAGACAGAACAGGCACGACTGGCAGCTTCACCAAGCCCCATGAGATTGTGTTAGCTTAGCCCACTTCTAAAGGAACCAAAGATGGCAACCAGACCTTCTGGGAACCATGAAGTGCCATTCCTTTGTGCAGCTTGCTCAAGGAGTTGGGACGAATAGTTGGTGGGAATGTCCAGATTGGGCCCTGGTCTCCGTCCTCTGTGTCTCCATCACTGCCAAAGAAAAGGGGAGGTCAGGACAAAGCCTCAGCTCCACACATGGTTCTATCTGTGCACTGTCGTAGTCACAAGCTCTCTCCCACACACTGATTCACAAACACAAATATATATGTTAAGTATTGCCACAGTTACAAAGCCTGAAGCTCTCTGAAAGGAGATACATATGACTGAATGCACATAAAACACAGGTAACAAGAGCCCTGTTTCACTACATCAGATGTTTCTCATTACTGCTTTTGGTTCCTCGCACTCAGGAGGTGTAGAGGTTCCATAGATAAGACTAGACTAGAATAGCAGGCTCCAATGAAGCAGAAAGAGGCACAAGCCTGTTTCTTCAGGCAGCAGTCACTCCCACAAAAACAGATGCTCACATGTTTTCCTGGCTATGACAATGATCTCCAGCCCAGGTGGGGAAAAGGACCTCGGTCGCTTTGCACCTGGGCACGTGTGGCATAGAAGGGGCATCTTCCCCGTGCAGTGTGTACATACATGTCAGAATCACCAGAACTTGAATCTTCTCCATGGCCCTCTGACTTCCAGCGCTTGAATCTGTCAATCAGCTCCATTAGGAATGAGGTTTTCTTGGTGTAGCGTGTGATGAATTTGTGCTTTAGCAACTCTTTAGCTGTTGGCCTCTGGAATAAATAAGGAAAGCAAGCTGCATCTAACCTTCTCTGTACAATAAACATGCAAGTGTACCACCTTCAATTCTTGCCAGTCCGCAAGCTCAGAACTACTTTTTCTTCAGTAGAGAGCAAGTACTGCCCTACAGGGGTATTACAGGTCCTACACTCAAAGGCAGAAATGGAGAGCAGTACTCACAAATCTAGGATCCTTATTGAGGCAGGCTTCCACAAACTCCTTGAAGGGCTTGCTGTGGTGACCTTCAAGTGTTGGAGGGTTATTTTTGGGGATCAGGAAGAGAACCCTCATAGGATGGAGGTCAGAATTTGGAGGCTCTCCCTTTGCTAATTCAATGGCTGTAATTCCAAGGGACCATATGTCTGCCTAAGAGAGGAGCAAAGAACAGTGACTACAGAGCAGCAAGGGGCAATTCTGCAACACAGAAGCATGCAACTTTGGCACAGCTGAAGGGCTCATCACGTAAGATCACACAGGGTGCTTCACAACTAATAGACAAACTTCTACAGACCCTGAATGATAGGAAAGCACACTACCAGCAGCCTTTCCCTGTATTAACCCTACCACCCCCTGCAGCAGCATCAAGCAATCCTTCTCCTGCTCTAGCTCACCTTGAAGTCATAAGCAGACTGTTTGATGACCTCTGGTGCCATCCAGAATGGAGTCCCCACAAAGGTGTTCCTCTTGATTTGTGTGTCTGTCAGTTGTCCAGCCACTCCAAAGTCAGCCAGTTTCACGTCTCCTTGTTCCGAAAGCAGCACATTGGCAGCTGTTCACACAAATAAGTGTTAAGTCCACAAGTTCCCAAGTCATCTGCAACCCACACAGAAGTGACCAGTGGGAAGGGACATCCCACAACATCCCCCTTTGCCTCCATGCAAACCTCAGTTTGGATTCCCAGTGTCAGACTCATCCCTGTGTTCTGCTGGGTAACACAGAATACTTCTGTGGTGGTAATAAGGAGCAGATTTGAAGGGCCACACAATTACTAGATGTGATTCCTGGATGCACAAAGGTGAGAGGCACTTGGCCCAAGGTACCTCAAATGACCTTTACTTTTTTCCCCTCGCCCTTCAGCAGCATTCAGTACAGGTTAAACAGCAGATCTCTGAAAGCAGCTCACTCATCCTGGCCTTGCTTCCCACTCACTCAGCTTAAGAAAGCAGCACTGCTCAGGCTCTGGAGGGAGGGTGGGCTGTAGGTTTGCAGAGCTAGTAGCTATAGAAACTTGCAATATCACGTAGACAACAAAATTCTTTCTGTGTCTCCCTGCATGAAGTTTCCTCATTCTCCTTGTTCACTTACCCTCCTGCAGAGGGTCAGGCAGTGTGCATCCAGCACCGCCCTCCTGCTGTCCTTTGATGCTCTGCTCCTGATGTGAGGCTTCTCTATGGGAGGCAGGTGCCAGATCTCTCTGCCCTGCACAGGGCCAGAGGCCACAGCAATCAGGACAAGAGGACACATGCAGCCCTGACTTTCCTGGGCTATGAACCCTGCCTGCAGACACCACTGCAGTAAGTTTTTCACCACGATAACCAGCATGCACGTGCCTTGGCATCCATCAGAAAAGCAAATACCCAGACCTAACAGCCAGCTGATAGTGAAGCACACCATTCACTGACTCCTTTGCTTTAATACCCTGTGTCCATGCAAACTGCAAGTGTCAGAGAAGAGCTACAGATCCTTACTGTTGCACTACATCCTGAAGACAACAAAAACATGAGCTGCAATAAAATGAGAAGTACCAGATTCAGAAACAAGCAACCCTAAGAAACAGTCTTTGAAACCTCTCAGATTAGTTCTGCATCATCCTTCTGAATTTATGTTTGGAATATCCCTTACAGCACAGACAGACGAGCTCCCTGCTCTTACCTTTGATGTCCCTGTGGATCTTCCTCTCAGAGTGCAGGTAATCCAAGCCCTTTAGGATTTCCCTCAGGATAGTAGCTATGTAAGTCTCTTCCAAGGGCCCTGGCTTTAGCTGAAAAAGTGCAGGAAGACAACTTAAAGGGTGAGTGATGCTTGCATTTTCAAGCCTCTCCCATTTGTTACTTGGAAACCTTTGTCAAGCAGATCATATTCAGCAGGAAGCACCGACTGCACACAGCCCAGTGCACATCTTATTCTACAAGCAGAATGCCAGACTTTGCACCTGGTTACATGACATGGAAAATCTTTGAAGGCTTTTCTGTTACTCTCTTAAAGGCTTTCCAGACAAACAGCAGGATGCTCATCTCTTGCTCTCACTTGGAAATACACTGGTGAACAGAACACCTTATCTGTTTCTCTTGTTCAAGCCTCTTTGCCAGCATGCAAGAGCTGAATTTCAGCCATTGCAACAGCAGTGAGAACTTCTGCCTTCTGGCTGTGGCATGACAAGGTACTGTATCACAACTTTTCTCCTTTTAATCAGTTCTCTTCTAAACAAGCCCTGCCTTCTGCTGTTGATTACAGATCCCCCTGCTGCACCCTTCCTCCAACTCAGTGCAGGCTCAGCAGTTTTCACTATATGACCTTAGTTCCTTCTGGAAGAACAGGCTTTATAGTCCCAGAGAGAAAAGCAGAATCCTGTGAAAGAATACAGCACAGCAGAACTTTTTTTTTCCATGTGTTTACTATGCATTAGTGTTCCCCTGAAGTCTGGGGCAGCTTGTTAGACATGATCAGTATTACCAACACCTGTATCCCAACTGTAGGCCAACTCCCTGCCAAAGCCTGATGCCATGCAAGCACTGAACCACAAACTTCTGGCAAGCACAAGACTTCAGTTAGGTGAGCTATGGATTTATGTTGCTCAAGAACAACTTACTGCTGTCAAATTCATTTCACTGTTTTTTTCTGCTGTAAAGCAACAGAACACCCTGGAGAACTGTGTTCAACAGCTGAGCCCCATGCAAACGTTTCCTCTGTGCTGGATATGCATAACCAGCACATCCACCCTGCACTGCCTCCCCTTCAGGCACAGGGCTGTCAGAAGGATGTCACACAGCAAGTCAGCATCTGCCTTGCGGGCATTTCACAAATCAAAACTTCAGCCAAGATATGTCAGGGCCCAGAGCTTACCACATACTTACCAAATCCAAGGCTGAACCTCCTCCCAGGTACTCCATGATTATCCACAGCTTGGTGCCCTGCAAGTAACAGCACAGTCCAAGAGCAAAGACGGCTTAAGATCAGGCAGACAAGCAAAACATTTGAGGTGAACAGCCCTTGTGCACAACACAAGAAATGTTGCCTACCACAGCTCTCAGAGACAGCAGAGGACCTGCTCCTACCTCCAACATTTGTTTATCTCCAGTTCTGCCTAAGCAAGCTTAGTACTGCTGAGGGCACCAGACTGCACAGCCCAGGGAGATAAGTATATTGTCTGTCTGGAGCCACTCAGCAGCACTCCAACGGATCTAGCACATCTTGCCAATGACAGGAGAGCTTTGCAGCCTTTGATTACATTAACAGGATTCCAGTTTGAAGGCTATGGTCAGCAAGGCACTTTCTTTCTCCCTAGAGAAGAGATTTCCAGACTGAGCTTCTGGTAGGAGATAAGCAGCTGGTCCACAAAACCACAGCTTTCATGGTGGTTTTGGCAGAATGCTGAGAAAGTGCATTATCACCTGTGAAAAATATGCAAGGAATAATCAGGATCCAAAGAGCTCAAGGATTGCTGTGCCGTACAGCCAGTGTTACACAGGCCTCCAGCAGCTGGCATCATCATTAGGAACTTCTGTTGGGGGTTCCTGAACCTGTTCTCAGTAGGAACATCACCACCTCATTGCTCCACCACTCCTTCAAAGACTCAGACCCTGTTCTTTTCATTACTTCTTCAACCCTTCAGTACATCCTTCGCTGCTCCTGTTCCCTCGTAAGGTAGGGAGTGTGGTAAGAGAGTGCCCTGCTCTTGGGACCATACCAGGAACCTCATTTCCACATGCTCTGCAAGTGACTTAAAGACCAGCCTTAAATGAAAACCACATACACGCAGTGGACAGAACCACTGCTGCTCCTGCTGCACACTGACTCAACGCCCATGGCTTGGGCACCCGAGCAGTGCTGTTTACCATCAGCAGCTGTGGCTCCTGCAGAAGCCCAACCCAGTCTCCAAACTTCTGGCAAGAGAATTGCCTTGGCTTTGTCCTACCTTCAAGTAGGAGCCATAATAGCGGGTGATGTAGGGACTGTCACACTGGCTGAGCACTGTAATCTCTTGCTGAATGTCCTCAATTTCATCCTCAGCCTCCTCCAGATCAATAATCTTGATAGCAACCACTTCCTTGGTGCGGTTGTCGATCCCTTTATACACTTCACCAAACGATCCTTTGCCAATCCGCTCCAGTTTGGTGAACAGTTCCTCAGGATCCACCCTGGAGTGCTAAAAGGGGAGGGAGAGAAGGCAAAGGTCAGCAAGTCCCGCAGCAGCCCGCAGAGCACCATGCATACCAGATCTGTTTGCCTTGCATCTCCTATCTACACATCTGCTGTGTTGTTGAATTCACCTGAAGCCCACAGGCCCTGCATGGGCTCAGAAACGTATCAAAGAACACATCCAGGATAAGAGCTGAAGCAGACTTTTACATCTGCTCCTGCAGATCAGAGCTGGAGAGGAACAGGAGAGAGGCCAGAAAGGAGAATGTCAGCATTCACCACTCCTAAGCAGGCAGCAGCTCCTTTGGGACAGGATGATGTGGCATGCAGCTCAAGTGCAGGCACCAAACTGGGGCCAAACGAGCTTCATGAGCAAGGACTCATCCATAACTGAATGAAAGGCAGGTGAGGTGTATCAGAACCAAATTTCATCTGAAGACTGGGATGAGAAAACAGGCACAGATCAGAGGCCATCAGAAGTTCACAGACACGTTTCCCTTCTCACATTCAAACATGTGACTGATTTGAACGATTTTCACCTCCCCTACTTGTTTGGAGGGCAACATACTCCAGCAGTACAAACACCAATTCCCATCAGCTGCCTTTACTGCAGCCTGGTTTTCAGGCAGACCCAGCCCTGACGGAGCCTCGCATCTCTCAGGAGGTCAGCAGCACTCTGTGAGGCCTCTGCCCACCCCGCAGTACAAGGAGCCACATGGACACCCTGTCTGCACTTCTGGAACAGCCTCCTCCAGACACACTCAGGCACAAGAGTGAATAGCATTTTCCTTATTTGATAAGCATATCAACTAGGAAGCTACTGACATGACCATCAGAGAAATACTGACTCACAGCGGCTGGGCTTCAAAGTTAACTCTGATAAGAATAAGCACAACAGAGGGAGGAAGAATCATCTCCTGATGTTCTTTCATTCTGTTCAGCTGCAGACCAAGAGGGCCTGCTCTGCTTCATGCTATTAAAAGTCTCTTTGTGATTAATTTTTTTTGCCTTAAAAAAAGGTCTAGTTTAAACAAAAAGAAAAAAAATCTGGCAAATACAGCTTGACCTACAGGAAGCAGACAAGTGGTTACAGGGAGTTCTCCACACCCAGAACTTCTCAGTCTCACCTCACACGTCACCCAAAGGGACCACTCCCATGCAAGGACTTTGAGCTGGGCAGAGATTTTATCTGAGCACGAGGCAGTGGTGTTTTTGCAACTAGCACCAGGTTTAGCAGCATCCCTGGGTGCTCCTTACTGATTAACCAAGCAGTCATTACACGTTGTTTGCCTTCTGCACCCAGTACGTTGCTGCAGGGAGTAAGCTTCACAGTCAGCTCACTCAACAGTATTTCCACATGCATTCCAGTCCAAGATACAGATGGATAACCAAATATCCTTCTGCATCCACGGCTACACCCAAACAGGCTGTATTTGAACAAACGCACTGGGAGCAGACTGGAGGGGATAGGCAGTGAGGAAATGAGATGGAGATACATAACAGAGTGGAGAGAGTGAAGGAAAGGAAGATCTGAGCTTGAGAAGTGTCAGAAACCAGCACAAGAACAACAGCTGTGGTGCAGGAGGAACAGCTTGACTACATGCAGTTCCCACCTGTTGGCCTCTTTAACAAGAAGGGGCAGCAGAGTGGCCCAGGCACTGCCTCACGCAGTCACCTGCTGCACAGGAGGAACATCATTCATCCCACCAGCCAGCCACCAAGGAGAGAAAGAGAACCATCTCTGAGCAGCACCTGGCTCAGCACACATTCTGCAGGGCAGCAAGACTGCAAGGAAACCTCCCTCTCCTCCTACCTGGATCATTTTTCCATGAGAAAACAAAGGACAAGGGATGAGCTACTGCTTCCCTTCTCAGCCTTGTGTGGCACATTGAGGAATTGGGGCTGAAACTCTTCAAGAATGGGACATCAAACAGCAGAGCACTGGCTGCTGCAGGCAGCTTCTGGGACAGCCAGCAGTTTGTGTTGCAGGCTCTGTCATCACAGCTTCCTGAACAAGCGTCTATACTTTGAGGTAGGTGTATCGTGCTTTTTGAGGAACAAAGCAGCTCAGGGGTGGTAGAGAAGACAGACCATGACAAGCACAAGAAAACTTTGCCCAAGGAACTCAAGAAAGTAATACAACTCTGATATTTGGTTACCCTTCTGTATTTTTGACTGGAATGCACCTGGAAATCCTGTTGAGTGAGAAGAAGGAATGAGGCCAGAACTATTCAGTTGCAGGTGCTAGATTTACCTTGCTGTAGCTTGCACTTCAAAACTGATTTGGAAATGCTTCAAAGCTCTTAGGTGACAGGGTGAGAGTATGCCCTGTGCCACACTGCAGCAGGATGCAGGGGAATAGAATAACACATTTTGTGTAACCTGACTCGCTCCTGCACCAGTAAATCTGTTCATGTGGAGCACTGCAATGAGGGGTCATAAAAAGCAGAATCTGTCCCTTTTCTAAATACCCACTGATCTCAGCACCAGTCTTTTTGTCAGAGAACTGCCCTGCAAAGCTACAAACTTTATTAGTAGAAATGCAAGAAGCCAGATGAAATAACTCACACCTGCATAAAAAGTCACAGATAACCCAAAGCACATCATTAGCACCTGTCAGCTTTGCAACTCTTGGCCAACTTGAGATCTTCTCATTTTCTTAGATATTCACAGACCCCACGAGGGCTGCAGAGCAGAGCTCTGGGTCACTGCCAGAAGAGCTGACTGCTCTCCTTGTTGTGCTGCAATGTATAAGCCTTCAAGGGATGAGCACTTCACTGCTCACCTTTTGTCTGACTGCTTGTGTTACATCACAGTTCTGGAGCAGAAGGCCTCGTGCTGTTTCTCCCCACTGAGTGCATTCAGACTAGAGATGGCTCAGAGTTGGGCAGCACACAGAGCACTATCTTGTTTGTACACACAGAAAGAAAACAAGTGTGAGAAGGACGAGGATGATCCGCCCGTAATGTGCCATCTGGGATCTAATCTCTTTGAAACTTCCCTGTCTGTGAAACGACAGCACGGTCAGCTGCTGAACCCGAGACAGTTTCCAGCTTCAGGAGTACAAGAGAGAAATTCTCAACATTTTGAACCTCAAATATGAAACACATACATAATCTATTGTCTGAGACTCCCAACTTGCTTCACTGATAGCACTGTTTTGCTTCAAGGTAAGAAAGTATTAGCTAAAGAACTTGAGAGTTTCTCAAGGTCACTTAAAGGAACAACAGAACTGGAAACAAGCTGGATTCGGAGCTTTAAAGACTGCAATGCAAATACATCATTGAGAGGGTAGAGCTCCCAACAGAGGCCCACTGCACTGTGTGTACACAGCAAAGGTCAACCTAGAGAAGAGAGCACCCAGCTGGCCTGGGCAGGGAGGGAGCAGCACTGAGATAAAGCAGCTTAGGGATCTGCCTAAGGTAACCCAGCACATCAGCAACAGATAAGGAATAAGGACAAGTCAAGACCCTGACATCCCAATCCAAGTCCTATAGTCTCTCTATTTTTACAGCACCTCCTCACCAATGCTTAAGACTTGGCTAGCAGAATATATGGGAACTGCTGAGTCCCAGCCTGAAGCACTGACCGAGCACCCGGGAAAGGAGCTGATCAGCCCTGGGAGCACAGGTGAAGGCAATTCAGCTGTGTGACTGGAACAGGTGGAGCCTGGCTGCACCTCTCTTAGACCTCATTTAAGGGCTGACTGCCATTGGGGAAGGATCTCTCTGGAGATTCCTCCTTGGTGAAGCTTTCCTCTGTAAACCAACAATCTTCTGCCCTTCCTTTATAGCAGCTCTCTATTGTGTTGGTCCTTCCATCGTCACACCTTTGTTGTAATGCCTTTCCCATTGTACTGATCTGTACAATTACCACACAGAACTTTAAGCCAATTCTCACTGCTCTTCCAGGAAGCCCCAGTTAAACGGAGTATAAGGTGCCACCAAGGATTCTAGAAGAGACCCAAGGAAGGAACAGGTAACACACACTGCTTTCCTATTTGAGCTCTGGAGTTAGCACAGTATGATAATCTCTTAAGACACCTGACATTTGCCTAATTTACAGATTAGATAACCAGAACTTTTTAATAGTCTCTATTGTTGAACGCTGTCTACAAAAAAGCTTCAGAGCAACCACTCTGCACCAACAGAGCTCAGCTCCCTGCCTTGAGCAGACAGAATCCTTCCTTCTCTCATTTCTCTCCCTGTACTGTGACTCACTGAGGCACTAAATTTGCATTTAATTCCACCAGTGCTTTGAGGAAACAGTGTATGTGAAAGGCAGCATGCAAACCAAGATGCATTGCAAATCAATTTTAAACCAGAAGGGGTTTGGAGGAAGCATCATCTCAAACTGCTGAAGCTTTTAGTGCTGTCGTACTACAACTATAAGTGGAAAGGACTCTGGGCAGCCTGGTCTGGTGGTGGTTGGTGACCCTCCCTGTGGTAGGGGGTTTGAAAATAGGTGATCACTGTGGTCCTTTTCAACTCAGGCCATTCTGTGATTCTGTGAAAAGGCTCCAGAGAGACCTGAAGAAGGGCTGTTAAGAAGGAAGGAGACAGACTTCACTTCAGCAGGGTCTGCTGTGACAGGACAAGGGGAAACGGTTTCAAACTAGAAGAGGTTTCAAACTGGATACTGATCACAGAAGGAAGAAGTTTCTTACATTAAGAGCAGCGAAGCAGTGGCACAGGATGCCCAGATTGGTGGTGCTGCCCCATCTCTGCAGACACCTGAGGTCAGGATGGATGGGGTCTGAGCACCTGATGGAGCTGTGGGTGTCCCTGCTCAGTGCAGAGGTTGGACCAGATGCCTTTAAGGGGCTCTTCTGATTCTATGTAAAGAGGAACACCCAGATTTCTCCCCAGAGATGTGCACTCAGCGCTAACACCTGCCAACCACCAAACATGCCCGTAGCCAAGCTCAGAAGAAGGATGATCCAAGCTGATACCGCTCACGTGCTGTTAGCCTCGAGTCACGACATCATCTCATGCCATCACGACAGCAGGACGTACTTACAGCCCCCGAGGGGTAGGACACCCCAGCGCTCAGCGTCACACGGGATCGCTGAGGCCGGAGAAGCCCTTAGGATGCCGAAGCCGCAGCAGCACATCCATCGCTGTGACCCAGCGGCGCACCGAGCGTACAGAGCCCGCTCCGCAGGGTTTCGGCGCGGTGTGCCCAGGCCGCCTCAGCCGAAGGCCGGGGCGACAGCTGCCAGCGAACAAAGCGCGGCTCTGCGGGCTGCGAGCCGAGCCGCGACTGCCGGCGGCGGGCGGCCCTTACCTGGCTGGCGAAGTCCCTCAGGTGAGCCATGCCTGCGCGATCCTCGGGGCCGCGCGGGCGGCGCTCCTCGGCCGGCGCTCAGCTGCGGGAGACAACACAGCGGCTGTGCACGGACCCGTCTCGCCCGCGCGGCCCCGCCATCCCCGCTCCGCCCCCCCGGTCCCTCCGCGTCCCCCACCTACGGCCCTCGTCCCCCCGGCGGAGCGCTGTGCGGCGCCATGCCGGGACCCGGCGCGCGGAGCCGCCGCCCGCCCTGGGACACCGAGCTCGGCCGCGGCGCCGGGAGCGACGACGCGGCGCCGAGTGGAAGCGGGAGGGGAGGCCGCGCCGCGCCGCCTGCTGGGAGCTGTAGTTCCCGCCCCGCCCCGCGCCGCCCGGGTGCCGCCCGTAAGGACCGCGTGTCCCGGCGAGCCGCGCGCGGGGCGGGCGGAGCGGCTGAGGGGAAGCGGAGGCGCGGACTACGGCTCCCGTGGCACTGCGCGGCGCCGGCTGTGCGCTGCGGTGCTGGGGTTACGGCGGCAGGGAGCGGTGCTTAACGCCTTGTGTTGGTTTCATTTAAGGCGAGCCCTCGTGAAGTGCCTCAAGAAGCGTCCCTGCCCGGCAAATCGCCGCCTCTGGGAGCGATCGGGGCTGGCGAGCGGGTTTGTGGAGCAAGCCCGCTTTGTTTTGTGTCGCTGCCACCAGGTGGCGACCACGGATTGCAGCCCTGTGCCTCTGGAGGGGCACGCGGCCCTGCTGGGCTCCGTGGTGCTGGGTGAGGAACAGCTCGGTCCAAAGAGGAGCTCCGGCATCGGCACACCGACGGGCTGCAGTGCTCTTCTGCGCTGAGCTGCTGGAGGTGAGCGGTGCAGAACAGCGCTGTGCCTGCGGAAGGCAGTTAAGCAGCGAAACTAGAGAAGGAAAGGAGAAACACATTGAATTTATCACCTCCCAGGAGCAGCTTCCAAACTGCGGGGAAGAATGCACTTGTATGGAGGAAGCAAGAACTGGGCTTTGCCAGCAGCTTTCCTCCTCGCTGTGGTTTACGGCTGCTGTCTAGACTGGGCCACTGAGCTTCTGTTCAGCAGATGCTAGGCTGTGCCAAAACAGCCTCTGCCTCAACTTGCAAGCTATGCTGACAGTGTTAAATGGGATGTTCTTCCCCGTCGGCCTTCTTTATGGTGAAAGTTTTGAACTGAAGCAGCGAGTGCCTTATGTGGATTTAGCAAAGCAAAGTACTAGAATAGAGTTCTCCAAACCTCAAGTGCTCACTCAGTGCGAGGGATAGGGCTGATGAGCTCCACCCCACCTGCCAGGCACTGCTAGGCATGAGGTGACTGCTGCGTGATGGCAGCTGTGAACTTCTCCAGGCCTTAAACCTTGCTCCTTATAGGAGATGCGAGGACAACTTTTAAGAGGAACCTGTGCCTACCTACCAAGACAGAACACACTGAGCAAGTGCTGTAGAAGCCCGCTTGCTCTTATGGTTCCCCTTCTAGAGCCCCCAGCTGTATGGAAGCTGCAGCGTGCTGCCTGAGCTCCAGCACTCTTGTTCCTGCAGACTCTCTCACTACAAGTCTTGCAATAATGAGGCTCTCTTTTCCTGCTGATATCGTGGCTCTTAAGACTGTTTTGAGTGTTCAGCAAAGAAAAGGGCCTTTATCTCCCAGTGCTGCTGGTAAAGTGGAATAAGCAGGAGTGGCTCTTGCAGCTGTAAAGCTCCAAGTGGAGCTGACTCCTGGGTTGGCTGAGCATCTTTTCTCTCCCAATGACTAATCCTCAAATTAAGCCAGGCTGCTTCCAAGCTGAGAGCGCTGAGTACTTGTTCTTCCAAACCATGTTCCTGTGCAGCGGCAGAAAACAGCTGATGAAGCTGAATCCTAAACCCTCACAGACGTTGGCGCTCTGCTTAGGCAGGAATGGATCTGCAGGGATGCTTTGCCTTCCCAGCTGGTCCCTTCGGACTGCCCTGGGAGTCCTGTGCTGATAGCAGGAGACCCCAGAGCATCCCTGTTTAACAAAGTGAATGATGGGAGCCAGTGATGGGGCATGAGCTGCGCAGCAGCCAGCACCTGGGGACAGAGCTGGCACTCACTGAGCACTCGAAGAGACAGCCTTGTCTGGAGCCACAGCACAGCTATGGAAATTAGTGTGTCTACTCTTTGAAACAGAACAGAGTGCTCTGCTGGAACCAACAGCGTGACATCGTGCTTTCATTCCCTGCCTGCTTTTAAACTGGATATGGAGGAATCCACTTGGAGTTGTTCACTGCAGAAAATGAGGAGAAAAAGATGGCAATAGCCAGAATCAGGAAAGAAATGTGCGATAATTGCCTGCCACTGCCTGTGCAGATGGGCCAACCAGGGGCAGAGCATGCAGCTCTAATTCTGATAGAACCACACTGTACTCATGTTTGCGTTCACAAAGATCTTTGCAGTCCAGATGACAGCCCCACTCACTCTCCTGAGATGCTTCTGACCCCTTCTGAGTTCAGGGTTTCCTCTGTGAAACCTCCATGCTTTTCATGCCATTAGACTAAAATATAACACTACATGAAACCGATTACTTGGAGATACATATTCTGAGAAATGAGCTCTCATGAGCTCTGAGACCCTTTGTGCAAGGAAAACCTAGCAGTCCATGCTTTGTTAAGGGAAGACTCCTCTTTTCTTGCATTTGTCCAGCAACGTTTTTAAACAGAATGATTCACAAAATGAATTGTTTGGGGGCACTGTTTCTCAGATGTGGATTCTGAGAAGACTTTTGTGTCTTGTGTAATAAGAAGCTGCAAAGCTACTTACTCCTTTATGCATCTTTCTGATGTGGGGCTTGATGCCAGCATCAAAATTCTGTCCTTTGCTGGACCAAAAGAACCATTGGCAGCTCTGTGACATTAATTTCTGCAAGGCTAAGTGATAATTCAGGCAGATTAGTGAATCGGTCTCACGCACTGCAGTGATCTGATCTCGTGGCTCCTTCTAGAAATGAAATTCTTCAATCCCAAACATATATTTTTCCTATCAAAACACAAGACATATGTAAGTGCCAGCAAGAAACATGGCAGTGTGTTGGTTCTATCCTGGTCTGTGATTACCAGGACATGAGAAACCAGACCTTGGGTGTGGAGTTGCTTTGGGAATGCGCAGGAGAAACTCGCACAGATGCTGTGCAGGTCTGCGTGAAGCTGATCTCTCTCTCAAAACTCAGGGTAAGCATTTCCCACTTCTTTTAAATTAAGAAGCTCTGCCTGTTAAATGACTCACGCTGAACATCTACCCTGTGTTGTCACTTCTGGTAGAGGGGCACCTCTGTCCCTTAAACCACAGATGTTCAACAGGAAGCATGCAGGGCTGCACAGAGCTTGTCTGTCAGCCTGCCTGTTTGTCTGCAGAGACCTGCAGAGGAGATATGCTAGCTGCTGCAGCTGCAGTGGGAAGCCATGCAGCTGGCTGTGCTCCCTTCTGGGGCAGGCAAACACAGCTTGCTGCTCTCTGATACAATCCAGTGTGTGACCTGACTGTTTGTGGCTTCTTTCAAATTGCCTTTACCACGAGGGATGATGTTAAGCAGCGCTGCCCCTCCTGTGGAACAAATAACCATTCGCTTGCAGCTTCTTGGGCATGGCAGATGGGTTGGTGGTGGGACCTGGTGATCTTGGTGGTCTTTTCCAGTCTTAACGATTGTATGATTTGATTCTATGGTTCTATACTGAAGCATTTGTTGGGTCTGAAAATTGCTCTGCTTGCTTCAGCAGAAAGCAGTGACTTGAATGAGAAACCTCCCTCCCCCAGAACCACAGTTTTACATATTTCTTCATTCCTTGGAAAAGCTTCCCCTAATTCTAGTTTAACTGATTGACCTCTTGTGTACTGAAGACATCAGGTTTGAGCTGGCTGGGGTTCTGGGACGGTGAAAAAGGCCATTGGTGTCAGAAGCTGCTTATTCATTTCAGCAGTTGACTCAATTCGGTAGCTGCATCAAGCATATTCTTTTTCTTTTGTTTTGTTTTGTCTCAGGTGCTTTATGAATTCTAACAGCCTTTTCACGTTTGCTCTTTTAATTTAGCACATAAAGACATCATTTGTTTCTATTTATCTCTAATTGCATTTGGATCACTCTTCAGGAGGGCATACACCAAGTGACATGAATAACCTGCTAAGCAGAACACAGAATGCTTAGCACCTGCAATATGTTCAGATTTCTCATTTGTTTCAGCTATAGAATTGCTTTAGTACATAATTTTCCTCCTTTTTAGCCAAGAGGGGAAATGTAGCACTGAGCTGTGCTTACTTGCAAGTAAACAGGTCTTAATTCCAACTGAGACTCACCCTACCCGAGAAACAAATGCAAAAACAGATTAAAATCGGTGACCTCAAACAAGATTTCCTGCTTGCTGATTCTGAAATATGATTAAAATTGACTCAAATGCTTTGTCTGAATTGGGCCCACCCTGAGCATCGTTGGCTCTGAGCACCTGGCCAGCAGTTTGCTGGCATTCCAGCATGCAGTGCCAGCTGTTGATACGTGGCAGCACTCAGGCGGGTGGCCCAGGACCAGCAGCAGCTCTTGCAGTGAGCCTGGAAAAGTGAGGGCCGTGCTGTGGAGCCCATTGAAGGTAGTGCTGGGGCTCCTCAAAATCATGTTCAAATTTCCTTTCTTGCCTTTCAGAATCAGGTAAACGCTCCAGCCCAAAGCTTTCCAAGTCCAGGTAGGGGAAATTCTGGAGTTCAAAGCCAACAGATGTAAATAACCTTGCTTTGGGCACTCACCCTTCTGGTAGAAGGAGGGGCAGCTTTGTCCTGCCTGTTCTCCAGAACCGATCAGGATAGCTCAGTGTCAGGTAACAAGAAGTTGTAGTCTCTTTGTTTTTGTTCAGTGAGACTCTCCCATCACAACTCATGAAGGCTGTAATTGTGGGAGCACTGGGAAAGCTGCACTTGGTGAGCTGTCTCTGCTCTTGCACAAGGCTCTGGTGATTACCTGCTGGCAGCATCCATCTGCCTTGTGCAATGCACCACGCAGTTCCAAATCACTGCAGCTGCACTTCTGTATGCAGAGGTGACAGTAGGCTGTGGCTTCATGGACACTTGTCTGATGGCAAAGCTGACAGGGTTTCCTTCTGCTGCCCTGCCCAGCTCTAGAGGCTGAGCCTTTCCAAAAGTCACCAAGGGCTTAAGATAAAAGCGGAGCTGTGTCCTGAATGTGCAGAAATACTTCAGGGCATGTTTAGGACATGCAAACATGTGCAAGGCAGACTCCTTCCTTGTTATCAGCTCCAGCAATCCATCTGCCTGTGTAGGACACTGCTGTGCCCCGGCACGTGTCTCTAGGCTGCACATCAATGCATCAGAGCTCATAAATGCTGCCGAGCCAGTACAGCACCCATCTGGGCTCATGAGATGTCAGGGTCAGTGCAGGCAGAGGCATCTGCCTGCCTTCACCTGTCTGCACCTGTGAGAGCATCCCTGCATGGAGGTGTGGGACCTGGTTCCCATCCTGGGGATTGATCGATTGCTGCAGTGAAGCCAAGGCTCATCCTCTGCCCTTGTGCCTTAGGGACTGAAAGGGGAGAATCCTCTTTGCTCCCTTGGGGATGTTGACCTCATGCTGTGCTTTTGCTTTTTCTATTTTAGTGGTACAATATGTAAATATGTTGTTTGTGCTAAGAAATGAAGTTTTGTCTATCAAATCACAGCTTGGAGCTGCTCTTTTACTGTGGCTTGATACCTGAGTGGCAATGGTTGTGCTCTTCATGGGAAATCAAATTTGGGAACAAGGGTGGAGATGATGAGGATTCAGCTCATAGCACTGCTTAGTAATAGGAAGTTCATTCCAGTTTCCCTTCCATGGGGTTGTACCCCAGTCCTGGAGTACAGCATGTCTTTGTACATGTGTATCTACATATGTGCGTATATAGGCATGTTTATAACAGGAGACTTGTGCCTACAAACACCAGCAGTGAGCATGACAGCTAAGAGAAGAGAACATTGGTGTTAGTGATAATCTGTCGGATCCCTAAGTAATGGATTGCTTACTAATCCTGATGAGTGTAAACCACCAGACCTGTGTACTTGAGAAGGTGAACCATCTGGAGGCTGTGGAAGGTAACATTGCCTGCAACACAGCCCCTTTGTTCTGCTACAGAACACAGCACTGCAAGATGCTGCTCAGGAGAGGTGCTCGGGGCAATCTCCTACACAGAATACTGCAAATAACTGCCTGGGTTCCATGAGGCTCTGAACTGAGCCCTTCAGAATTAAGGGGAAAGTTCAAAAACCCTCTGTGTTCTGCTTGGGTCCCATTATGCTGCTACTTCCATGTATTGTTTTTCTGTTAGAGCTGGCAAGATGTTTCTGTAGGAAAAGTGCTGTTTCTTCTCATCTTGCTGATCCTCCTGTTAGTGCCCCAATGGCTTTGAACCTGTAGCGTGACCCCGTGGGCACTCACAGCAGTAAAGGATCCCTTCCCAACACAACCCAAGAGCTGCTGCCTAAATGGACCAGGAAAGGCAGTGGGGAAAGACAGAATGGCT
The DNA here is from genome assembly GCF_019232065.1 of Centrocercus urophasianus. NCBI lineage: Eukaryota > Metazoa > Chordata > Aves > Galliformes > Phasianidae > Centrocercus > Centrocercus urophasianus. Next base: position 18,752,799 of record NW_024884744.1, on the reverse strand, counting down.
GAGGTGATGCAAGAGGGTCAGGGTGGCATGGTGGAAGGCTGAGGACCATTATGGTGCTGGTGCTCTGCCAGAGCAGCCCTGTTTATGAGGTATAGCCCTGGTTTGTTGGGTTTTTTTTTGCTTCTTATTTTAGGAAGTGAGTGCTCCAAGCTTTTCTGATCGTCCCCATCTGAGATAGATAGGCAGGAGTTGTAATTTAGAGCCTGCTGGAGCCAAAACACTGCCATGCCACGGATACCTACAATGGGAACAATGTTTTGGGGTGAAACAAGTGTTTCAGTGCCGTTTTCTGGTAGTCCTTTGCCACGAGGGTTCCCCAGTATAGGTTTAGCCTCCAAATGTTGTAGCCTGAATGTGTTATGGACAGAGGAGCTCAGCAGACACCAGCAGCTCCCTGGGCTGCAGCACTGTTCCTGCATGGCCGGCTCAGTGCTGTGTGCTGAGCTTTCATGTACTACCATCTAAAGAGGCATCTTTTGGTGTGACAGCGGGCAGGGAACATGTGGGGTGGGATTGGCACCCAGGAGAGCAGGGAAGGTCTGTGGCACCTGCACGCCTGCCAGAATTCTGACAAACATGATCATTAGTTAAGCAATACTGATATTTAAGCCCTCATCTTTGTTTCAGGGCTCTACTGAATAGGAGCAGTTTAAACAGAACTTCTGTTTCAAGCTGTCAGCTGCTGTAGCTTAGGCCACATTTTTAATGATTGTTTGGCCATGAGAGTTGCAAAGGCAGAAATATGGTTGTTCAGGAGGCCACAGAGTGCATTCTGCAGGGAAGGAATGGGTCAGGGATGGGCAGCTCCTGTTGGAAAGGATGCAGCTTACTCAGATTCTTCTTTCTTGGGCTGGTAGAATTTCTTTTCTGCAGGAAACATTTCTGCTCAGACAGAGCAGCGAGGCACTGCACAGCTGCACAGGGAGGTGGGGGTCACCATCCGTGGTGGTGTACAGAGCCGTGGAGATGTGGCACTGAGGGACGTGGGCAATGGGCACGGTGACATGAGGTGCAGTTGGACTCGGGGATCTCAGGGGTCTTCTCCAACCTTAATGATTCTGTGATTCCCTAATAGGAATCCATAGCTGAGGGCGGGGGGATGGCTGCAGCACGGCCTTCCCCTCCCATTCCAGCACTCTCTGCTCACTCCAGCAGTGTAGTGCCGACATGGCTCTGCAGCGAGCCTCCTTAAGAGCACAGAAAGGGGAGGAGGAAGCGCAGCTCTCCGGTTCCCGCAACCCCACCTCCCGGTTATTTCATCTTCCTTACAAGGCTAAAGCTAGAAGCTTTCCTCTGCCTCTGGGTCCCTTAAAAGCAGCGCGGCGAGCCCAGGGCTGTCAGTGGGATGTGGGGATGGGGGCACGGTGGGGAGCCCTACGCCCACTGACCCGGCTCTGCAGGAGGAGCACCGAACCAACCCATCAGGAGACATCGAGGGGGACCAGAGCGCAACATGAGGGGTAAATATATTTTTCATTGGGAAGAGCAGAAGTAACTGGCTTTGTTTAGTCTGAAATTCGTTATTGTAAGCAGCTGTCCAACAATGAGGACTCAGAAATGCATTGGCTGACACCTGGGCAGAGCCTTAGGTCTGAATTTGCTTCCCAGAGCAGCACTGGGTTAGAAAGACCAACGTGAATTCACATGGCTGTAGAAATTCTGTGTTTTCTCTATAGCCATTCACACCTGGGAACATTTTTTTAGAATCTGATTCCCTTTTTTGCTGTTACTGAAGCATTTTGGGTAGCAGTACATATGTTGCTATAAAAACAGAAAAAGCTGCAGAACCAAAACCCCTCTGAGAATGTGATAAGGACCAGGTCTTCCACCACAGCCAAGGGCCTCTGGGACATCTCAGATGTTCCTGCCCCTCTGTTCCTGTGCTGTCTGTTAGTGTCATTCCTCCAGACAGATCCATGCCCCACTGCGTTGGAATGTCTGCCTCTGGCTGAGGTTGCTGCAGCTGGTATTTGGGATTCAGGTTTTTTTCCAGTTTAATTGAAACAAGATGAAGTTGTCTGCTGAATTGTTTCTGTGTCTGACCATCCGGTCTGTCTGCAGTGCGATACTGGAACTGCTGAATGCAAATAGATAAAGGGAAAACATCTCAGTGGCTGGGAGCTGCTGTGGGCCAGACTGCTGGTGGGGTCAGAGCAGCCAGGGCAGAGGATGCAGCCACTCTCGCAAATATGATACTGCCAACATCAGTGTAACTGTAAGGCGTGATACCTGAATAGGAGTTCTGGAGAACTTAAAGATGCTCTTATTCAACAGGTAAAATGAAAAACTGTCCTTGGGAGAGCAGCTCCTGAGAGCTGTGACGGAGCCCCGCGGATCGCTGCCTCCCTAAGGCTCAGCCCAGCCTGGAGCTGGGTGGCTTTGCTGCGAGGATGGAAGTGCTGCGCCGCTCCTCCGTCTTTGCTGCAGAGGTGATGGAGGTGTTTGACAGGTCTCCCACTGACAAGGAGCTTGTGTCCCAAGCCAAGGCTCTCTGCAGGGACTACATCAACTCGAGGCTGATCCGTGCAGGCGTCAGCTGGAGCAAACCTGAGCACAATACCCCGATGCCTGGCGGCAAGCTGGCTGAGGTGTCTGCCATCCTGCTGCGCCTGGGTGAGTCCCTGCATGTGGTCTGGGCTTGGGAATCTTCCTTGGCTTGCACATCTTTCATCTTTTAGGTCATTGCTCAGCACTGTGGTTCCGAGACCCAACAGCAAATGATGTAAAAAAAACTGTGTAAAACTGCATCTGCGTGACAGTTTTGTTTCTCTCTATAGTTTTTCTCAGCTTGGCATTTTGAATGGGGCTTGTGGTTCTCCAGGCACAGGTGGGATCCTGGCAGCTCCATGCCTGGGCTTCATCAGCAGCTCACAGAGGTGGTTGCAGAGATGTTTAAGGGTAATTGATTAGATGTGTGTACCAGAGATTTTATAACACTGCTTTTCAGTGGCAGTGTATTAGTGTACTCTCTTCGCCTTTCCCTACCCCAATCATTTAGCAAGTTCTGTTCCTGTTTTTGGTCACTGGGGCAGCTGTAGAATCTTCCATGCTTGGGGCAGTGTACCAATCATTGATACAGGGACCTCTGCACCAAACTAAGCCTTGTGATGCAGGACAATAAGGATGGCTATCTGTGCCCAGCAGCACAGAGCAGTAGAGACTTCTTCAGTCATGGCAGTTGTGGACACCCAGCGGCTGCCCTGGCAGAGCACTCAGCTGTGCACTTGACATGGCTGTGGGAGCAGCTCTGGAGCAGTGCTTGCAGCCCGTGCACCCTCTGGCTGCTGCCCATTGCCTACCTTTGGCTTTAGGCTTTGACCTGCATGCTCAAGTCAAGCACTCTTCTCTAGATCCCAGCGCTCTGGTTCTAGGAGGTTGCTTCCAACATCCCTCTTTGCCTGCAGGTTGGAATATCAGTTCACATTTGGCTTGGAAACTACCATTGGCATTTGCATCTGATTTAATTACACCAAAGTTCAAGTAAGTCTGGTGAAGCAACCTTTAACTGAGCCCAACCAAATCAGTACCAGACTGGTTCCCCCACTTTCTCCTCTTTCTAGTTCTTTTGGATGTTATCCCAAATTTGTTTTTAAGGCATACATGGTTTTCTTTTGGCTGGCTTTTATTAAATTACTCTTCTTTTACGTGTTTTCTCTCGTATGCTGAATCTTCTGTTGTTTTTGTCCATCTGTCAGCCTGGCTGCCTCTTTGTCTCCCCAGTTTTTCTTGGCCTGGGGTTGAGCCAGATCTTCTGTGGGAGGCCAGGAGGACACTGAAGGGCGAGCAGGTGGCAGCCTGTGTCTGGAGGCGTCTCCTGGGTGACTCTGCTACCACTGATTCTCCTCCAGATGGAGAGGCTTGGCTGACAAAATCTGCTTGGAGAGAGCCATGGCTTGCTTGGTTCCCGTGCAGCAAGAAGGGGGAGCTGTCCTTCTTAGTAGGATAGTCAGAGGTGGTAAAACCCAATGATATGGCCAAGAGATCTCAGACCAACCTACCACGTGTGGTGTAGGTCTGGTGTACCTGAACCAGAGGTTGCGGCACTAGGAGCAGGCTGCAGGCACTGAGCCCAGCCCAAATTATGTCCCAGCCACCCCTCTGGGCTGGGGACAAGGCTGTGTGCTCCTTGCGGAGCCAGAGCAGCTGCTGAGGATATAAGGAATGGTGCCTCTTATCAGCCCTGGCCATGCAGGCTCAGGGTTTCCTCTTTCCTCAGCCCATGTGGAACAATGCACCAGGCGCAAGGGGCCAGAAGAATTTGTTTGTGGCCTCCTGTGAAGCTGGGCTCTGCTTGTCTTATGCTGAGTGCTGGGGAATAGTTTTATAAATTCAAGTTGAGCAGCTGCTAACCTGCCACCCCTGATGGGATGATGCCTTTGTTCCCATTTAATGTCATCCTCTGGGTGCTTGGTTGCCTTCTGGCTGGGACAAGCCACCTTGGCCCTGCAGTGACATTGACTCGATGGTTCTTACAGATCCCACCCAAGTCAGAGTGCTCAAGTGACCCTATGGATGTCTAGGGGCCCTGACAGCTCTCCTCTTCCCCTGTGTCCTCCTATGCAGAAGGACAAGCATTCATCTAGATGGCCAAGTGAGAATCTCCATGCACACAAGGCTTTGGTCCCATGCCATGCTCACATCGTGTAACACTCCTACAGCATCTTCTTAAATATCCATGAGAGGTAAAACAGTTAGAGATAGCAGTTAACGATTGTACTGGTCAGGATGGCTTGCTAGACTGCAGAGGAAAGCTGTGCTGCTCATGTTCCAGCACAAGCCTGCTAGGAGGATGTTCTCTTCTTGCTCTTTTTGTCTTGATCTTCGAGCTAACGTGACACCACTGACTGGGTCCCAGCTGGGGAAAAAACAACCTGGGTAGAAAGCACATCCTGTGTGTGCCAGGAATTTTGCTGGGGAAGCCAGGCAGGCAAATGGAGTGCTGGGAATTGGGTAGGAGCTCTGCTCTGTCACTCTGTGCACAAAGAGCTGAGCCGGGAGTCTCTGCTCAATGCTGTGTGGCTCCAGGTGGATTCCTGGCCTCTGTCAGCCTCCAGCACGCCTGAGTCACTCTCATCTCATGACATTTTTTGTACAGGTTGAGAAAGGGTGTACCTTCCAACAGCTCACACAGGTGTATGTGCGTGTTTCTCGCTGCCGGCTTTGTTCCTTTCAGACTGTGGGGAAAGGAGGGCGCAGGCGATACTGGCACAAAGGACCGAGGTGCCGGGGCTGCTTCTAAGTGACCCTGAGAGCTGTGCTGCCTGTTTTACACCAGATGGAAGGACGGCCTCAGCCGTGATTCCAGCATGCTGACCCCGAGTGCTTGCTTGCAGGGGACGAGCTGGAATACATTCGCCCCAACGTCTATCGCAACATCGCCCGCCAGCTGAACATCTCGCTGCACTCGGAGACGGTGGTGACGGATGCTTTCCTGGCCGTGGCTGCACAGATCTTCACTGCAGGTACCGCGCCCAGGCAGGCAGACAGGGCTGGGGCGGGCAGGAACAGGATGGGGCCGCTGTTATGGGATGGCTGTGAGGTGGGGCCAGGTTTAGGAAAGAGCCGTGGGCAGTTTGGCAGCACGCCCTTCTGTAATGATTTAATGAGCTCCTCCATGCTCTGGCGGGGAAGTGCCCCGTTCTGTGCATCCTCCTGGCATTTCTCGCTCGTTCTAGAAGCCGTCTCCTGCCCTGCCTCCTTAGGAGGTGATGTTACCGCATCGCACAGGGAGGTCGCTCATTCCAAGCTCCTTTGCTCACCGCTGGCAACCGGAGCAGGTTCATTACACGGGAGCCTCCCTTGTTCCAGCTCATGCTGCTGGTGCTGGGAGCCAGAGCTAACTCATCACAAGGGAGTTCCCTCTTCCTGGCTTCCTTTCCCCCAGCGACAGCCAGGGCTGCAATGGAGCCTGCTGCTTCCAGCTGCTGCCTTGTGTTTGGAGGCAGGACTGCTCTCCACTGAGCCACGCAAACATGGCAGGCATGTCTGAGTGTTGCTGTGTCAAAGGACAGTCTTGTCATTTCAGTGCTGAGCTTTATTTGCCTTGAAAAGCAGAGGTCAGGTTTGCAGGCATGGGTGTTAGCAGCACAGACAAGTAGGTTGTCTTAGCTGAACACAGCTGACTGCATCCAAACCAGCCCATATCCCAAGGGAATGACATGGGGAATTCAATGGAAAGCTGGATGGCTCCAGACAGAGCAGCATGCCATGTGTTGGGAGAAAGCCCTGCTGGCTGCTGGGAGCCTCACCTCGTGCATTGATAGTGTATGTTTGTTGAGAAATGCACTCATTGTTCCTCAATTCCAAGCTCAGGAGTCGCATGAAAAGCTTGAATGGTCTTAAATGTTGTGGTCCTGTTGAAAGTAAAGCTGGAAATTGTATCTCTTGGCCCCAAACTCAGGGGTTTTGAGGTGGTAAGGATGCAGACTCAGTCCATTGAGAGTGGCAGTTGGGGAAGCTTTGGGGATGTAGTAGGAGCTCAGGCTAAAGCTCTGCTGAGGGTGCTGGGGACTCAGTGCAGCATTAGCCTCCAGCAGATGGTTGTGCATGGGCGTGGGTTCCCAGCTTACCCTGCTCTGCATGCTCTGCTTTCTCTTCTTTCCATCTCTGCTTCATACCAACCAGCAGGACAGCCTGTGGATGTGAGGTTGAGGCAGTGCTTCAGTGACTTTTGTCAATTCATCACTGTAGCTTCTCTTGCTAGAAGGCTGCTGAGTAGTAGAGGGGGAAGAGTTCACTGATTTTAACATTCATGAGTCCTAGCAGCAGTCTCAAGACTCGGCATTTAATGTTAAATCCAGCAGATCAGTGCTAGCAGTGACAGCCAGACACTTCTCTCTTTTTTTTTGTTTTTTCATAGTTCAGAGGATAGAGGCTCTTAATGGGTGAAGGAAATGAAAGAGCTCAAATGCAGCCTGAATTTTCAAGCCAGTTACCAATGGCTAAAGCATCTGACCCTGATTTTCACTGTCCAGTTTATTAAGAAAACAGCTCCAGTCTGACACTGCAGTGCCAAGACAGTCTGAGGAGCCCATCAGTCACTTGCAGTGCCTGTCCAGCAATGGAATGTGAGAGTTTTACCCTGTCCTGTTGAAGAGGACAGTTGCACCCCCTGCTTAGCACTGCTGTGTAGATGTAGCACCGAGGGACTTGGTCAGTGGGCACGGTGGGAATGGGTTGGTGGTTGGACCAGATGACCTTAGAGGTTTTTTTCCAACTTCAGTGATTCTATGGTTCTATGATTATACTGGTTTTATAGTTTTGGATGCTGGTAAGCTCCTAATTAACAGTGCTTAGGCTGCAGTGAGCCCTGTGCAAAAAGGACCAGGGATGCATGAGGTTGCCAAGAGAACATACCTCCCTGCAGCTGGAATGTTGCTAGCAATGCACCTCGCTGCTGCCTCACCCTGCAGGCTTTATGAGCTCCCTGCATTGTGCATATCCTTCTTGGCACCTTTTTCTCCACCAGAGGAGAGCATACTGAGCCTGGCTCATCCTTCAAGCTGCTGAAACATAGCACAGGATTATGTTTCTCTGAGGTCTGACTGGCAGGTCGGATGGATGCGAGTGGGATGAGGGCAGTTTGTCTGAGTGCTTGGGCAGCACAGTGCTGGGGGCTGCGTGGCCACACGCTCCCCTGGGCTCGCTGACATGCTGTGGGAATGCATTCAAGAGCAGCTCTTTCCTGCTAATTCATTTTCCCTTGGGCTCGCAGTGTTTACATACCTCCAGCTCCAAGGCTGGCCTTGAGGCTGCAGCTTGTATTTCTTACTTTTAAAAACACTTTCTAAGTGGTTTGTCTCATTTTTTTCTGTCCCACCTCCGTGGGCAGAAATTTTAGGGAATTTTCTGCTTTAATTACTCTTCAATCATTCAGCTGGTGCAGATGCATCCAGCTGCTGCCACCCTGCCTCCAGCAGCAGTGATGGAAGCTTTGGCATGGAGGAATTGTGAGGGAAGGGATTTCTTACTCCCTTACCCCTGCAGCTCAGGTTTGCCAGGAAGCAGCCTCAGGGATTGATTTGACCCTTATAGAGTGCTCTGTAAAGAAGAGGGGATGGGAAGTGACCACTGAGCCCTCCACATCCATCACTTCGACAAGCATTGCTGCCAGTTTGTGTCATCCATGTGAAGGGGAGGGCTCTGTCCCTGTGCTGGGGAGGGCTTTACCCCCCTGAAATATCTAGAATCCAATAGCCTGCAAGAAGGACCATCAATCAGTAGGGAAGGCAAGAACTGAAGGATCTTTCCCTCTGTCCTTCCTTGGAGCTGGACCAACATGTCCATATGGCAGACTGCTTTGCTGTGTGTTAGAACCATAGAATCATAGGATCACAGAGGTTAGAAAAGATCCCTAAGATCCCCAGGTCCAGCCCCAGCCCATCCCACCATGCCCGCTGCCCACATCCCCATGGTTCTGGAACACCTCCAGAAAAATAACAGCCACTTTATCAATAAACTTCCTATGATCCTGGGGACAGTGCCTATGGAGAACAGAGCATCACAGGACACTACTGTGGGTTATTATTGCTGCTACAGTGCCTAGCAAAATGATCTTTTGTAGATATTGATGTCGCATTAGTCATGAGTGGAAGAACTGCTTTTTTGGAACAGCAAATGGATATTTGTCAGCGTAACAAACCATTCCTGCGGCTGATATTTGAATAGTTTCTCTGTAAAGCAAACTTCCCAGCATAGCCAAAGGAAATCCACATTCCCCTGTGCTGTGTGCATGCAGAGGGCTGCGTTCCCAGGTTGCTGCTCCTGTTAAAAGCCTCATCAGAGATTGCTAGCTGTGATGCCTGAGTGTGGAGGATTTACACCCTGTGGTGTTGGCTCATATAGGGATACCCTGGAGCTGGCTGGTGCCCAGAGCACAGCCTGGGCATGGATTGCCAGCGCTGCAGGGAGATGGCTGCTGCTGGGACAGCATCCATGGGGCTCTTGCTGCGGGCAAGCCAGCCTTGCAGGAAGCTCTGCTTAGGGAGGTTAGATAGCTGGCTGGCATGGCTGGCTGCATTGCCCTTGGTGGGACAGGTATGAGCTGTGAAATGCTCGTGGGGTTACCTGGTTGGAGATTGACTCCAGGAGGACTCCAACTGTCTTGAGCCTGTAGCTCTACCTCCCTCGTTTGGTCTTTGTCGTGGCAGAATGGACTGTGCAGATGCTTATTGCTTATGTGCTCTGTCTGTCACTTTGGAACAGACTCCTCTAATCTAGAAAAAAAACCAAAAAGCATTGTTTTTATGTCTTTGGGTCATGTCTTTGGGCTGCTTCCTCCAAAGCTGCACGTATGGCGCTAAGCAGCGGTCAAAGCATGCCCAGTTTTAATCACTCACAGGAAAGCATGCAGGACCACAGCTGCAGCCACACTCAAACCCTCCTGCTTACAGAGTGGGCACCTGTGATGGAGGAGGGATCCATGTAAGTGTGAGCACCCTCTCTTCTTTTCCCAGGCATAACATGGGGCAAGGTGGTGTCTCTCTACGCCGTGGCAGCAGGGCTGGCAGTGGACTGTGTGCGTCATGCACAGCCAGCCATGGTCCACACCATCGTGGACTGCCTGGGAGAGTTTGTCCGCAAGACCTTGGTGACGTGGCTGAAGAGGCGAGGAGGCTGGGTAAGAGATGCTGGCTGGTCTGGCTTGCTTCCCTGTGGGCAGACTAGGAAACAGCCCAGTTAATGCATCTTGTTGTAGAATAACATTGAGTGAGATTGTTCCTGTGCTAGGCTCTCATAGCTCTGTTACTATCTCCTTGCCCTGTCCTCAACAGTTCAGCTGTTCTGGTCTTCAGCTTCCTGTGCACTAATTCAATCCTCACCCACTGATGCCTCTTCTGTTCCTGTCCTGAATTTCTCTGGAGCAGGCAGACAGTTGTAGTAGCAGACTGTAAGCAGGAGCCATCACCCGGTGTTTGATTTCTGTGGTTCTCTCTATAGCCCATGGGAAATACAGTGCTCCTATGGAGAACAGTTTGGAGTAAGAGCTGTGAAATAGCTAGACACCTCACCAGTGACCTCCCCAGGAGCTCGAGCTGATGGCTGAGCTGTGGCAGAGTCAGAAGCAGGGTGATGTGCATGAAGGGGGGCAGCTGGAAAGGTAGCAGTGTCCTGATTTTTGGATTCCTTGCCACCTAAGAGTCATTGCAACCTTTGGTCATCCCTGCTCTCTCTAAAGCTGCTACCTTGGGGCCAGTGGGCTGATTGGCTGGGCTGGAGAGTAACCATCGTATTGAATGCCCCAACTTTTTTGTGTGTTTCATTTTGTGTCTGCACAGATAATTGTGCTGAGGTACTGGAGAGGATGCCCTGGGAAAGAACTCACCAAGCTGCACTGTTCCTGTCCCCACCTCAGCCCATCAGTGAGGTTTATTCTGAGCACCTGTGGGGCTGGTTGAAATGTTTTCTCTGAAAGTTTTTCCTTTGGGGGGGAAAAAAAGAAAGTTTCCTTGAAATTGGAATGTTGCACGGGAATGTGCCCCCTTCTAGTTTCCCAACTAAGTTGCTTCCTTGTTCTGGTAAACCATGTATGTTCAGATAAGTCAACATCTTGTTTTAATTTTTGTGGTGTGTTGTTAGACTTCAAAACAAAGAGTTTGATAGTTCCAAATGGATATTTTTGGAAAGTCTGCTGCATAGCAAGCAAGCCACAGAGCCCATCCCCTGCCCAGAATGGGCTCTCAGCAGCTGAGGAGAGGAGCCCTGTCCTTGTCTGCTCCTGGTGCAGCTGTTTCTACTCGAGTGCCATTGCATTTGCCCTGGTGCTGCTGAAGCCATGCTGCTTGCTCTCAGGATCCGGCCCTAGGAAAGGGAAGCCCCTGATCAGACAAGAAAGTGTGAAAGCTGCTGGTTGGTGCTGATTGCCTCCTGTTGTAAGCACACTTATCAGCAGCTCTGGGCTGCACAGAGGAGATAGCTTCCCTCCAGAAACAAGTGGCTCCTTCAGCTGAGGGGAAGTCTCCTCATCCCTTGCCTTTGTGCTGTGTTTTCCTGAATGTTGTTCCTCTCAGCTAGGCACTGCAGCGTGACATTTCTCAGCCCTGTTCCCAGAAGGGCCAAGCTCTGTGCTGGAGTCCCTTTCATCTGGTGCCTGACCTCACTGCCATTGGTTTGTCTTGGCCTGGTGTCCGCCTTTCCTCTGTGCACATGGCCCCACCACACACCTGCCTGGGCTGCCAAGAGGAACCTCTGTGCTCCGGGCTGTGCTGGGAGAGCCTCTGCTCAGCAGTAGGGACCCATATGGTCTATTATGGCCCCCCAGTCCCATATTTTATAGGGTGGAGAAAGCCTCTAACTGCCATGGTTCAACACCTCACAAGCCCAACACTTGTAGCAGGAAGAAAAAACATTTAACTCTTGGGGATACCATCTCTGCCCAAGGAGAGTTCGCAGCCTCAGCAGTGGCTTTGCAGGGGAGTAGAAAGCTTTTTTAGCAGCTGCTATGGATGTTTGCTCCACAGAAGAGCTTGAGACCCGAACTTGTTCAATGAATAAATAACAGGCAGAGATCAAACTGTCACTGTAGCAGCTTATCAGTGCCTCACAAAGGCCTATTTAATTAAGCAGCTTTGAAATTTTCAGTTTCAGTGCCTTATCTGGTACGCTTTGTTTGGATTACAATAACCAAGGCAATTGTTCAACAGCTGAGCAGTTGTGTTTATCTAAGCGAGCGCAGTACCAGTCTCAAGGTGCTGCTGAGCACGGCTCCTCTCAGCTGGCCACATTAGAGTGCTCATTGCATCAGCACAGAGCAGGTGATGCTCATCTCAGATCAGCCATCTCTGTAGCTGCCGCTCACCAGGTGCATTCACCCAGCACTGATTACCGTGAGGCTCTGGCTCACAGGGAGCCGTGGGCTCTGCTGGCACTGAGTGTCAAGACTTTTACAGCTGCAGCATTTCTCTACCTTGCTGTTCACCCCAGGAATTCCCCATGCACTGATCCAGCTTCCTGCTGCTTTCCACTCCTCCCTACTCAAGCCATCTCTGCTCGCCGGGTGTGTGTGAGCTCAGAGACCCCAAAGCAGCATGGTAATGCAGCATGGCAGCCTTCAGGCTTCCTGGGGCTGCTATTATCAGACCTTCCACACGTAGATGATCTTGGCATCAGTTAACAAAGCTGTATTCGCTTTGTCCCTGTGTCCACCCTCTTGTTTTCTTCTAACTATTGCCAAGATTGCTCAAGTGTGTCTCACTGGCATCTTGAATGCAGGTGGGAACACTGGAAAAGATTATTGGGATGTTCAGTGATCCTTATTCCTCTCTTCAAGGAGGGCTGCACTCTTCTCAGTCATAGGATCACAGAATGATTTGAGTTGGAAGGGATTTTACTCTGGGGAACAGTGCCAGGGTCTCACCATCCTCTGAGTAAATAATTTTTTCCTAACATCTGACCTAAGTCTCCCCTCTCTTAGTTTAAAACCGTTCCCCCTTGTCTTATTGAAATCAGATTGTGCAAAAAGCTCACTCCTGCTTTTATGCTTCCTTCAACCACTGAAAGGCCACAATGAGGTCTCCCCATAGCCTTCTTTTCTCCAAGCTTAACAAGCCCAGCTCCTTCAGCCTGTCTTCATAGGAAAGGTGTTCCAGCCCTCTGATCGTTTTTATGGCCCTCCTCTGGACCTCCTTTAACATCCGTTAAACATCCAAACTCTGCATCTGTCTTCTTCTGGGGCCTCAGGTCTGGACATAGTACTCCAGTCAGAAAAGGGCTGCTTGCCAAGCCATGGTGTAAAGAGAGAGCTGTGAGGCCAATGGATATTTGCCCTCCTTGTCTCTCAGTTTTGGTTCAGTTTTGCCACCCTACAGTCCCTGGTGTTTCTGAAAACCTCATCAAACTGATACGGTAACAGTGCACCCTGTGTCACAGAGCTGCAGCCCATAGTTCCTTGTGCTTGGCTGATGTTTAACCACAACACAAATTTTGCAGGCAAAATTGCAGGTAAGCGAATAAAAATTTGCTTACCCCTCCCAGAAGATGTTATTTTCTATCCGCTTCTGTCCTGTTCGCTTTACCCTCCAGATATTTTCTGCTCTCTCCTCCCCGTCCCAGCCGAGATCACATCTCCATGAATTCACTGCATTGTTATTTCTGTTCATCGCTGGCTGCCATTCCTGTCAATACCTGACAGTGGCTGCCCAGCAATCCATACCTCTTGGCCCATGTGCCGGGCAGCACCGCAGCCAGCAGACACATTCCCACAAACAAAGCTTGCATTGCTCGCGATTTAAATCATGGATTTACTTCCTTGAACGAGCTCCAAATAAAACATTAAGGCAAGAGAAAAAGTGCAAGCAACTTGAGCTGATATTAAACAGGACAACCTCAGGGAAGCATCGTGCTTTGCAGAAAGGGATGGGAAGGCTGTTGTTGCCAAGGCTTCTCCTGGGAAAGGGAGGAAAGTTTCTTTTATTTTGCTGTTGAAAATGGAAATGCTTGCTGATCTTTCTGTAGCATTCCTTTTCCCAGGCGTGGCTTGTTTTGAGGTACGCAGTGGCCGGGTGGGTCTGGGCATGGCCACTGACCTCTGCTCCCCCTCCTCAGGCAGACATCACCAAGTGCGTGGTGAGCACCGACCCCAGTCTCCGCTCCCACTGGCTCGTGGCCGCCATCTGCAGCTTTGGGCACTTCCTCAAGGCCGTCTTCTTCGTGTTGCTGCCCGAGAGATGAGTCCCACTGCCCCGTGCCCCATCTCCTCCCCCACTCCAGAAGCAGTGGCCGTGGGCTCTGAAGAGGAGGAAAAGAAGAACTGGTACGGACGCAACTTGTTCTCCACTCCCTTAGCTGGTGGCAGCTGATGGACTTCATTCTCCTTTGATGGCCACAGGAGCCTCTCCCACCGTTCATGTCCCAGGAACCCTGTTTCCCATGGGGACCAGAGGAGGAAGGAGCTACGATTTGAAATGAAATGGGAAGAAGAGAGGAGGAGCAGCCCTCCCTCACTGCATGCGATCGCCTTTCAGTCTTCAGACTCGCCTTGTGTCACTTCTTGTTGTGTTTTGCTAAGACTCCATCTCCTCCTCGCTCTCTGGACTCGCTCCTCCTCGCTCTGTGTCACTGGGCTCTCCCCACAGCACAGCGTGACAGACGGTACCGTGCTGTGATGGGATTTGCATGGGATGAAACCAAATGTACCATCATCAGATGCTTCCCCCTCTGACCTTCCTTGGGAAATGCATTTTGTGGTGTGTGTGCAGAGCAGCTGCATGGGATGCAGTTGGCAAGGGTGCTGCTCTGACCTCTTACGGAGCCCGCATGCATCACATGAGACAAGGAATTGAGCAACAACTCAGGTTGGAATTTTGCAGTGAAGGCAAAGCTCAGTTTGTAAGTGGGACAGGTGAGATGAGGGAAGCAGTGAGAGAGCTGCCTGGTGTCACGAACGGGGAAAGCTGTGTCAAAAGGAACTGCTTTATTTTTCTCCCTTATTGTCTTCAGGAGTACAGCCCATAGCCCTCTTTGTATTGTACAATAAAAGCAAGTAGGTGTTGTTTATTGTAAAGGGTAACGTATTTGTTTCCAGAGTTAAAAATTCCAAAAAAGGCCAAAACAGTGCAGAGACCAACACTGGAGCCATGCTAAAAATACTCCAGCATTTCCCCTGGTAGAAGATGCTAATGTGTTAAAAGCACCACCCGTCTGCTTCGTGTCAGGGTTTGGCCCATGGTGTGGCCATGACACAAGTGTTTGTTGCAGGGACAGGTGAGCTGCTCTTGTACAACCAGAGTGGGTGTAGTGTGCGTGGTGAGCTGAGCCAACCACACTGAGAGCACAGAGAGCAGTAACTGCAGTGGGAGCAGACTGCTAGGAGGATGCAGCTTCTTTGTCTCAAAGAAGCTAACTAAAACCAGATTTGTCCTTCCTGGGAGAACCTCGGCTGTGTGTCACTTGGACTCAGACAGCTCTGCAGCTGGTAAAGTGCAGCCCATCTTGTCATGCCTTGTGCTTTATGGGGTGTGGGTGAGCTCACGGAGCCAACATGATCACACTGCAACTGCAAAGACCTTCCTCAGTTTGGATGCTACTTTGAAATGTAATGCTTTAGGGTATGACTGCTCTTAGAATAAACAAGGGATATCGGAGGGACCAACAAACAGCATCGAGAGTTAAAGGCACCAATTAAGTCAGTTTGAGAAAAAGATAAGAATGATAAGCCAAAGAAAGCAGCATTGCTGGAAAGGAATGTGTGTGGGTGGGAAGGGGCTGCACATAAGGCAGACAGCAATTCCATCTGGAAGCTGCAGACTGCGAAGGGCTGAGGAAGATCCCTGCAAGCAGGTCTCAGTCCTTCACCTGCAGCAAAATGCAGCGTTACTCACATCCTGGGTGCTGTGGAGGATGTGGATTCCCAGTGATATCCGTGTGTGGTTTTTGAGAGCTGGATGCACAATGCATGGCTGGGCAAGTGGTGTGCAGAGAGGCTGGAGCAGCCGATTCTCTGGTTTGTGCTCTCGCAGGCAGACTTCTGCAGCTTGCTTCTTTCTTTTCCCATTTGCTAATACGTGTGCAGACTGCATTCAGCATGCTGCTTGTACCATGCCTGTTAAACCAGGAAAATGCTTCCAGAGTCCCATGGGCTCTCCTTGTGGGACAACCATGCAGCCGGAGGAGCCCTGAGCTACTAGCTCCTAAACCACAATGGCCCTTAAACTATATTCCTAACTCAGCCCAAATTTGGGGGCTGTAAGAGTGTGTCTGCTTTCTCACTCCCTGTGCAACAACCACATTGACACCAGTCCTCCTACCAAAACAAATAGCAAGCTGTACTGTTTGTGCTGTCATGCATTTCTAAGCAGTGGTTTCAAGCCTGATTTAGCTGGGTATTTATACTGTGTTCAGCTCTACTTGTAATATTTAGGCATTTAGAGTACTTCCAGAGGTCCTTGACAATCTCAACGAGTTTGTGGTTCTGTGGTTTCTTGTCCTTTTTAGTCCTACCTGGTGGAGGCATCGGGTTGGTTGTTTATCACCCCAGTAAACACCTTCCTTTTATGTGATGGGCAAAGATCTTGGAATTGTGTTGAATTTATTTAGCAGCTGAGGAAGAGGACACCTTTTGTGGAAGCTGGAAGAGGAAGAACTAGGTAACATGGCTGCCCCTCACCAGCTGGCCTGCAATTCCTATGCTCACATAAAGTGCTATGAAGTGCTCCTGCCTTGCTGCTACACTGAAATGAGCTTAGGCTGTTGTTCTGGGGGGCGTGGGAGATGCCCAGGCAATAGCAGGGGGAGGGAGAAAGGGCTGCAGTGGGGAAACAGCACTCAGTCAATGGAAATATTTGTTTTATCAGAACAGTAGAGAGTAGAAAAGCTATCTTGGCTGGGGTGTTGCAGTGACAGGCACTCGAGCAGTGCTTATCGTGTCCTAGAGCTGACATTGCTCGAGACACAGCCTCACTTACACGGTCCCTGGTCAAACACTGACCTTCTTCAAAGTGCCAGGAGGAACTGAAGTGGCCTCACAGTTGCCTAGATGACATCACATGGCCCTGCACTGCCATTTCTCTTGTAAATGGAAAGAAAGCAACCTGTGAAGCCTTTGATTTATCAGACTTGCATCTGTATTTTATACTGAAGTACCAAACAATGGTCAGGGGAGCGACATTAAGTGTTTTCTGCAAAAGTGAAGTACCAAACTTCCCCATTTTCAGTCTTGTTGTTTGGACCTTGAGAAAAAAAGTCTTGTCTCATTTTCTGTGATTCTTCTTTTAGTGTGCAAGCTCCTTGTGTGGATTCTGTGTGCAGTTAAGTTGAAGATGAAGCAGGTCTCGAGTCTCTCAGATGGCTTTCTGAGAAGATCAGGCCCCCAAGTTGTTCCGATGGCCTTGCCAAGAGGTTTCTTCACATGCCTCTCACCCACATGTGGTTCCTTGAATTCCATTTCTTCACTGGTACTGTTTTTCTGTCAATCTAGGTTTCGTAATTTTTGTAGCCATAAATTTGCCATGGTTTAGTTATTTTCTTAGGGCAACATGAAAACAATACATTTCACCAAACCAAAGACAAGGAAACAGCTAACAGCTAACTTAATATACTGCTGGCAGAGTCTATAAATTTCTTTTATCCAAGTGGTTTGACAGATGGAGTTTAAATACTCCACAGAAAAGCCCGTAACCTCTTCAACTCTAAACATTTTGACCCACTGGGATTATGAGCCTGCAGCAGAGCTAAACAGAGTGATCCTCAGCTGAACTTTACACCACCGTGCAAGACCTGGAAGTGCACTGCACGTTCAAGCAGAGTCTGTGGGAAATAGAGCACTCCTGGGTCAACCACATGACTGACCAGAGGCAAGGTCCAGAGGCTGTTCAGGCAAGGTCATATAAAAAAGACTTCCCTTCCACAAGAAAAAAAACTAAAAATGTGTTGGGGAAATGATTTCCAACTTCCTTACAAACATATTTCAGACTTCAATCTCAGAAGGAGCTTCCTCTCGTTCCTTGGCCCAAAGCTATTGATAGCACTACAGCTTTCATTCTCCATCATAGTATCATAGAGTCGTTAAAGTTAGAAAAGACCTCTGAGACCATCAGGTCCATCCATTGACCTACCACCAATATTGCCCACTAAACCACGTCCCTCAGTGCCACATCTCCACTGTTCTGGAACACCTCCAGAGGTGGCGACTCCCCCACCTCCCTGGACAGCCCATGCTGGTGCCTCGGTGCTCCTTCAGAGAAGTCTTTCCTAATATTCACCCTAAAGCTGGCACAGCTTAAGGTCATCACCTCTCATCCTATTGCTGTTACCCAGTTGACCTGTTTTGTCACAACCTCCTCCCAAGGAGTTGCAGAGAGCAATGAGGTCTCCTCCGAGCCTTCTTTTCTGCAGGCTACCCATCTCAGCTCCCTTACCTGCTCCCCATAACACTTGTACTCCAGGCCTTTGATGTCATATCTCTACTTTTGTCAGAGCTTGGATGGCTAAAGCTGAGCTCAGAACAAAGGGCTAAAGAAACCAATCTATTGTTTCCACTGCTGGTCCTATCTCATGACCTTCTCTCGTACTTGCATTATTCCACACCGAAGCTAGATAAAGGTGAGTTCCCACCTCCAGAATGCTCCATCCCATACTGGAACGTGACCTTGATCCCAAGTCCCTTCCAATCCACTGAATGGCACGCTAGAGCACTGTGAGGCACTGAGAGCTTTGTGGTCACTGATCTGCTGGGAGGCAAGAGGATGAGCAGGACAAGCCTCACACCAGCTCTTGGTCCCCAGCACAGCCAAGAAGAGGAACTGCAACGTTGAATCTGAAGCGCTCTCAGTTTCACCACGTCACCTCTTTGCACTTCATGTGACAGTGCTGTGCTGTGGTCAACACAGAGGCAGTTTTGTTCCTGTTTCCCACCAGAATTAAGCCTGATTTTTCTGGTGATCTGAAAATTAAAAAAAAAAAAAAAAAAAAGTCTTTTATTTTAATCTCATTGGCACTTCAAAGGAAAATTTGAATCATCGCTAAGCTGCTAGAACATTGCTCTCAGTTCCTCAGCCAGGAGATACTAAGAGTGCCTTCTGAAGCCTGGCAAGCTTCCACAAGCAAAATCCCTGTCCTGTTTGGTGCTGGAGGGGCTGTCAGAGCTCCTAGCGAATGATGCCTGAGGCCATGGCCATCCCAGTAACCCGGCAAGCTGCTTTCTGTCCCAGAGGATGCAGAGGGGAGGCCTCATGGCAGTCTACATCTCCAAACGGCCTGATCTCAAGGAGCGTTTGGACACGGCTCTCATACATAGAGTTTGCCTTGGTGATCCTTGTGGGTCCTTTCCAACTGAGGATATTCCATAATTCTGTAAGTTATGCAGCAGAGAACATGACTGGTGCTTGTGCTCGCAGCACAGGCTGTTGTTTGCTGTTGCCATTCTCTGGGCTGGTGCACGCTGCAAACCATGGGGTTGTGGCCAATGCTAAATTATCCAAAGCTGTGAAAAGATGCTTCAGATGTCTGTGTCCTTGGTTTTTATGGCTTTACTGGAGAAGGAGAACAGCACTGCTAAAAATACTTACATGTTCAGTGTAGCATTCTGTCTCTGAGGGAGAGCAATGGCCTCACAAAGTGAAGCCAAAGCTGTATATTATTACAAGCAATAAACCTACTGGAGTCTGTAGCTGGCGTGCTCTAAATTACGAGCCAGCCTTTCCAAAGCCTACAGCACAGAGGTGGGAAGACTGGAAAAGTAGCACATTGGCTTTGCTTAAATTCAAGCAGACTAATTAAGGGAAAAAAATTCAATTTAGTAGCATGCTCTGTATTATTTTGAGAGGGCGTTCACACACCTGAGGGCACAGCAGCCCCCATCACCCTGCACCTCGGCCCTTCAGCCCACTGCTGCATGCCGTCACGTAAGGGAAGTCTTGGGGACACCAGGAGCCTGGGCTGACAATGTGCTGAGCAAGATTGATTTGCTGCTACTTCCATCGGCCCATGTAGGAGTTTGTAAAAGGAGAGGCACTGAGAGAAAGGACAGTGACAAGAGTTGAGGAGCACAGTATGGTCAAAGAGTGTCCATGGATGCACAGCGTGATTTCCAGTGAAGATAGCTTCTTACTGAGGAGCGTTTGTTGACTGTATATATTTATATCTACAGACATAAAAATTTCATTCACTCCTTCTTTTGAAAGGCGTAATAGCAGCTGAGAAAACATTTGTCCTTTTTCAAAGGGCTGTATTTACGTTAGCATTGGAGTGATCCAATACGGAGGCACCGGGCAGGGCTGGAGGGGACTTGCTTCTGCCCTTGAAGATGGAGTAGAGGCTTACATCAAAAGTGGGATTTAATCCTGCTGTTTTTCACTTAAAAGATTTAGCAAAGTGCCTCCCTTTTACTTCAGCAGTGTCTCCAAGCACTCTCAGGCTTTAAAGAAGCAAAATAGAGTTGTTTTTCTTATTTTTAAAGCTAGCAGTGATCAGCTGGGGGACAGGAGTCCTTCTCACATGCCCCATGTCTCGGCCCCAGCCTCCCCAGCTCCAACACTTGTACTTCTGCTGCAACCTCTCTGACATTTTCCAATCTTTTCACATTCATATTTTAACATTCAGCATCAAGGTTACTCAAGACATGTCTGTACAGAGGTTGGGTATAGCTGTGGGTATAGCCATCTGTGCCATTAAGCCAACCCCAAGCGGCCACACTGCAAACGTAATTCCTTTCAAAGGAGTGCTGGAGCCAAAAACTGGTGCAATTAGAGGGAAATAAGGGAGAGGTTCGCTCATAAAAACTCTTCCACTCTTTTTTGTTTGAGCTAATGGATCCCTCCAGCTGATGCAATTGAAACGATCTGTCTGGTTCATGACGTGAAGGGGAAAACTATGGGGAAGAGGGCAATGGGATGCTGCTGGCTGGTCCTGCACGTCCCACTGCCAGACTTCTAAGCTTCTCTCTTGCTTCAAGTTGCATGCAGGGTTTTGCAGCTCCCTGGGGCATCATGCAGCTTTCCCCAGAGGCCAGCTAAATCAACGCACACGTCAATGTGTTGTTGCCATTCATATGTATCCAAATGAGGAGGTGTGTTTAAAACATTTCTAAAAACAGCTTGTGGTTTTGACCTAAGAAAAGACATGAATGATTTCCAGAAGAAAACTTGAGGTCCAAGCACACTTACTACGTTTACATCTCCTGTGATACAGCTACGCCGGCCTCACTTTCCAGGAGTAGGAGCAGCAAGAGTGTGCAGAATGCAGAGAAAAAGCTTGGAAAATATGTGCACATGTGCCTGATCTCCAGGCACTCATGGGAGAAGATAAACAATTTGCTTGGAAATAATCCTGACACCTTCCTCTCCTCATTTAGCAACCACTCAACCTGCTGAAGAAAGTGTGTTAGTTGACTTGAGAGCTTTCACAGGACCTAAAGACTGTTTTATCTCCTCCTTGGTGGCTGCTCTCTGGGATGGCCGACTGGGTCTTCATGGGATGTTTGCAAGGAGGTGCTTAGCAAGGAGGTATATATGCTGCTTTCATCTCTTCCTGTTACAATGCTGTGAAGAAAAAAGGCAACGTAAAAAGAAAGGGCAGAGTAGGAGAGTTCACTGATGTTATTGCTGCCACCTCTTCTTTGGGCAGTATTCAGATGTGTTCGTGGTCTGCATGCACCATACCTGCTCTGCCGTGCCTTCCTGAGCTGCTGCTGCATGGGCAGAAACACCAGGAGTGGCTTGAAAGAGTTTGCCAGTCTCTGCAATCTTGTGCTTCTAACACTACCAGTGTTCCCCTGTTATTGCTGTGATTGCCTTTGAAGCCTGGAACCAAATTGCAGCAAGCTCCCTGGGGGCTGCCTTGTTTGTATCCAGTTAGACATGGGTGAAACTATTTCTAGTCTGGATGGGTGCATGGAATCCAGCTCCAAAAAATGCTGTTGCTGCAAAAAGTCTGTGTTTAGCCCAGTCTTGTCTTGGAGGGAACACTGTTTTATTCAAACACATGATCATCCATGGAACTTGGATAACGAATGTGGAATTAAAAGAAAAATCTCCATGCCCAGACACATCAGTGCTTCAGGCAACAGGAAAAAAAAAATATTTCAAGGTTGGATGTCATAAACAGGCAGTTCTCCTTTAACACAGTGCTGGTAGCCTGGCCCCATTAATTACTTTTGGGCTCGAGATGCTACATGGCTCCTGGGTCCCTTAGCAGCTGGCTGCGGAGCTCCCCTGGGCTGCCTGACCTCTGCTGGGGTTGCTCCCTGTCCCTTTTCTTAATGCTCTCTTTTTCTTTATCTGCAGAGCTGGCCTTTTCCATATGTTGCTTGCTGGAGACAACAGCATGACAGATTTCTTCTTTCCCCTCAGAAGTCAAGGCTCAAATACTTGACCGATCCTTTCGGTTGCATACGTGGTCATCCAGACCATGTTGCATGGGAATAAAAATGACATTGCTGCTACAGCACTGCTGAGCCCACGCAGCTGGAGAAAAAGAAAGAAGGAGCTCAGCGCAGGCACTCTGCTAAGGAGGAATTAGGGTGCTTGCAGCTGCTCTGTTCTCCCACACAGATAAATCCATAGGGTTCTCCTCCTGGCTAGCTGTGTCTGCGCACAAGGACATCTCCTGGGAGCAGGACCTGGAGGCAGCCTCCATTTGAAGGCTGTAGAGGGAACTACAAGACAGAACATGGTTGCTTGAGCTTTGTTTCCTTTTGGAAACCAGGCTAAAAAGCACACAGTCAGCTGACAGCTCCATCACCAGCAGCCAGCATAAGGAACAGGGCACTCCTGGTGCATGCACGCAGTACACACCATATTAAAGCTGGAGAACTGCTGATCTTCCACAAGCTGTTAATGACTATTTTGGCTCGGGCGGCTGCTGATGTTCCCTAGGGAAGCCCAGATGATGCTCACTGTGGTGCCAGCCCCATTCTGGCAGCCCTATAGGAGCTCTACTTCTGTACCTCCTTTGTTTGTCCCATTCTCCTTTTCACCATCCAGTGCCCTAAGGCTGGCTTGTGTGCTTCAAGGTGTGATCATATTGCTGATTGTGTCCATTTATGGCTTCTCATTGACAAAGGCATGAAATCATCTTGAAACCCTCACCCAAATACATAGGCGTACCTGTAAGCCTTTACTGCCTGCAGGCATGCAGCCCAGGACGTGTCTCAACAGTGCTGCAAAAAATCAGCAGTTTTCAAGTTAAAAAAAAAAAAATAAAATTATCAGACCATCCAGCTAGATCTTGTCAAATCCTCTCACCTGGGGGATGAAAACTCTCATTTACAAAGAAAAAAGGTGAAGCTAATAAGTCTCAGTTGCATCCACACCTGCTCCTGTCCAAAAGCTGATGTCAACACAAAGCTCAGCTTGTGGGAAGCTGTGTGTGGGGTGTCTCATGCTTCACGTGTGCCCTGCTTGTAGGGCACTGTGGCAGAAATGCTAAGTCATGGCCTGAAGCAGTGATTGAGCACCTGGTGGAAGGCAGGGCCAACCCAGGGGAGCTCAGGTGCATGCAGTGTACCTGAGTGATTGGAAGGGATGGAGCCAGGACCAACCCCCACCCAGACCTCATTTAAGGGCTGGTAGAGGAGGTGAGGGTATCTTGCTGGAGATCTCTGCCCACCTGAGGCCTTCTAAAGGTAAGCAGGTTATTTCTTTTGTTTCTGTGTCTAGAACCGTTGTATTTGAGTATATCCTTACTTTGCTGCTGCCTGGAACTTTGCTACTATGTTGCTGTGCTTTCTGTCGTGCTGTGGTGTTGCAAGTGTGATTCTGTGAGCCCTGTATCTGGCTGTCTTCTCTGACTTCAGAAGGAAACTGAAAACCAGTGTGCTGGGAAGGAGAAGTTCAAAGTGATGGTAGTAATGCAAATTTCATGCATCAGTGGCAAGAATACAAAGTTCCCTTTGACTTGGTAACCTTAAGAAACTTGGCATCCTCTCAGGGAAAAAGAAAAGTGGGGTCTATGGTGGATGCATCTTGTGGCCCTTGTAGGTTCTGCAGCCTGGTTGCGATCCTGGCAGTGCCACCTAACAGATGGTGTGAGTGCAGTGCTAGCTGGGGAGAGTTTAGAGGCAGCCATGCTGCTTCCTTCCTCAGCCCATGGTGCTGTGGTAAGAAAGAACAATGGATGGATGGATGGAGGAGGTGACACCTAGCCTGTTGGTGGGGTTCCAGATGAAAGCTAGATCATAGTCAGAGAATGGTTGGGTTGGAAGGGACCTTAAAGATCATCTGGCTCCACACTCCCCTGCCCTGGGCTGGGTTTCCATCTGCTAAATCAGGCTGCCTAGGGTCCAATCCAACTTGACCTTGAATGCCTTCAAGGACAGGGCATCTAGAACCTCTCTAGGCAAGCACTGAAGACCATTTCATTCATCAGCCTAGTTCCTTTGCATCCCAAAGCTCGTAGAGGTACTTCCAATGTATGCAATAGGAAGTGTGGATGCCCTTGGCAACTTCCCCCCCCAGCAAACCTGCTCCATGCCAGATGGAGAACTGCAGGAGGTGCTGGTGGGAGGTACAGCAAAAGAAAGGTATCAGAGCCAGCTGACAGGGCCCCCATCCAAGCATGGGGTGGAGAGGACTGGTTGCCCACCTGGCAGATGAGGTGGGTGTAGAGCAGAACCCAAGTGCATGCAGGCTGAAGCCTAATGAGCTGCAAGCTGTTCTCTTATGTCATTATATTTAGAGACACACAACCAGGATGTGTCTGGAAAGACTCCTTTCTAATGACTCATTTCAGAACAGTGGTGTCAGTAAGCCACAGTTTTTGCTTTGCTGTGATTTTTAGAGGGAGTGAAGGTAAAGAAGTCAGTTGAGCCCAACTGATGGCAAGGCTGTATGGAAAAGCCAGGATTGAAACACAGTGCCCGTGTGTCAATGTGCAGTGCTCTGAGTGATATCTTTAGAGCTGCTTTAGCTTCAGAAGTCTGAAAAATCGCTATGGGTATCTCATATCTCCAAATTGATTTCAAATAATGATCTTTTTTCCCTCTTCCACAAAGAAAGCAAACAATCTTGAGCATCAAATGAGTACCATTGCTCTGCCCAGCAGGTTTTTGCCTTCTGCTTGCTGCCTAGATGTGTTGATTTTTTATTTTGTGGCTTTCTTGGAGGAAAAAAATAAGTGCTGTGTTGGGACGGGAATCTGACCTGCAGCCTGGGCTGCTGCTGCCCTCTCCTGGCTCTGACAGTGCCAAGAAACCGAGATTTCCCAAAAGAGAATCCTGCAAGCCTGGGTCCATTTCCCAAAAGGGATTCTTGCAAGCTGGTACCCGGCTGGCCTGTGCCCCATGAGCACAGCATGGCCTCATCCCCACCGCTGCCCCACTACCTCCTTCCTCCCCACCCTGGTGCCTCATTTTGTGTTTCAGTGCCCTTTTCAGACTTTTCCTGAGCTTTCCCACGTAGAGAGAAAAATGTCACATCCCAGAGATGCTCCTCGTGTTGGCCTCTCCAAAATGTGCCTGCTCAGGGTCTGCAGGATGACGGCGCATCCCGTGCAGCACAGAGCGCCCTGCGTGCAGCAGCTGCCTAATGGTTTCAAAAGCCACTTAGTGGCTTATTGCGATGTGAGTGGGTGGAAGCTCAGCACCAGAGAGCTCAGAGGCAGCCGTGCAGCCCCTGCTTTCCTCCTGACAGAGTGCAAGAAGAGGAGTGTGTGGTTTTGTTTTGTTTTTTTCCCCCCGAGATCTGCTCCGTGTACCTGGCAGGGCATGGAGATGAGCACCAGGAGCCTGGGCACAAACAACCGTGCTTGTGCTCCCCAGATTCTTCTGCGTGCTCTGTGCTACAGGTCTGCACAGTGCCATTGCAGCTGGGAGATGGGGGATCCCCAAGGCAGTGTCAGCTGTGCTTCCCACTAATGCTCTTCCAATCAGGGATGGAAAACTCCACTGTGGGCTATTAAATATGAAGTCCCCAAGCCACAACTCAGGTTGCAGATGGAAATGCTGGTCTATTTATACGCTCCCCTTCAAAAGCCAGGCAGACCTTTGGCTATCCATTGCTTTTTGAACAATTTCCAGCCTAGCTACATCCTGAGGTAAGGAGAGCAGAGATGTATTTGGTAAATTATGTATGTGTGTAGGGCTGTGGTGATGTTCTCCTCTTTGTGATCTCCACTTTTCCAGGCAATTATGAATATATGCCTTACATCTGAGCAGCTTTTGAGCTATGTGTCTGGTGAAACCAAGCTCTTTTATCAACAGGAGGCAGGTGGTCCAATGAGGTGGAGGAGAAAGACATTGGTCCCAAGGACCTGCAAATTCAAGGGGCAAATTCTTGATGCTCTGAGTAATTAAAAACCAATGTGGTGTCAAACCATCAGAGGCTTCACACCCTTCCATCCTGCCTTGATACATCCCAACCTGCAGCTGATGAAGGAACAAGGAGTTATGGGAGGGTCTTCCTGGGGGTTGCATCATGACACACAGGTTGCTTGTCTCACTGTTCCCCAGGTTTGGGTCCCACCACCCCAGGGCCACCTGCTTGCTGGCTGCCACTGCCCTGGTTTTCCACTGCTTTGCCCTCAGCGCTGGTACTTGGTCTGCTGCAATTCCCATCAAAATGGGATTACTGGGCATCAGTGTATGGAGCTGAGCTTTTCAGCATGAGGCCTGGCAGAAAGGATGTGAGCCTGTATGTGTGTGTGTATCCTTAGATAAAGAATGCACTTGGAAAATCACCCCCATCCAGACTGCTGGGAGCTACGTTTTTGCCACAAGGCCATTTCTTCCCAAAATGCTGGCACAGTGGGGAATGTGCTGCTGCACTGTTCTCTCACTGCTCCTTCCCAGGATGCACACCTGAGCATTTTTGGGGCTTTCATAGTGAGCTCGCTTGCCAAAACACAGCTGGTTGCCACAAGGCATCCAGGTGATGCCAGCAGGGATGATGCAGCACTCCCGGCACCTTTGAGCTTTTCTCCAGCCTGGTGTAGTGATAACATCCTTTCACTCAAGTCAAGTCCTCATGGTACAACCCCATACAGACAGCCCAAGGTTAAGTTACGTGGTGTAGCTTATTTAGCTTGCTGGCTGTTAAAATCCTGAGGAAAACCACTGCTGAGAGCTGTGCTCCAGCTTCCAGTGCCCTTGGTGGTGTCTCAGGTTTCCAGAGGTGAGTGAAGGGGGCAGATACTGCTGTACCTACTGCTCAGGAGCAGCAATATTAAGTTGCACCACCCTGGGGACAAACAGTCCCCATCAGAGTGGATCCTCATGCCAGACACAGCTCTGTAGAAGCCTAGCAAGTCCTGAAGATGGGAGCGAGCAGGCAGGTACAGACTCCATGTTACCCCAAAGCAGGGCAAGAAGCCCCCAGCTTGCCATCTGCCCCTCAGAAAACCCCCCGATATAGCATCTGGCAGCACACACAAAGCACAGCCTGGGAGGAACAGAAAGCAAGATTCTTTATTGTACACAGTACAGAACGTAATGCGGATTTGCAGGAGATACATAGCCCTGCTTGAGTAAAGGTTATTTCAGTCAGTCCTCAGATTTAACCCCCTCTGCACTGAGCAAATGTTCCTAGCCATCCCCAAGGCACAGTGCCTGCAGTCACCGCTTCCTGACGGCACTGGGCACGCTGCACACTGTAGGGACAGCCAGCCAGCCTGCAAGGGTTAATCTTCATACTTCCCCCAAAAAAGAATGAATCAGTCCAAAAACAACCAACCAAAAAAAAAAAAAAAGAGGAAAGACACCCAACAAAATAAAACCCCCCCAAAAAAAAACAACTGGAAAAAAAAAAAAAAAAAAAAATCCAAACAAAGCTAACTAAGGATGAGAAAAAAAATTCCTATACAGCATTTACAACAAAAACATGTAGCCATTAGGGGTGGGGGGGAGGCAGGGGCATATATATGAGAGGTGGAGGAGTGTAGGGAGTTGTGGTGGGCAGGGGCCAAAGGGAAGAAGGGACTCCAGCCTGGCCCTGTTATGCACAGAGGGGAGCAGAGCCCCTGGGACAGGGATGTGAGCAGTGAAATGGAGTGGACCAGGTACTTCGGCAGGCAGCCTGGTGAGCCGCAGGGGCATCGGCACAGCAGCTGGGCTGCAGAAAATAGCTTTGCCTTAAAATACAAAATAATCTACAAAAATCAGTTAGAAATGTTTTCTTTTTCCCCCAAAAACCCACCCCCATATCTCCCCCCCAAAAAAGAAAGAAAAAAAAAAAAAGAGGGAGATAGCATCACAGCAGCCCCCCTCCTGTGAAATTAAACCCATCGCATACAGCCTGAGCTGGGGAGAAGTGATGGGGGATGTGGAAAGGAGTGGAGCAGGCTGACAAATTGTTAAATGGGAGAGTAATGCTTGCCGGGAACAAGGAGGGACGGGGAGGTTGTGTCTGGGAAGAAGGCAGAAGGCTCCTCCAGCTTGGGGTGGGACGCCGCACACATCAGCCCCGGGGGCACCGAGCCCCCCGACACCCCCTCGTCTGTGCAAATCAAAGCCCTTTCCAACACACAAGG
Organism: Centrocercus urophasianus; assembly: GCF_019232065.1. Taxonomy (NCBI): domain Eukaryota; kingdom Metazoa; phylum Chordata; class Aves; order Galliformes; family Phasianidae; genus Centrocercus; species Centrocercus urophasianus. The sequence goes on along the minus strand of NW_024884744.1, from coordinate 18,724,905 downwards.
CAGCTACGCGTATCGTGATCGATGCAAAGCAGATTGTCGTGACAATTCGCTACAGTCACACCGTCTAGACCAGTCCCACAGGCGCTGCTGAAGCCATCAGCCATCGCATGCTCGCGAGAAGCGTGGCCAGGGTCAGAGACTTGGTGCTTAGCTCCCAGCTCCCCAACACAGCCGTGGGACGCTCGGCGCCAGCCTCGGGCAGTCCTATGCACTAGCCCTTGGACAGTAAGGTTGCAAGCTCAGCGCTGACACACACTGGGCATTTTAGATTCCTCCAATTGCGCTTAAAGGTAAAGGCCAGTTTGTGTGCGCGCACGCGTTTTTTTGTTTTTTGTTTGTTTTTTTTTCCTTTTTTGTTTTGTTTTTTTTGTTGTGTTTCGTTTTTAAAAGAAATGGCAAAAAATACCCTTTACAAAACCTTTGCCCTTATTGGCCCGCAGCAGACGTGCGTGCTAGCGCTGGTCGCTCCGCCAGCCGGCCATCAGTAGGCAAAGCCCTCCGCGTAGGGCAGGCTGCCGCAGTGCTCCACCTCCAGCAGGTAGGCAGGGCTGTCCTCAAAGTGCGTCAGCGGCAGGGTGTCCTCCTCGCTCACGTGGCAGTCGGGCTCTGCTTTCAGGAAGGGACGCTGATTGTCGGGGTATGCCATGGAGAAGAGGGCATCGGGGTCACACACGAACTTGTAGACGTACCGCTCGCCGGCCACCTGCAAGCAGAGAGAGCGTGAGCTTGGGGAATGAGGAGCTCGACTGGAGTGACGGCAGGGTCACCCCATGGTGCTGTGTGCTGGGGTGACATTGAGGGTGCCCAAAACGGGTGCAGGGCTGCGTGCCTTCTGCATGATGCCCTTCTCATAGTAGTAGCGCAGGGAGCGGCTCAGCTTGTCATAGTTCATGGCCGGCCGGTTCTTCTGGATGCCCCAGCGCCGTGCTACCTGCAGGGGATGAAAAGCTGTGTTCAGGCACGGGTGCCTCAAACAAGCCAAACCACACAAGCACTCTGCCAGCCCCAGGGCACTGCTCACACCACCACAGTGTTCCCCCATCCCCTCCGTCCCTTCCAAATCTCATTGGATTGCTGCAGCGCAGCCCACACGGAGCTGAAGGCCTAATCGAAAGGCATCTGATGAGGGGAGCATGCCAAAATTTGCTTCCAAACCACAATTTCCATGCACAGTGTTGGAGATATTATGGGTAACAACCACAGCTGCTCTCACTTGCTTGGCTACTTCCTCCACGCCACCTGCACAGGAGGGAATGGCCTCGTACCCAACCCGTACCTCCTCGGGCTCGATCAGCTTGAACTCCATGCCACGGCCAGTCCAGGCGATGAAGTGCGCGTTGGCAGGGTCATCCAGGAGCGTGACGAGGAACTGCCAGAGCTGCAGCGACCCGCGCCGCTGGTAGGGAGGGCCCTCGCGGTACAGGGTGGGCTCCTGCTTCACCTTACCTGTGGTGAGATGGCCATTCAGCCACACAGGACCCAAGGGCAGCAGCAGACCTCAGGTCCAGCTCGTGCCCGCTCTGAGCCCAAGCGTGCCCCCCACCAGACCCTTGCTTACCCTCCAGTCTTTCTGGTACCACGCACGTGTCGTCGAAATACAATCGTGTGTCTTTTTCATATGAAAATCCTAAAGGGAACAACAGCCTGCTGTGAGCAGCCCCCTCCCCAGGTACCCATTCCTCTGCCATGGGCCTTGCTGAGACATGGCTCTGTCCTCCCCTCACCCCAGGATCCGGGATGGCCAAAGCCCTCTTAGCAGCTATTTCAGGTGGTTATCTCAGATTATACAGGGTGGCACATCATTCCCATGTCTGAAGGGAGAGGCTGGGAGCAGGGAGAGCCCCCGGTGTGGAGCAAAGCTGCCAGGGGAAGGAGGGAGGGGATAGGATAGGAAGGGCCATGCTAGCAGGCTCCATCCCACGCTTCTCACCATCATGGCTGCTGGGGAAGAGGCCCCCTCTCACGTATGAGGACTGGCAGTTAGGCACTTCTGAAAGGGAAACAGAGGCAGCCATAAGCCTGGTGCATCCTCATCCCCAAGCACAACCCCATGTACCTCCCCAGGCTGCCCTATTCCACCCGACGTGCTGCACAGCCCCACTCCCACCTCTAAGGAAAAGTGGTACAATTTACAGCACTGGAACTCACTCATACAACTGTGTGTAGTGCGGCTGAAACCGGCTTTTCACCATGTTATTTAGGCCACACATGATGGGAGGCAGCAATTGCCCATCACCAGCACCAGGCTTTTGGCCGCCTCCCTTCCCTCCTAGCCATCTGCTCGGCTGCACTGAACCAGCCACCCCCAGCCCAAGGCTGTGGTATTTTTAGGCCCTAAGGCGCTTAGAGGATTTTCCGTGATGCTCGTGGAGTCCGGCGCCAGCCACAAGGAGCTGCAGTGGGATGAACCCAGGCCCCAGTATGTCAGTATGTCCGTCCTGCTCCTCACCTACCTGAGTCGATGCAGTAGTCCCGGGGCTCCTGCTTGATGCCCATGGGGGACTGGAAGCCGTGCCCAGGGGGGCCGGGCAGGCTGGGGCCGGCATGCTCATAGAGCGGGTCGTGGTACTCCTGTTTGAATCCCTGAGCGGGGTGGGGGGCAGCGGGGCCAACAGGTTCTGACAGCTGCCGGTGGTAGACGGGGCGGCTGTCCCCAGGAACGCCGGGCTGTGGTGGGAAGGGGTGGCAGGGCTCAGACATCTGCCTCTGGAACCTGCAGAAAAAGGGACACGGTGTCACCAGGGGCAACCATGAGCTCAGCCAGTGCTACGTGTCCCCATTTGGGACACAGCGCATGGCCATCACCTGGGTTTGAACCTGTCAGGGTGCTTGGTCCCCCAGGCCAAGGGATGGAGATCCACCTTGCATAAGGCAAGAACCTATGGGATGTTGGGGTAAGCATGGGGAAAAAAAAAACAACAACAAAACCAATGCTGTAAGATAAAAATTGAGCCAGCTTAAAGCAGGTGAGGCAGTGCTGCTTGGGGCCCAGGGCCACTGCAACGGGGCAGGTGCTGACGCAAAGCCAAATCCCCTCTGCTGCGCCGCACAGCCAGTTGGCCACTAATCTGCCCAGGATTAAACCTTGAACTGGGTACGGACAGCACTATTTTGGGAGCGAGGGGCCGGTGCCCTCCCACGAGGCTCGGTGCTGCACGGGGTATGGGAGTGGGCTGAGGGGTGCTGCCGACCCCTGCACAGTGCAGCACCGTGAAAGGCGATCTCCGGGCGCCCGCTCCTTTCGGGGCCGCTGAGCGCTGCTCAGCTTTGTAACCAGATCCCTCCCAGCTGACGGGCTGGGATTACTCCATTTCCGACCCGCGTCCCCCTGCCCTTCCTGAGTGAAACCCAAGCCCCGTGCTGGTATGGCACTTCCAGATGGGTCGCAGCCAGTCCCCCGCATAGCTCCAAGGTCGCCCAGAACCGAGCTCTGTACCGGAGTTGGCTGCTGTGCCAGGAAGGGACGCAGCCTGACCTTCCCTGTGCGCTGCATCCATCCCTCCCATAGGGAGCACCATCCCCACGAGCCCAGAAGAGGTGCTGGGGTTCGCACTCATTGCAGCCCCAGCAAAAAGCAACAAGTGTCCCACCTATGTCCCCACCTCTGGAGGCCACCGAGCCTTACCTGTGCTCTGTGGGGTACTGGTTTTCGGACATCATCTTTGGCATGTGCACGGGCGGGTGGGGCGGCCGCGGCACGGCGAAGGTTTGCTGTCTCTGCTCCTGCAGCAGGTGTGGTGCCGGCGCCGTGCTGCGTAGTGGGGCAGCTGGGCCGCCATGGGCAGCTGCCTGCACCCCTGGGGCCGGCGGCGGTGGCAGGGATGAACCCGGCTGCGCGGGGGACACCGGCGTGGCGGGCGGTGTTAATGGCTTGAACCCGGCGGGGGGCTTCCTGTCGTAGGCACTGCAGTGAGGAGAGGGGATGGGGGCTGAGGGCAAGGCAACGCTAACGCGGTCAGACAGCTGTGGGCCCCAGGGAAAGCAGGGTGCGGAGGAGACTGACGCATGAGACAAGAGCCTGTGACATGGCCACCGCTACCACTGGCATCAGGAAACAGCCCTCGTGGTGTGACCACCTGCAAGGGGCTCCGACTAGCCAGACAGGGGACCCCAAACTCCTTCTAGCACCGGTGCTTTGACTGCTGACATGGAACGCTCCCCATCACCCAGCTTCCAAAGAGAGGATGTCAGAACGGGGCTCGCAGGGACGTACCAGCAGTTGTAGAGGCACTTGTCTCCATAGCTGGCACAGAGAGCCTGCTCGTGGCTGCAGGCCGACAGCTCTGAGGAAGGGCTGTGCAGCTCCCGCTTGATCTTGGCTGGAGGTGGGGCGTGCAGGACCACTGCAACAAGAAGGAGGAGGAGGAAGACATGGGCACCACTGACTTCCAGCCGTGACTCTGAGCTGCGTGGGAGCAGGCCATAGGCACAGACAGATCTGGGGAACAGCTGTGTGGGTGCTCCCTTTTGGAAACCAGGAGCTGATCCCCTCCACGGGAGCACCAGAGAAACACAACAGCACAAAAAGTCCTCAGCAAGGACTATAGGGACACCTGGGTATCACCTGCAGAGGGGAACTGCTCTCCTCTCATGATGCGTGGGGGCAGAGCACGGGCTGTGACAGGGATGTGGGTGATCCCTGTGTGCATGGACCAGCCCCTGCAAAGCAGCTATGAGCCCAGCTGTGCCGCCCTTTGCCACACACGGACCTTTCCCTGAGCATATCCAGACTCACATCTATGGAAGCCTCTACATGCTTGCCTGCACGCAGCCCCAAATTAGCCAGCCAGAAGTGGTGAGCAGCAACCAGCACCACGTGTCCTGTGCTCAGTGCCGGGACCACTGGGGATGGGAGCCATGACTGTACGAGTTCAAGGGGCAAACAGCCCATTAAACCCAAAGCCTTCCCAGCTCCAAGCCTGTTCACTATATATACATTTTAAACCGAGTAATATATGCTTAACCTCTTTAATTTCTAAAAGCGGGTGCTCTAGGAAAGGGAAAGCACGTCAGAGATCTTTACCTAAATCACGCCTGAGCGGGAGAGCCAACACTAATCGGAAGTGGAGTATTAGCTTCATGCAAAGTCTAAACACAGCCCAGCTACACCAGAGGGGAGCAAATAGCTCCAGGACAACTGTTCACAGCTTGCCAGGTAATTAGCTGCTCCCCTAATTTGTCAAACCCTTTAAAGAGCTGCTGACTCCCCCCTCACTCCCCCCCGGCCGTAGCCCAGCACAGCTGGTACCAAGGGCAAGAAAAACCCAAAGGAGCATTTGAAACACGAAGCCCGGGCTGAGCAAGCACAGCCCCTGCGCTGCCTGGAGCCTCCCCGGAGCCAGATCTGCTCCCCCTGTGCTCTCCTTGCGTGCATTTTGGGCCGGTGTGGAGGCTGCGACGCCGCAAGAAAGCAAAGGGGAAGGCACTTTGGAAGGGCTCCAGCTGCCGATCACGGGCATGTTTCTCTCTAACAGTCTCCGTGTTGTTCAAGCGGGTTGTTTTTCCGCCAGCCGCACAATGGGGTCTGGTTATTCATTGAAAAAAGTCTCTGAGCGGGCACCACCCTCCATTCACAAACAATTTGGAGCGCTCCATTCATGCGGTTGGAAGGGGGAAAAAAAAGAAAAGAAAAAGAAAGAAAAAAAGAAAAAGAAAGAAAAATTTCCCCAGAGCTTAGTGCTGCCATTCAAGAAAAGGGAAACGATACTTAAGATCATAACAGAGACCAGCTGTCCTCGCAAAGAAGCCTGGACTTTGTGCAACGTTTGAATTCCTTACACAAACAGCACGGGGCCGGGTGCGCTGCGCTCCCAGCTCGGCCTTTCCGCCAAGTTCATTCAAAGCAGAGCGATTGTGCAAGGTGGTGAGGCCGGAAAGCTCTTTGGCGAGAGTCAGGAGAAAGAAAAATAACCGCCAGCGGCTGCTGGGGGAAGCACCAAACCACGCTGCCTCTGGGGGCTGGGCAACCTGAGCACGGCCCTGCAGGGGCCACGTGGAGGGGGTAGGGGGAGCACCCACAATGGCCTTCGGTGGGCTGCGTTGGTCCCATAGGACAGGCAGAGCCCGGGGGGGGGGGAACAGCATCGCATCTCCAGCCAGGCCGGCCCCCAGATGCCACCTAATAGCTGACAGCTCCTGCAGGGAAAGGGACACCCCAAAACCTTTTGGGGCTTTGAATCCTGAGCCCCAATCTGGATGGCACGTGACAAGCCTGGAGGCTGCAGCTTCATGCCCCAAACACCGCTCCGACACAGGCACCAGCTGGGGACCTTGGCACCGCCGCGGCCGTCACCTGGGCACCAGCTCCCTGCCAGCCCCTCTGTCCCCCCGGCACAGGACGCACCCAAGGTCACACCAGGAGAGGAGCCAGAAATAGAAGCCGTGCTCCTGCTTTCCTTTGTTTAAGCGCTCCTTCCTCAGAAACAAACCTCCTGCCTTCATTTGGGTGTCTAAAAAAAAAAGCCAAAAAAAAAAAAAAAGCCTGCTCATCGCCTTTGCTGCGAACCATCCATGTGGGGGAACACGATTCCCCAGGGAACAACACTCCTCCCTACCAAAAAAAGGACCCTACACGTTCCCACCCCCAGCGCTCGCTGTCCCCAGCACAGTCCTATCACCCTGCGCCTATGTAAACAACTGCCCCAGATAAAGTGCTGGGCACATGCCCTCCTCCCCAGGGCCAGGCAGGAGGACAGGAGACACGTGCCATGTGTTGGCCAACACCTGTCTGCGAGCTGCCAAACCCAACTTCTGCCATGACATTGTGACCCACGAGAGTTTTATCAGCCGTGCTGCAGGCAGCTTGCAAACCACCAGGGCTCTCGGCAAGGTGGGAACGATGCGTGTCACCGACACTCAGTGCAGTGCACAGGGACACTGGGATCGAGCTGGGTGCCACCCATCCCATCATGCCCCCTCAGCAGCTGCCATCGCTGGAAACTCTGGGGTCAAACACCCCAGCCAGCGAGGAGACCTTTGCTTCATCTCCCCAGGAAGGTTATTACGGCAGGAAGTCACGCAGGAACATCACCCTTCAGGTGACAAAATTGTTTTGACCCCAGTGACACCGGGCCGCACAGGCTGAGCCAGGCAGGAGCTCACTAAAAGCCTCGACCAAATGCTTTTTCCCCCCCTGCATCACCCAGAGAAGTTTGTCTCTCTTCTCCCTGAGCCGTTCAGGTTACAAGGAAGCCGGCGGCTGCCAAAAGGCTCTGGAAGCAGCTCTGCTCCGCAGCCAGCCTCCCACGCACGCTGCAGTTTGTGCCGCTCCAAGCGGGAGCTGCTGGGCTGAGCGCGGATGGCAGCAGCGGCTGCGGCTCTGCCTCGGGGCTCTGCCTTTTATCTCGGGGGAGAAAGGGGGAAAAAAGGCGCATCTGAAGCCCAGGCTGTCTGGAACAGTTTAATGGCAAGCTTCCCATTCAGAAGTAATCAAAGAGCAATAATTAACATGCATTTACTGTAGTATAAGATACTCTGATGCATGCTGTGACAAAGCTGGAATGAAAAATCTGTTCGACTGCAGGCTAAATTTGATTTCCTTCAAGTTCTCTAGCTGTCTGCCTGAGCTGCAAACCCAGCACCGGGCTGCTCCTCGCGTTCTCCAGGTAACAACTCAAAGCCCCCATCCCCATCTGAGAATTAATGCCAGAGCTCTCCGCACACGCACGGTGCACCATTAGCTGTGCAGCAGCCCCTGGCTCGGGCAGTGAACCACGGCTAAGAAACAACTCTCTCTCTATTATGCAATTCAAGAGGGACTGCATTTTCACTGGCCTCCTTTTAAACACGCTCGCTTGCCAGAGATTAATGCTGCTTAAAGCAGCTCAAGTTTCACCGCTTGGGTCGGCTCTCGCCAGCAGCACGAGGCCAGGACTGGAAAAAGCTGCAGGAGTGCAGAGATTGTGGCTAACCGACAAGCCCAGCACGAGCTCTCACTTCCACTTGAAAAGGAAAAGCAGCATTTTGGAGCAAATTGACGCCACTACGAAGGGGAGCCCAGGGCTCAGGCAGAGACCCTTCCCACCGTTTGGCCCAGATTTACCCATTTATGAGACACAGGACACTGAGCCCCAGCTGCACAGACCCACACGTGCTCCCTCTCCAAAGCCCGAGGGTCTCGAGGCCTCAGGGGTTTGGTGCTGGTCTCTTTCCCAGGGAAGGGGTCCTACACTGTTGCATGCAGTGCCCCAAACGCTTCCACCCCACAGAGCAAACGCCGGGATGGTTACTTACGGTTATCAGACTGGAAATCTGGGACAAACTGTTCATCGTCGGGGACCTGAGCTGAAGAAAAAAAAAGAAGAAAAAAAGAGTATTTTTATAGCATTTTCAGCTCTCAAAAAAATGCACATGATGAGATTTCACATGGCAAAAAGCAGAGATCAGGACTTGCCTTCAGCTAGCCAGGCCTCCTGCAGCTGGCTGAGATCCTGGAAGAGCTCTGGAACACAGCGAGAGGTTTATGCATCCACAGAACACTGACCAAACATGCTGCTATTTGCAGGCTGACCCCAAGGGGAGCGGACCCACAGGGGCCTGCAGTGCTGCCTACCTTCCGAGTCGTGGGCCAGGTCGGTCTCCAAAAACTTCCTTTTCCTCTCGGAGCCCAACCGGCCTCGGCCCTCCTCGGCACAGGATTTCTGCAACAGCCACGGTGTGAGGGTGGCAGCCCCCAAAAAGATGGGGGAGCCCAAGAAGTGCCTCAAAGACGAGGGGTGAGGCATGCCCCAAAGTGGACTAACAGAAAGTGCCTGCCCCGAAGGGGGTGTCCACAATGGGGACAAAAGGGAGGGGCAGCCCAAAGGGACCCAAGAGGAGGCAGGTGTCCTCAAAGGATCACAAGCAGGTGTTTCAAGGACTCGAGGAGGCTTTAGGCAGACTTACCCCAGGGCCCATGAAGGGGACCTGCTGGTCGTAGAAGCCATCCATGGTGCAGGGAGGCGAGCAGTGCCCCCGGCACGCTCAGCATCGACGGCGGCCCGGGAGGGGGCTCCCGCCTGGGCTCCGGCAAGATGCGAGGCTGCGGGGCGAGAGGCAACGGCAGGATCAGAATCGGGTCCCTTCAGGGCTGGCTGGGTGCCGGTGCGGGACCCGCAGCGAGTCGCGGCCCCCCGGGCCGTGATGCCACCGAATTTCTATAGAAACAGCCGTGACATCACGCGGGGAGGAAGCGGCCCCGTCCCCGCCGCTCTCCCGCTCCCCTCCGTCCGTGCCGCTGCTCAGCGCCGCGGGGCCGCAGCCGGGCCCGTTCCCACGCCGCCCCGCGCGCCCCATTCATAAACTCCTCCCCCCCCTCCTCCTCCTCATTCACTCCCTCCCCCTCCCGCGCGCGCGCCCTCGCTCGCGCGCGCCCCCCGCCATTCACACCGCGCGGCCCGCGCCATTCATAAGCACCGCCCCCGCCCCGGGCCGCGCCACACCGAGCCGCATCGAGCCGCCAGACCCCGCGCGGACGGCGGAGCACCGCGGGCTCACCCGCTGCAGGCCGGGAGCGGGGCCGGGCGTGCCGGGACGGCGCAGCTCCGAGCCGGGCACCGCGCTGCCGCTCTGCGCCGGCCCGCAGCTCCCGAGCCAGCAGCCCCCGCCACGCCACGCCCAGCGCCGCTTGTTTACCCTCGGCGCCGCCCAATGGGGAGCCGGCAGCCGGCCGCCAGCGCCTGCCGATTGGTCGAGGCGCCGCCCGAGGGCCCGCCCCCCCGCGCCGCTCCGCGGGGCACCATTGAGAACGGCGGGGTGGGAGGGGGGAAGGCAGCCAATGGGCGCCGACCGATTTGCATGGCTCCGCCGAGAGCGTTTTTCATTCATAAAAAAATAGAAGGGAAAGAGGCCGGCGGGTGGGGCGGGGGCAGTGCAGGATTTAAAGTGGCCGCGGCCCTCCGCAGGAGGGGGTTGGGTAGGAAGCTCAAGGGCAGCTAAGGGGGGTGCTGGGCCAGCCTGGGAGCTTCATGAGGAACGTACAGCGTCCTGCAGAGCGCTCACTGCAGAGCCAGGCAGGAGGGTGAGGGGGCCTTCGGGCTTCATGCAGTTGCGGTGCACATGGGTGGTATTGGTGGGGTCTTCGGGCTCCTTCCTCTTCGGGACCCCGAGTTGAGCTAGCCCAAGCGGCCGCTATGTTGTTTGACCCCTGCGCGCCTCGTAGCCCTCAAAGGGCTCTTTAGAGGAGGCTGTGGGAAGAGATTCCCATCTGCATAGGAATTTGAATGGTGGGAAGGGGTTGCTGCAGGTTTCCCAAGTGGCTGTGGGGGGATGGTGATAGCGGGGGCTGGAAGGCAGAGTAGAAGTGTGAGGGGATGGAACGGGGCACAGGGAGGAGGAGGAGGCTTGCAGGTGGGCTGGAATCATACCCCTGGACAGACCCTCAGGGCCCCCCAGCAGGACCTGCAGCACAGCCCATATAGGATTGCAGGTGGCTCAGAGGACCAGGAATTAGCTCAGGACATAGCCACAGGGACATGAACTTCCCAGCACCTGGCATGGCTCTGCTACTTGCCTCAGTTTCCCTGTTTATAGAAGTAAGCAGCGAATATGACACTCTGCTACCATGGTTCAGGATCCACAAACCTCACAGTTGTAGGGCCCAGGAAATCCCTGATGGAGTAGGTTAAAAGAGAGTGCTCAGCAAGTAGTGTTTTGCACAGCTTGGGATCCAGGGAGGGTGCCTTGGAGACTTGCAATCTGGAGGCTGTAGGCTTGCAGGTGGCCTTACAGAAGTGTGCCACTAATTTTTCAGGAGGTGTTGTACCAGTGCAGAGTGCTGCAGGGCTATCAGCATCCCCAGGGCTGACGCTGGTCTCTGTGAGCAGTTTGGCTCCCATGTTGCACAGCAGGGCAGTTGCCATCACGCCTCATTCACAAGCTGCTGGGACACGTGAGGTGGGCACAGGGTGTCCTTACCACTGGGGATGCTCCTGGGGGGCTCTGCAGGAGCTGGCACTCTCGTGTTTCCCTTTGCACAAGGGTGAGGAGGATTAAATCACCACTAGTAAAATTAGCAGATGACGCACGGTTGGGCAGGTGGACAGGGGGCTGTGGGGTGTCAGCAGTGGTACACAAACAGCCCATGTCAGACCTGATGGCTGCTGCAGATGAAGAGGAGAGGTGTAGAGGCTCTCCCTGCCTTGCCTTTGCCTTTGGGGTCAATTGGCCAGACCCTAGCCAAGGTACAGGCCGACTGCCGTGGGGTCTCCTTGTGGTGCCTTTGGATGAGCCAGCGGCCATGGACACACAGGGTTGGGAGGGGGCTGGTGACCGGCACCTGCTAAATTTAGAGCCTACTTGGGGAAGAAAAAAACAACCAACACATCGCAGGTTCCAAATTTAGCCTGTTGCGCCTCCTACCAAACATGGCTCCATCTTGCTGTGGCTGAAAACGCCGTCACCTGTGTGCTCACAGAGGGGCACATCTCCCTGTGCCCCCAAAATGGCTGGGAAATGGGGACCCCCAAGCTCAGGACCAGCTGAGTGCTTCATCACCACCTTTATTTGACACAAGCCCACAGCAGGCCAGGTGTACACGGCAACACAAGCTACGCTACGGACGCCACGCTATTTCCATGCAGGCAACCACGGCTACGGACATAGCAGGAGGATGGGAACAGAGCCTGAACTGGGGAGGCTGGGAGCTCCATCCAATGGCCTTTGGGGGTATAAATGGGGGCTGGTGTGAGATAGCCAGGCGGCTATCGTGATCCCTGTGAGCCCCCCAGGGTGGAGCCTGGGGCTAAGGTGGCTGCCAGCGGCAGGTCCTGTTGTGCGATGCCTTTGGCATGATCCATGCTGCATCCCACAGAGGAGGCAGCAGCCCTGGCAGCCTGAACCACCTCTGCCCCCCTGCTCTGCCATCACTACTGCTAAAGCCAAGCAGAATGGCCCTGGCACTGATCTTTGCCCAAAGCACGAGCCCACCAAACCATGACCGGGTGCAAGGATCAGTCTGCGGAGAAAAATGCTGCTGCTTGCATACAGACACCTTCTGCCATGGTCACAGCACAAAACAACAGGTTGAGACTAAGTGGGGAGCAAAAGGAAGCCAAACCTGCCTCTATGAATTGCCCTGCCCTCACGTCTTGTCATCCTGCGCCCCAAGCAGAGCGGTGCAGGCTTTGAGGTCGTTGTTTTGTTTCGTTTTAATCCTCCCCAGGTGCCAGTGTTGAGGTCTGCAGATAATATCAGGGAGGGGACTGGGAGAAACGGAGGGTGCCGTTTCAGGAGAACTTCAGGGTTTATTTTGGCACCCATCCCATAAGCTTTCACCTGGCTACTCATTAATGGCTGCCCCTGGCGAGGAGCAGAGGAGGGTGGATTTATGTGCCGCAGGGAGTGCGCAGGTCGCTGCACTTGAATGGTGCTGCCTACAGTGTCTGTGCCTGGGGGGGTGGCAAACACTTTTCAGTGTGCTGTTCACTCTGAAACCTAAGGACGGCAGCAGCTCTGCACTTGGGGGAATGCTGCTCTCAGCAGAACAGAGCATACCGAGGGGGCTGCCGAAGGGGGAGGAGGCTGATTTTGAAGCCGTGGTCCTCTGTGCAGGGCCATGAGAAGGTGGGGGGCAGTGTGTGGCAGCAGAAGAAATCAGCAAACCTTCCTGGGGCTCACTGCTGGCAGCTCTCAGCTATTCGGAGCCAGGGGACGCGTTCAGCTCACGGCATGTCATGCATTTCTCTGTTTCCTGGGGGAGGAGCTGGGCTTCAAAGCCACATCCTTGGCTTTGGGATGGGTCAAGGAGAGACCTGGCTGCAACAAACCCGAGGACCGGCTGCTCACATTGCTCCCTGTGGCAACCCAAAAAACAGCATCTGAAGCAGAGTGAGTCCTCACTGGGATGAATGAAAAGGCGATGCTTCCAAATTGGAGGAGCTTTTAGGTGATGGGAAATGCTGCATCGCTCTCCCAGCAGCTGCACAGAATGAGGATGGAGTTGCTGGGGGCTGCAGCCCGCGCCAGGCGCACTGCCACAAGGATGGCCAGCCAAAATGGGGGTGGCATTTGTGTCCAATGTCATCCCATTAGGAGGGAAGTGACCCCTTGAAGTTTGTTCAATAAATACATAAATACAAATCCAGATGCGAGGTCCAAACACAGAGCTGGGCTGGCAGCTCCCCACTGGGATCCCCTCTGGCTGTTCCCACTTCCCAGTGATGCCTTCTCCTGCCTGCCCTGAGCCTGGCCCCCTGTCCCAGGTGAGCTGTGTCCCCACACAGCCTACTTCACACCCTGTGGCATCGTGCTTCAGAGCCAATAGCGAGTGCTGTGTCTGCATCTGCTCTGAAGCAAGCCAGAAGAGCCAGCTGAAGGCATGGAAACCTGCTTGGAGAGCAGCAAGGGAAGCGAGGGTTGGGCAGCCGAGTCCTCGAGGCTAAGGAAATAAATAACTGCTCAGATGTGCAGGTCTGGTGGACAAGAAAGCCAGTGCAGCAAAACACCAAGTGTCCTTCAGGAGGATTAAAAATAAATAAGTGAAGCTCGGCTTTTTCTCAGGAATGCGTTCGTTTGCAGCTCTGCTGGCAGGAAGGGGGTAGTTCTTTAAATAAAGGGAAAAAAAAACAGTTCTAGCACGCCTGCACGCCAAGCTGCCCATCGCTCCGATCCTGGCTGGAGAAAATACTTGTGGTAGCTGGGAAGGAGATCCCAAACGTTCCTGAGACGGAGCATCCCGCTGGGCTGAGTGGGCTGGGCTGGAATCCTTCCCCACCTCAGCACGGGTCCTGCAGCAGGACCTGCCCTGCACAGCCTGCACCCACTTTCCAGCGCAGTGTTTGTGAAGCAGGGAGAAGAGTCAGGATGTGCAGAGATGAAGGTTTGCAGCCCACAGGATGCCCAGGATGTCTGGTTGCCTTTGGGCTGCGGCTCATTTCACCCAGCTTAATCTCGAGTTCGGTTTCTCCTCTTCAGGAAAAAGAAGCTGCTCTTCTGGGGAGGGCCCAGCAGCATTGGCACTTGGCTTTTATGTGTAATTTTGACCTAAAAATAAACAAATGCAGCTCAGCAAGCGGCTCCAGCCATGAGTCATGCTCTGGCCAGGCACCCAGCACCCCCGCCTCAGCGGCTCCCACTCCATCCTCGTCCCCCCAGGGGCTTACAGTGCAGGATGGCTGCATCCAGGGCTCCCCATCCACCTGCATGGGCAGCAGCTTGGAGGTCCTGCAACAGAGAATAGAGGATCACGTAGCCGCCCGCTTTCACTGCCCACCAGGTCATGGCCTGTGTGGGGATGGGCACAAATACCTGATGGTGACAGCTGAACACTGGGCCAGCCTCTTCCCAGCGCTCTTCAGCCCTGTGTAGATCTGCCCCATCTCCATTGCGCCCTCCAGCCCCACCACCTCCAGCAGGTGGTCACTGAGGTCTGCAAGACATGGAGTGGAGTCAGTGCCAAGGTCCCACGTCGCCATGTCTCGAGGGACTCCTGTGCATTCCTTTTTGATGATGGAGTGGGGGACTCGGACTTTGCCAGCCCCTATGTGCTCCATTTTTCAAAATGATTTAATATTGAGCCGGGTGTCAAAAGTCCCCCAGAGCTGAGGAGATGGCTGCAGGTGGGCACAGCCAGCAGTCTGCATACAGCAGCAAAACTCCACGGCCAGCTCCTGTGGTGCAAAGCTCCCGCTTTGTCCTCGCTTTTGGCAGGATGCCTTCGCTCCAGGAAATCAGTGGAGCTTGAACTCTCCAGCCTGAACCTGTCTGGGTTTCATTCATGCGCAGCCTGAGCTCTCATACGTAAAAATCAGCCCCCCCTTGCATGATCCGCCCCTGTCCCATGGGTTCAAGGTTCCCTCTTTGGACTAGGCAGGCAGGAAACAAGGTGGAAGAGCTGCAGCAGTGATGCAGGCTGTCCAGGGACCCTGTGCTTTCTGCTATCCTGAGGCTTTCTGACCAGCTCGGTGTGGCTGCTCCCACAAAACTGCAAGAGCAAAAATCCCCCTGGTGCCAAACAGCACCACATCCTGGCACAGATCCCCCTCCAGCCCTTGGATGGGGTGCGTGCACCAGGGGAAACAACAGCAGAAGCCTCACTGGGAGCAGCTTCCCACCACGGACTCTGGAAAAAGTGGGCACTTGGCACATCCCACCGGCTGCCAGGAGCAGCACGTTGCTTCCCAGTTGATTTCTCCCTGCTGAGTAACTCCTACAGCCTGATCTCCCGGGGGCAAGCTGGGCTGCCTGCACAATCCCTCGCCTCCATCTCTGCCTCTGCTTGTGCCCGTGCTGGCAGAGATGAGTCAGGCACCAGGGGCACCAGTGGCACAGCGCTGGGCAGAGGTGCTGGGAGCACAGCACACTGGAGGAGAGGTGCTAGGGTTTTTCCCCCGGCTGCCTGCAGCTCGCGCACATGGCTGCGTTCTCACAAAAAGGCACCATGCTGACGGCACTGCAGCAGGAGAAGCTTAAAAAAGCTGCAGCTCTGCTGCCAGACCCTCCCATGCAGTCTTTCCCACCGCTCACCCTGTGCACAGAACTTGAGCTCCTTGGCGTCGGTCACCACCGCTGCGTGCGGTTTCTCCGGTGCTTTCTTGCTCAGGCGGTTGTAGCCACGCTGCTTCTTGGTCTCGCCCCAAAGGTTGGAGCCACCATACATGCTGGGGATGTTGAGGACGGCGATGCCCTCCAAGGAGGCGTTGCTCAGGTCCAGCAGGGTCCCGTCACACTGCCAGGCACACAGATGTACATCAGGACCCAGCAGCCTGCTCCAACTGGACCCCTTGGTGCCATGCAGCCCCGTGGGCTCCTGCAGCGCCAGCCTTCCTCGTCCCCTTGCTTAAGCTGACCTCAGCAAATTGCAGTCTGGCTACACAAAGGTTGATGCAAAAGGGCTTGTCTTAAAGTGCTTGTTGGAAACCAGGAAAAAATCATTATAGAATCATTAGATTGCAGGCTCACTACAGTTGGAAAAGACCTCTAAGATCCCCAGGTCCAGCCCTGGCCTTCCACACCATGCCCACTGACTGTGTTCCTCAGTGCCACATCTCCACAACTCTGAACATCTCCAGGGACAGTGACTGCCCCACCTCCCTGTGCAGCTGTGCAGTGCCTTAAAGGCTATAGAGAAAAAGATGGCAGCTTTTGGGAGAGAGTAACAGAATAGTGCCCAGGATGGGTGTTCTGGATTCACCAGCACACAGCAGGACTGAAAATTCCATGGAAAGCCAAACAGCTGCTGTCGATGGCTGTCCCACAGGACATAGAGATGGAATTGCATCCCTTAATCTCAGCTCTCAGACCCAGGACACCCAGGACGTGCCATTGACCTCATCTGTGGGTGCTGCCACGCAGTTCCACCAGAAAAGACGGAGTCTTGGGTTTGAAGAAACAAGGGCTCCTCTGTCTGGATCCCTCTGAAGTCAGGATTGCTGTGGGCAGCATCAGTCTCTCGCTTTCAACTCCATTTTCTCTAGAGCATCTGTATTTCCCTTTGAGCATCTGCATTTCTCCCCAGGCATCTGTTCCCTACCTGCCAGCCTACACTTCAGCAAACACCAGAGCACTTTTCTTCTTGTATTTGGGGATGCGAAGGAATTTCTGTCCCCTGTGTCTCTTTGCCAGGAGGAAATGTAAGTTGGCTGATAGAACCCCGCTGCTGCCCACACTCTAGTTGTTTTGCTGGAGCTGGAGTGGAGGGCTCGAGCTTATTTTTGGTATGGGGAATGGGCTGGATGGGAACAAGTGGGCATCTCTGCAGGCTCAGAGCTCTGTGCCCTCTCCCCGCTCAGAGATGGTTTGGCCCTGCCTTGAAATGCAAAGGGCTTCTGGTCTGCAGGCAAAGAGCCGCCTCACCAAGGCTGGCCTTCCATGCCTTATTTCTCAGTGCATTTTAATAACATGATGATTGCTGTGAACGATGCAAACCCTGTGAGCAGCGGGTGCACAGCAAGCTGGCCGTGCCGTGGCCAACGCACCAATCATTGCCCTCAATGGGATGGGATGGGACCTCAGCATCACCATGTGCTGTGGGACCCCCGGATCAGGAGCTGCCCTTCTCCCCACAGCCCTGCAGCCCTGCAACCCCGCAGCCCCGCTCCATGTGCCAGCCTGCCACAAAGGGCTCTTTGAGCGGGGGCAGCTGGCGGCGTGCTGGCAGCGGCGCTGGGAGGAGAAATTTGCAGCTGGGGAAAAAGCAAATTCATTTCCAGGAGCTGCACTGGAACGAGTGCCAATTTCCAAAACAAAACTGCCATTTCTCTGTGAGGATGACAGTTGCCTCGGAGCTGAAGGGCTGCTACTTTCAGCTTAAAATGCCGTCGCCTTAACGCTTTCCTGCCGGCACGGGGGGCTGAGCTTTAGGGTGAGCAGAGAACCCTGGCATGTAAACAGGCTCCAACACCACAGTGCCCCAGTGCTGGGGCTGCGTGGCCCAGTGCACGCCAGCATCATGGGTTTTTCTTTCTGTAGCCCTCCAGAAGAAGTTCTAAAAGGGGCATTTATCCCGAGATAAGGAGAGCCGGAAGTTTGCAGAAAAGCACGGCACAAACCCCACCAATGCAAACTGCAAAATGACAGAGCTCTTAGCAACCGCTGGCACGCAGCGGTCCCTCCTCCCTGCTCTAATTAAAGGCTGTTTCCATGTAATCCAAAGACGGCTGCGAGCAGACACTGAGTTTACAGAGAGAATATTCCAGGCACACTCTCAAATACAGCTGGAAGGGGAAAAAATACAGGGCTATTCTTTTGCCTGCAGCTGGCTGGCCATGCGGCGAGCCCTGTGCTGGAGGTGCAGGCTGGGCTTGGAGAGGTGGCATGCAGCCCCTCAGCCAGCAATGCCCCGGTGTGCCCGGTTCCCCCTGAGCCTCCTTGCTTTGCCAGTGTGGGCACACATCCCTCAGCACGCCAGCAGAGTGGGCTGGACATGGGGAGGGCTGTGGGATGCTTTGGGTGGGGAGACGCGAGCTCTTGCTCCTGCTCATTGGTTATCGAGCAGTAATTATATTCTTGAGTTAGTAAATAATTGATCATGAAAGAATCAGATTTGATTATCTATCAAAAATTGTCATCGCTCCAGCTCTGTGGGCTGCAGAGGTCTGGGCACTGCACACACCTGTCCCTCAGACAGGCACCCAACAACATTCCCCACCTCTCTGCTGCCCAGGGCACCACTGCTCTATCCAAAGGCATGGACTGCTTGGGTATCAGGAGACATTCCTTCTCAGAAAGGGCAGTGAGGCATTGCACAGCTGCACAGGGAGGTGGGGTCACCATCCCTGGAGGTGTTCAGAGCTGTGGCGATGTGGCACTGAGGGCTGTGGACAGTGGGCACGGTGGGCTGGAGTCGGACTAGATGATCTCAGTGGTCTTTTCCAACCTTGATTCTATGATTCTGATACCCTGGTAAAGCCTTCTCCAAATCCCCACCTTCACTTCTTGGAAACCCACCTCCACCTCAACGTAGTCGTGGAGCTTCTTACAGGTGGCCGCAAAGGTTTCTGATGTGCCAAACTCAAAGTACCACAGCTTGTTCTTCATCCTAGGGCACAGGGAGTGGTGTTAGCATCCCACATGTGAGCAGCAACTCCCCTGGCCCACTCCACAAGGCTCCCTTTGGGGACATGAGGCTCCCCAGCCTCCCCCCCTTGCTTGGAGGCATGACAAAGGATGGATGCTGGCTACAGTGCACCAGGAGCACCCAGTGAGGAGTGAGATGTGCATGGCCAGCAGCATGCATGAGCATGCAGGGACTTGGGGACAGTGGCTCCTGGGGACATCGAATGGCTCTGCAGCTGTGGCACAGCAGCTGGACAGCCCTTACCTGCTGTTGAATTTCTCAGGGTGCTTTTCTCGCATGATGTGGAAGCGGTGGGCAATGGAGGCATCCTGCAAGGAAAGGTGGTGCAGGTTGGAAAGGGCTGGGAAACAGAATCCCCCTCCCTGCGTGTGCATTGGGACACAGGGGCTCAGCCCTTCGCCCTCATTGCTGGCCCCATAGCATGGGGCTCCCACACAGCTTCCACCAGATTGTAACCCACCCCTGGGACCCCAAGCATCCCTGAACTCTGTCAGAGCTCCTTTGGCTCTTGCAGCTTGGAAGAGAGACATTTTGTGAGTATTTTTGCATTCAAGCGCTGCTATTTCAGACAACAATAAAAACAGAAAGACAATGCCAAGAGGGAGGTTGGGAACACAAGCAAGGAAGAGCAGGGAGGGGGAGTTGCAGGGTGGGGGACCCAAGCTCAAATGGAGAGTTTCACCAAATTCTGAGAAAGGCTTTCATTGTCTTTGTGGAATGACACAAGCCAGCCATCCCTGCTCTTATGAGGCTCACCCCCAGAGAGGGCTCAAATGAGTACAGGAGGAGAGACAGGATCAGAAAGCATGGGAGCCATCCCCATTTGCACCACTCCCTGACTTCCTGTCAGCTGAGGAACATTTATTTCACGGGGCAGAGGAATCAATCACCCCAAAGGCCCTGATCTGCAGGTTTGGGGCAACAGCTGCACAGGGATGCTCCGATGGGTTCTGCTGCTCCTTGCTCAGCTTGGCCACCACGTCCCTCCCCATTCCTTGGTGCTGAGGGGCCCCACTGCTCACCACCCCAATGGAGAAGTAGTTGTTGATGATGCTGTATGGGACAGGGTCCCCGTTGGCCTCCTTGTCACTGGGAATCACGTCTATCTGCCAGCGGTCCAGCATCACCTCCGTGCTGTGCTCTATGTCTTTCAGCACCTTCATCAGGCTGCCGCCCTCATAGCCTGCACGTTGGAGGAGGATGAAGAGGAGCGCATCCATGCCAATGGGACAGGGCGCAGCTGAAGGCTGCTCACGTGGCACATCATTTGCCCTTGTCCCAGCTGTGTGCCTCCCAGCCCCAGGACAGCACCCCACAGTCACACATGGCCCCCATGGGCTGCATCCCATCAGAGTGATGCTCACCTCCACCCCAGCGCAGACACCGGGCCAAGTCATTGCCTGTTCCCAGGGGCAGGACGGCCACTGGTGGGTGCTTCAGCAAGTTTGCCTTGTCTGCAACACAAGGGGAAAGAGAGGTTGGGGCTGTGATGAATGGATTGCACCCTGGTTAGGCTTGTTTCATACTCCTCTTGATGTCCTTCCTCTACCCAGTAGTTTTCTGTACTCAGGGGCTACAGAGCCTGCTCACCTATGCAGTCCAGGATCCAGCCCACAGTGCCATCCCCTCCACAGGCCAGAACACGGAAATCTGGAGTGTCCCGGAAAAAGCTCAGCCTGCACAGGGCAGAGAGAGGAAAATGGTTTATGCAGGAGATGGATGGGCATCAGGATGGACTGTGGGGGCTGGCGAGTGTCCGCAGCACCTCCATACCCAGGAGCAGGCCCACCACGGTCCAGGTTGTACACTTGCCGCGGGTTGAGCAGGTAGTGAAACTTTCGGAGGACCCTACAGGAAAAGAAAAGTGAGAGATGCCACAGGGGATGCTGTCTGGTGGCTGGGGCATCCCAACGAGCTGGTGGCAGTGGGGCCACGGAGGAATGCTGTCACCAGGCAGGGGTACAACCTACCGCTCTCCTTGCCTCCCTCCACTCTTGGGGTTCACAAACACCAGCAGGGGATGTGTCCCAGGCCGGGGGCTGATCTGGAAGGCAGAAAGGGTGACGGCTGAAATACCCAGCAGAGCACAGCCGACCTCAGCCTTGGGGGGGAGATCCTACCTGCAGCCCTTGCCCATCCACTGTGGTGGAGTTGAACTTGAAGCTCTGCCCATCCTCAGGGCTGGTGCCGGCTGGGGACTCGCTGTCGGACCTGCGGCAGTGGGATTGCCGCTCCTGCGGGACACAGCGAGGGCGGGTGGGGGGGCTGTGGGGATGGGGCAGCAACCGGGGGCATGGGGATAGGGCAGGGACCGAGGGGTGTGGGGACAGGGTGGCCACGCACCAGAACCACAGGGCAGATGTAGGAAGGCAGCAAGATGTGGTCCCGCAGAGGGCCCCCATCGCACTCCGGCTTGACATGGGAGGCACATTTGTTGTGGAGCTGAAGGGGGGGACGTCAGCGGGGTGACACAAAGGTGACAACCCCCTCCCGTGACAACCCCCGACCGTTCCCACTCACGGTGACTTGGCACCAGACGCAGTGCAGGCCGGTGATGCCCTGGTAGCACTTGATGCTCTTGTGGCATCGGTCGCACTTGACAGGGGAGTTGCCCTCAATCCAGGTGTGCTGCATCACCTGCAAGAGGAGAAGGGATGCTGCACCCGCAGACCCCCGGCAGCTGTTCTGTCTCCTCTGGGTCTGGGTCCTCTGTGGTCTCCTCTGGGATTTCAGAGGCTGGTCTGTCCCCTCTACTCACACTGGTGTTCCTCTTGGACTTCATGTAGGTGCTGATGCAGGAGGCGATATCTTTGGACACGCACCTCTCGTGCACGGTGTATTTGCAGACTGGTGGGAGGGAAGCAGGAGGTGAGTGACTCTCTCCCCTACAGCCCCACAGCACCCAGCAGGGTTGGGGTGCCCTAGGGACATGACTCACAGGAGCAACAGAGGCCCTGCTTGCGGACACCCAGCAGCATGGTGCGGCAGAAGTTGCAGTAGGCGGGCTTCTTGAAGTGCTTCAGCCTCCAGGCGTGCTGCCCATCATCCTTCACATTCTGCAGGGCAGCCGAGAGGAGCAGGAGGCTCATTCCCTGCTGCCTTTCCCCATGTTGTCCCTCCTACATCCTTGCCACCAAGAGCAAATAAAGCTGGCTCCAGGCTGAGCCCCCCATGGCAGAGCACGCCTCTTGAATCTGTGTTTGGGCACCAGCACTCTCAAGGAGCCACTTCAAATTCCTGCCTGACAATCTGCCCACCCACCCCTCCTTGGAAAGCAAACACTAGAATGGGCACTGGGAATAAATTTTCCCTGCAAATCAGACATGGAAGGGGGCTTGGATAAGGACTTGGATGCAGCTTGGGGATGTAAAGCTCGGCAGGATGAAAAAATGAGACGTGGAAATAAAGGGGGGTGAAAACCACCCCCGCTCCTCATTTGGGTTGAACACGCGCAGCACTGGAGCACACTGCAATGCTGCAGAACAAACGCAGCCCGCGTGGGCTGCTGAGGGGAGGCTGCCCTCCCGTGGCTCCTGCAGCCTTGCTGCTGCGGCCTCGCTCTGTGCCCAGCTCTCTCGTCTCACCGTCTCCATTCCCAGCAGCACCAGCAAGGGGATGGTGGTCATGCCGCCCCGGATCCACTCTTCCAGCGTCACGTTCCCATCGTGGTCGTAGTCGATCTCCTCCATCATCGCCTTCAGGATCTGAGGACAGGAGGGGAGGTTGCAGCGGGGTGCAGCTCGCAGACCCTGGACTCTCAAGCCCCCTCTCAAGCTGGGCACTCACAGGCTTCAGCTCAGTGGAGTCCCACTCCAGGTACTCAGCCACGTGCACCATCTGGTTTATGATACGATCCAGCTCCTGTACACAGGGAAGTGGATGAGGTCAGTGCCCTTGCCTTTCATCCCAAATTACCCTTGGTTTCTCCTCCTCAGGCTTACCGAGCTGTCCAGGATGCCGTTCCCATCGGTGTCATATAGGCGAAACATAACTGAAGGGAGAAGAAAAGCCACTGCAGGTTGGACTCCATGTCCCCAGAAGCCACCCTGGTTCCCTGCCCTCACCACACTCACACCACACACTCCCCCCTGTGTTGGGGAAGGGCTTGTAACTTCAACAACAGAGAGAAAGGCATACTGATCCCAGGCCACACGTGCACCCGTGGGGCTGCTGCAGGCCCTGTGGTGTGCTCACATTTCCCTTTGGGCTCCTGTGGGAAGGGACGTGGCCTCATGCTGCTCAGCATCTTGCAGTGGTCCCACCTGGGACAAACTTTGTGCCCAGCTAAACTACCATTTCCCCAGACAGCTGCTGCCAGGTACCCAAGGCACCTAACCCAGGGATTACAGCCCAAAGGGGATAGAAACAGGGATGGAGAAACAGGGCACTGCCAAGGACGTTGGCTCCTGCAGCCCCGTAAATTTGAAGCCAGCCCAGCTTTGTCCCCTCTCACTCCTCCCAATTCACCCAGTAACCAGCAGCCTGTAACGCAGGGGTGCCACTCACACTCCAGCTTGTCCTCTGCCCGTCCTCTCTCCAGCAGGGACAGGTAGCAAACGATGTCCTTCAGGTAGACCACCTGAGCTAGGGGGGCCGGAGGGTGCTGGGGGGCAGCTTTCAGGGCGCTGTGGCTTTTCCGCAGACTGAAGGGAAGCCTCTTCTCCAAACTCCTGGAGCCTGCGAGGAGGGAGGGGACACACACCGGGCTGTGCATCGGGAGGGGGCCAAGAGGTTCTGCAGGATGCTCCACAGGACTCAGGTGATGTGGAGGACATGGAGCAGGGCCGGGTGATGCCACCTGTGCCCAGAGCAGGGGACAGCCCATGCGGTCTACCCGCAGCAGATGGCCGCTCGCTCCTCAGGCAGCGGGAAGGCACTTCATTAATCCCTCTCCATAGGACCTGCTGCCAGGTAATTAAGACATTGAGCAGCGGCAGCTCTGCGGGATGGGACCGATGGCTTCAGTTTGCAAAGCAAAGGTGTTGAGGCACCGGGAGGCTGCCTGACTGGAAAGGTCACCGCTGCTGCCCCAGGGACAGCACCAGGGAACCCCTGTCACCTGTTCCCTGCACAGCCCCAGCCGAGCTCACCTGGCGATTGGGGGCTGAGCAGGGACCCCGAGGAGATCTTTGAGGACCCTGAGGAGTTGTGAGCAGAGGGGGTGCCAGTAGTGGACTTCTGGGAAGACGACCGGGACCAGCTGGGGGAGGCAGCGGCTATGGAGGCTGGGCTCAGCGCCGCCGGCTGCGGCTCAGCCATTGTGCTGGGGCAGCCCTTGGGCTCAGCCGTGTGCCGTCCCAGGGCGCTGAGCAGCGTTTTCCCGTTGATCCCTGCAAAGCAGACACGGCTGCCTCCCCCACCGGCCTCCAGCAGCCCCCCTCCCATCACTAGCCACCACATCCTCTTCACTAGCCCACCAGCAGGCCCATATTCTGACCCGTCAGTCCCGCACTGTGCTCAGCCCCCACGCCCTAGGGATGTGTGCCGGGGTCTGGATGGAGAGGACACCGTCCTCTGTGTGCTTTTCCCATTGCTTTTGCAGTTTAATGTGCTCTCTCGGCAGATATCTCCGCACGCTGCAGACCCAGCAGTGGGGGGACGCAGTGCTGGCCGCATCGACGGCCCCACACGGTACCTGTGACAGGAGCGCAGGCCACCTCGGTCTGGATGGAGATGCCGGCATCAAGCGACTTGGGCTCTGAAACACAGGTTCGGCACCATGAAGCTCTGTTGTCCCCAGGGCAGGGAGAGCCGATGGGACAGAGCCAGGCTGCGGTGCCCAGCTTCGTGCCAAGCGGGCTCACCGAGCTGCGAGACGTTGGGGCTTTGGCGCTGGGCCTCGGGGGCTGCCTGGCAGCTCTTCCGCTTGAACGACGTGAAGAGGTGCTGGCAGAGCTCCTCGGGCACCTCTGCCTCCAGGTAGGTCTTCATGAAGAGGTGGAAGCCCTCGTAGTCGATGGGCTGCGGGGGCACAGTGGGCTGTGGTGCCTGCATCCCTGCCCTTGCAGCACTGTGTCCTGCACAGCGATGGGCTGGTGGCTACGGGGACTGGGGATGTGCTGGGGGAGGTGAAAGGCTCCCAAAGGGCAGGGGAGGAGTGAAGTGATTGCAGCTCCAGCCACACTCCCCCCGTGCCAACATAACTGCCTCCCACATGGGGAAATCTCCTTCTGTGTGGGGTCCCACAGTGAGTGTGAATAGCGAGGTGGTTCTGCTGCTTCTCCTTGCAGCTTTCAGCCCACTGATTTTCTCATTTCACCTCGTTTCCAGTGATTATGGCCCTCCTGAAAGGCTCTGTCATGCTGGCACAATAATAGCTCTCACTAAAAGCACCACTTGGAACAAACAACCCCAGCCTTCTCCAGGTGAGTGTGACAAGGTATAGGGCCTGCCCATGTCCCCAGGTTGGCAACAGCAAAATAGATTGCTTTGTGGGAAGTGCAAGGGGTAAGTGAGAGTAAATCACTTCTCTGCTCCTGCCTGGCAAGAAAGTGCCAAAAATGCTCAGATGGGACAGAATGGGATGAAATGGGATGGGATGGCAAGACAGATGGGATGGGATGAGACAAGATG
Source organism: Centrocercus urophasianus (assembly GCF_019232065.1). Lineage (NCBI taxonomy): Eukaryota > Metazoa > Chordata > Aves > Galliformes > Phasianidae > Centrocercus > Centrocercus urophasianus. The sequence continues at coordinate 18,699,839 of NW_024884744.1, read as the reverse complement.
GGATGGGAGGGAGTAGAATGGGTGCTATGGCATGGAGTGGGATAGTATGGGAAGGGTGGGATGGGATAGGATATGATGGGGGAGATGACTAGGAAGCTGGGGTTTCCCAGCAGCATCTGCTGTGCTGGTGTGGCCGAGCAGGCAGTGGGGAAGGCTGGATGGGAAAGGGCTGTACCTGTTCAGGGTTGTACCTCGAGAGGACACCATCCCCATGGAACTCCTCCAGGACATCCTTGAGCTTCTTGGTGGAGTCTGGGGAGACAAAAGCACTGCACTGAGCATGGTCTAGCAAGCCCCCTTTGACAAGTGCATGTAGCAACAAGCTTCCTCACTGACAAACAACCAGGTCCCTGCATGCCCTGGGAGGATCCATTTGTGCCCCACTTTTAGGGGGACATTTAAGTGGCTCTTGGTCACACGATGCCTGTTTATTGTTGCTAATTCCTCTCTATGCAGGATTAGAGCTACTTCCTGCTCTTCCACTGGGGGTACGGGCCACGAGTGCTATGGGACAGACACATGATGTGGGGCCAATGCAGCTGGTGGTTGGGACAGGAAGGACCTTGGGAAGCTCCTGGCCCCCATAAGGTGCAGGATTTGGGGTCAGCCCAATTTCCATGGGAGAACCTCAGCCTTGCAGCATGGCTCCTGTCCATTGCCAGGCTTCTCACTCTGTCTCTGTTCATCTCCTGGAGCCAACACCTAAGCAGCACCCAAGTGCTTTGAAGGAGGCTGTGGGAAATGCTGCGTTTGGACTCCGCACCCCTGCCTCAGGGAGGGGAAGGATGGCTCATCCATCACGCCCCTGCCCTTCGGGTGGCAGCTGTATTTCTTTTGCTAGAAAATATCCCTTCTGCCTGCTCACAAGCTGCACTGTCATTCAAAACGTTTCCATTCCCATGATTAGCCCCTTGTGCATCGTATGAGGATGGCAGAGCAGTGTCTGGAGACGGGAAGGATATTTGCAGTTGCACAAAACACCAGCTCCTTCCCAGCTCCCCGCTGCAGCCGCCCCCCACCTCCCGAGCAAGCCTCGCTTGCCAAACTTTGATTAACACAACGAAGATGCTGTGCACAAACTCAGCATTACAGATGGCATTTTATAGTCTGTGATTAAATAACGCAGAGCTCGTTCTCTGAAAAGGAAGGATGAGGTGCGGGCAGCAATGCTGCACCCCTGCCCGCAGCCCAGCTCACCTGCAGCACCGTGCCCAGGGGAGATGTGCTCAGCACTGAAATAAGGGCTGTTTTGAAGAGGGAACTGGGCAGGTTCCAGAGGTGAGCCCTGAGAACCACATAAAGCAAGTGCAAGGTCCTGCACCCCAAGCACAGGGTCAGGGCAACCAAGCACAGATGTCAGCTGGGCAATGAGAGGGTGGTGAGCAGAGCTGCAGGGAAGGACTTGGGTGCTGGTGAGTGAAAAACTGAATATGAACCAGCGGTGTGTGTTTGCAGCCTAGAAAGCCAACTGTATTCCAGGCTACATCAAAAGCAGCACGGACAGCAGGTCAGAGAGGGTGGTGTCCCCCTCTGCTCCACTGTCTGAGCCCCAACCTGCAGCGCTGTATTCAGCCTGGGGCCCCCAGCACAAGGACATGGACCAGTTGGAGTGGGTCCAGAGAAGGCCATGAGGATCCTCAGAGGGTGGGAGCACTTCTGCTATAGCTGAGAGCTGGGGGTTTCAGTCTGGGGAGAGGGGAGACCTCTCAGCAGCCTTCCAGTGCCTAACGTGGGCTGTGGAAGAAAAGCTGGAGAGGACCCTACTGGGGAGTGCAGTGATGGGAGAAGGGGTAATGGCTTTAAATTAAAAGATGTTTAAATGAGGTTTTAGGAAGAAATTCTATATTCAGAGGGCAGCGATGCGCTGGCACTGCTGCCCAGAGAAGTGTGGTGCCCCATCCCTGGAGGTACTCAAGGCCAAGATGCATGGAGCCCTGGGCAGCCTGAGCTGGTGGGGGCAGCCAGCCCGTGGCAGAGTTTGGGACTGGATAGGATTCCAGCCCAAACCATTCTGTGATTCTATGATTCTATAAAAGTTATCCGAGGCTCGTGATTCTGTCTCTGCAAAAGCAAAATTCCATCTCTGCAAAAGCAAAATTCCTTCTCTGCAAAAGCAAAATCATCGCAGAGGGTTGGCAGCCAGAGCTGAGCTGTAGCGCAGCTCCGTGTGTTTGGGAAAAGCCCGCCTGCTTTCCCCGCTGGCATTTCACTTTGCCGACAAATGTGGGTGCCTGCAGAGGGATGGAGCTGTGCTCACGTCTGCGCCGCTGCCCCCCGGCGCGGGGGCTTTCTGGGGATGGGGCTGCAGTGCTCTGAGTGACACTGGGCTGGTCCCTGGGGCCCCAGCCCCGCTGCAGGGAGGTGACGGACACCAGGGGAGCACAGCAGCTCTGCTCTCGTTTTTCAGTAGCATCAGTGAATGCATCTGATGTTTTCTCCGTTGCGGTGGCCAGGAGCTGTAGGTTGGGCATCCCTGCAGGTGACGGACCCAGCCGAGCCTCCTCGTCCCAAGCACCATCAAAACTGACCCAAATCTCAGAGGACAAATTGTCCATGCTTAAACTACAGGCAGGGAGCTGTGAGCCAGTCCCCGTGGCCGTGAAGCTGCAAAGGGGCAGGACGCAGGAGAGCTGGGTGTTGGGAGCCGGGCCATGCAAGGAGCACTACTCACAGTCAGTGTACTGCTGGAGCTGGGCGAATTCAGCGGGGCTGAGTGTGATCCAGCCCCCGTCACTCATCTTGGGGCCGCTGCGGGGCCACCGGCCACCACTCTAGGAGCTGTCTGGGCTCATCACCATGCTGGTTCACGTCGGCACTGTGAGGGGCACGGGGGTTCTGGTCCCACGCACAGCATCGCTCCGGCAGTGAGGCTGAGAGCTTCAGGGCAGCCACGGCCAGAGCACCTGGCCAGTACCCTCCTCCCTGCAGAGGGAAAGAAAGAGAGGATGACATCAGTGGCACCAAGACTCCATCGCAGATGGACCAATGGCCTTGGCTGTCACTAGGGCTCCTGAGCTTGGACATGGAGGGTGAGACTGCTTTCACAGCAGCAGGTCACCCCTGGTGTGGTCCTGCTGGGACCCACAGAGCTCCCCAACCCTTTGGGACCCAAGGGGCAACCTGAGTCACTGCTCACCCCAGAGCTCAACACCTGCTGGAGGAGCTGCCTCAGATGGGGGGATTCCCTGCGTAACCTCAGTGAAACACATCCCACTGCTCCTGGCCAGAGCTTCCCCATCAGCATTTTGCAAGGGAATTCAACACGATACAGGGAGAAAAAATGAGGCTATTAATTACAGAAGACACAGCTCACGATGCCTGCAGGGCAGAGGATGTGAACGAATGGAAACTCACAGATTGCAGCTCCATCCACGGAGCCAGCCCTGACCTTTCACTGGCTCCCACAGCTGATAATCTTTTCTAATGAAAATCTATGTTCTAAACCAGGCGAGGGGGAACCTACACGAAGAAAAGTGCTGGGGAAGGCTGTGCCCCAGAGGAAATGTCAGAGGGCTTCAAGCAAAGTGGCAGTCTCCAGCCGATCAATTTGCAGGCTTCAAAATTTATTAGCTTCTTCACTTAACCGAATCGGTGGCTGAGGTCCAGGGGAAATGTCAGCTTCCCGAGGACACGCAGCCGGCCCTGGAGACGCTTGTTGTTCAAGAAGCAGACGGGAGCAATTAGATCTCGATTTTAGGGCCGGCTCCTGGTTTGGAGCTGGCTGCCAGGTAGAAAGCAACTGGATAACACAGAGCCAGGGCAGGTGGGGAGCGGTGTTCCAGCACCAGAGTGAGCATAACCTGCACGCCTGGAGAGACACAGTGCTGAGTGAGAGAGGTGTGCCCAGCACTGGCAGCTGGGAGCCGTGGCTCAAGGCAAACCGTTGGAGCTGGACCTGCGGAGGACAGGGAATGATTGCTGCCAAGGGATGGCCATTCAGGGCCAAATGTCCTCTGTGCATGCTTGTTGGCATCCCTTTGCATCAATGAACAGGGGAGGTGCTGAGACACTGGTGCTTTGGGATGCTCAAATTGTGCTTTGGGATGCTCGAATGGTGCGAGCAAAGCATTTGATGCTTTGGGATGGGATGCTCGGATGGTGCTTGGGGTGCTCGGATGATAAAACGAGGCATCAATCGCTGGGGAAAAGAAGAGAGCCATTTCCCTCCACAACAAGAGGGCCCAAGGCAGAGGCAAAGGGAGGGGATGTTCCCATCTCCTCCGCATAGACACATTCATCTCAAGCAAACCCTGCAGCAGGAATTATTGGAGTGCTGGGGGTGGTGCAGTGGAGGCGCAAGTGGGAACACTGTGTCCAAACTCCCGCAGGGTGCAGAGCTTGTCTCTGGGTACTCCAGAGGCTCTGTCTGAAACCCCCCACAAGTGCTTTCTGTTTCCAGGCAAATGAGCTGCTTAGATGGACCAGAAACTGTTTCTTATCTTAAACCTTCCTGTCCTAGCCTCTCTTATACACGGAGAGGCTAGGAGTGTGGAGCTAGTTCAGCTTGCAGAAGGAAAGGCGAAGGGGGGCTGGCTGTGGTTCCCAGCTCCCTCTATCTGTCCCCATACTCAGAGATAGTGGGGCAGGACATGGCCCTGATTGAGCCACTCCTAGAGGCTTTCCCCCATCAATCTGTAGAACAACAAATGCCACTTCTGGCATGTCAGCCTCGGGTCTTAGGGAGGGAAGGAAAAAGCCTCCTCGGGAATCCAGCTGCTGCTCATTTGGACGGCCTCTGAATTGTCAGCAGCAAATTACACGATATTAAATCAAACTTGCCTCTTCCTAAAAATAGCTCTCCTTCCAGCAGTACAAAGAATGAGGAGAGGGTTTTCCAGCAGTCCCAGCACCTCGCCTGCCCTCTGGGTGCCCCGTGGGGCCCAAAAGGAGGTGGTGGCTGTGTCCCACCAGCCCCAAAGCAGTACCCTCAGTCTGAGTGCCCCCACCCACTCTAAGGGTCTGCCTGCTCCTGCGATGCGCTGCCGAAAGGCTCCCCTGGCATTAAATTGGGTGGAAATCCCTCCTGTCCCACTGCAGCAAACAAACCCGGAGTGAGTCAACCTCAAAGAGCTTTCTGCAGGCACCAGAGCTCCCTTTGGATCCCAGCACCTCGCAGCACTGAGGGGATGTGCAAGGGTGCACTGACCAGAAGCCCCTCACACCCATGGGCAGGGACAGAGAGCAGCACTTTGTCAAGAGATGCTTCGCCCTCACTGAGCGCTGCGTTCGGAGGGGCAGACACCTGCCGTCGCTCTCTCACTGCCATCAATTTTTTCCCCAAATATTCTCTCAGAGCAGCCTAGATCTCTGCTCAGACACCACCGCAGATCCTGTCTGGAGGAAGAGCCCCAGCCCGAGACAGCAGCATCCTGCACCAACGAAGCCACGAGAGCGGGACAGCTCCAGGAACCCCGCAGCATCCAGTCCCCAGGGTCGGCTGCACCTTGAGTGGGACGGCGCTGTTTCCCCGCAGCTTTGAAGTTGCCCTTCTCCCCTTCCATCCCCACTAACAACCCGAACAACAAGTTCCAGACAGCCTCCTCCCGGCGCTCCGGACCATCTGCCCCGCGCAGCGGCAGCCCCGGCGCCGTTCCCCGTCGGAAGGGCTGCCCGGGAGCGGCAGCTCGGCTCTCCCAGCAGCGGGGCGAGCAGGTTGGTACCGAGCTGAGACCCGACGCACATTCAGACAGCAGTGAGGGCAGCGCGGCACGCAGCCTCCGCGGGCGTTAACAGGCTGCGCTCAGGGCTCGCTGGCAGCCATGTTCTCACCCCCGGGGGAAAACAAGCCGCTGCCCCGTCCCCGCCACCTCCCCGTGCACCTTTTCCCCGGGTTAGAGCCCCGGCCCCGGCGCCCGCGGTTCCCGTCCCCAGCGATGCCCGAAGCAGCGCGGCTCCTCCCCGCCCGCCCCGCGCTCCCGAAGCTCTCCAAACCCAAACGCGAGCCCCGGGACGGGATCGGGGCCGGCCGCGGAGGACGGGGGGGCACGGGCTGCTCGGAGCTCCCCCCCCCCCCGCACAATCGGAGCCCCAGTGCGGGGCAGCGCCGCAAAGTTGGTGCCGGCCGCTCCCAAAGGCTCGGGCTTTTCCCACGCTCGCTCTCCATCCCTACCCAAAGCTTTCCTTTCGGCCGAGCGGCTCCCGCCCCCCACAGCCCGTACCCCTCGGGTCCCTTACGGGGAGGCGAGGCGGCGGCGGGCGCTCGGGGCCATCCGCGCGACCGGCGGTGGAGGAGGAGCAATCGCCGGAGCTCCCGAGCGCGGACCCGGCGCTGCAGCCTGACAGCTCCGCGGCCCCTTCGGAAGGTGGAGCCTGGCCGCGGGCGCGGGGCCGGCACCGGCGGGAGGCGGGTACCGGGAGGAGCCCCCCCCCGCCTCGCCCCCGCCCCGGGTACCGGGCAGCGCCCCGCCGAGCCGCCCCCGCCGCCGGCAGCGGGAGGGTGCGGAGCCGCGGGCCGGGTGAGCGCGGTGCCCGGCGCCCCGCAGCTCCGGGGTGCTGCTTCCTGCGGAGCGGAACAAGCAAACAAACAAACAGAAAAGGCCCAAAAGAGATAAAAAGCATTTTTATTTTCTTTCCATGACGCGGCCGCCTGCCTGCTCGGGGGTGACACTATTTCAGGCATGTCTCTTATTTATGTTTCTCTCTATTGATACTAATTAAAGACGCCATACGTGCACGTAGCTCTCCGACTTGGAAAAAAGCAGAACGGGACTGGCAGCCGGGACTGAACTTTCCTGAGAGAAACGGGCAGAGAGGGGCAGAACGGACGGCATCGCTGCATCCTGCGTGTCACCTCTACGATGCTCCAGCTGTGTGCCCAGGGCTGCGATGCTCCAGCCCCTCTTTCTCCTTAAATTACCTAAATCCACGCAGCGGTGAAGCTCTTTGCAGAGCGATGCCCATGGGATGCGCGGTCCCTTCTGTCTGCGCTCCTCCAGCAGAGCCCAGGGCTCTCCAGGACAAGGGAGCCCTCGAGTCGCTGCCGAGGGCTGGGAGCGGCTCTGTCTGGAGCCCTTTGAGGTTTGCAGAACAAAACCCAGCGGGCCGGCTGCTACACCACGCTGCCTTCACCGTGCTGCTGAGGCTTTGCCTGGGCTGCTGGTGCGATGCCGAGCACATGCAGATGGAGGAGTTCCATTCTTTCCCTGCATCCAAGTAGATATTCCTTCCAAGGATTAATTAGTAAATTAAAATGGTAGAAAGATGAAATTATTATCCAGGAGCCTGCTGGTGATCTCTCTCTGCTCTGTGCTGCCTTCCTCAAGGGCTGGGGCAGCGGCTTCTCCCTACATTCCTTTCATGAAAAAGAACCTCAGGGTGGCAAATGTGAGACAAAGCACGGCTGCCAACCCCCATCCTGCCATGCCCGAGGGAAAGAACAACCTGTGTGCTCCCTATATGGGCACCCTCACACCGACACCACGGGTCACACAGAGCCTCTCCCTCCAGATTGACGCAAGCAGGAGCCTGAGAACTGCATTGATCAGAGCTGCAGTCCCACCTTCTAGCCCCGTCCAAAAAAGCCATCACATTTTGCTTGGCAAAAATTCTCCTTCTTAAACCTGAGTCACCGACAATTCGCTGCTCTGACGCCTGACAATTTGTTTTTTTCTGCTGCTCCCCCCAGCAGGGCCCAGCTGCCCACAGGGCTTGGATCTCAGCCCAGAAAGTGATGGCAAGGCCTCACGGAGCTGGAAGGTGCCTGTTTTGGGGTTATCGATGCCCCAGGGCTCTCTGAGAGGCAGCCCAGCTACAGAACAGGGCCAGGCTCTCTGGAAAGCTCAGTGCATGCCAGGGATTTGCACCGAGCATTTTTCACCCCAAAGAGCTCTGGAAATGCACCAGTGTTTGCTGGCACCTCCTGGATCTTCACATTCAGAGGATGAGATACAGGGGGAGATGCTGGAAGGCCAATCCCAAGGGCCACCTGAAGGATGGCTTGCACTGGGTGAGCCTACCAGCCTGGTGCTGCCTTTCTCGTGTGGCTCTGCCACAGCTCAGCCCGATTACATTCCCCACTGAGTGCTGCCACAAGGGCATGGAGGGATCCTCAGCCATTACAACCCCATTATTTTACTACATATATGATGGAGATGGGAACTGCAGAGCCCATTGTGGCATTGAGGAACGGGCAGCCCAGAGAAGACACAACAAAACGAGCCCGTCCAGCAGCGCAGAGACAAGCGGGCTGCCTCCAGTGCATTCCTCACTGAGAGAGGAAAGATGTCAGATTTCAAAGGGGAAAAACCCATGGGAGAAACTTCTAGGCTGTTTTTTTTGGCTTTTTTTTTTTTTCACTTTTGCTCTGCGTGGCCGTGAGAAGGATGCGCTCTCCTGCTCTGCCCGCGGGTGGTCGCAGCTTTATATTAACTCACAGCGAGACGCGGCGTGCGGCCTGGGGAGTGACAGATCAGCCTCAAATTAGAAAATGCCGTGGGGAGGGGTGTCCCTTGGGCACGGTGCTGGAGTGCTCCTGAGCCGGCCGCTTTGTTGAGCTCTCCCATGCAGCCAGGAGCTGGCTGCCACGGGAGGATGGTGTGGGTGAAGCAGGGATGCAGCACAGCTTTTCCACCTGGGTGCTGGGGTGGACAAGCAACGCTGAGCCCTCTGCAGAAGACAGCAACAATGTGTAGCCTTCAGAAGGGGACAGCTAAGGGGGATATTTTGCTAAGGATTTCCACCTGCATCCCAGTTGTGGAGGGAGCTCCCTGGAATTACATCTTGACAGAGCAGAGAGGGATGCTTCCATGCAGCCCCACTGTGCCGGTCTCACCTAACACTGATGTGATATGACACTACTGAAACGTTTAGAAAATGGTGCTGTGGGTGACAATTCCCAGTGGTTATTTTAACCCAGCACTGTTAGAAAATCACACTCTCACCAAAATATATGGAAAAATGATTGTGGAAGCTGCTTGGAGGCGTGGAGGTTCCCTGTGCACCTGTGCAGCCTTGAACAGCTGATGTCATCAATGAGCATTCACTGAATGCCTCTGGGCACCTCGGGGAGGTTTTTGGTGGTGGAGGACAGTGCAAACAGGAGGAGTGATGGGGAAACCACAAAGCAGTGCCTGCTGAGGACAGCAGTGGTGCTGTGCACGATTTCGAGCGCGTCGGTGCTGCACAGTAGCAATGATGGCAGTGAGGATATGGGCACGGTGGGCTGGAGGAGAAGTTGCAGCCAGTGAGAACAGGGAAGGAAGAGGTGCCGCCCGGCCGGGCACTCAGAGCTGCACTCCCCGCGCTGTCAGCTCAGCTCTTTGCCGGCTCGGAGCGCGCTGTGAGCGCAGAGCTGCGCGGTGCTGTTAGCAGCGTGACACCTCCTAACCAGCCCCATCTGCTCGGAGGCACCGCATCCGGCGGGGTTTCTGCAGACCTGCTGGCAGAAGCGTTTGCCAAGGTTTTACAATCATCGTTAATAAACACGGCGGGGCGGCGTTTGGCACCACGAGCTGCGACTCCCAGGCTAGCTAGCTGAGATGGAGAGAAGCCATGGCAAATAGACGTGAAATGATCCCACCCTGTGGGATGCGTGGATGCGTACAGCCTGCAGGCAGGGCTCAGCACTCAGGCGCTGCTGCTTGCACGCAGCACACAGCCCTGGGCTGCTGCTGGGCTGTGATGTGACCCAGTGCCACCCTATGCTGCAGGACCCGAGCTGTGTGAGAACCTGGTGCCTTTGAGACAGGATGGCACCATCCAGAAAGCGTCCAGGATGGAACAGCTGGACCCGTAGGTGTGTAATAGCATCACAAAAAACCCATGTGATTTAAGAAAATGCCACGTTCCCGGCAGATGAAAGGCTACAGCTGAATCGAGTGGCTGCGGATGAATCACAGAGCTGCAGGGAGCACACTCATGGGTGTCTCAGCAAAGCCATACAGCTTGGATGGGCTCCAGCAGTGCTGGGGCGTTGCGGGACTCTCACTCCACCCCCCGGGCTCGCAAAGCCCACACATCCCACAGGTGCCTGGCACCCAGCAGCACCTCCCAGCTGCTTCCACTGCGGGCCGCAAGGAGTGAGATGAAGCATCACTTCGAGTACACACTCTATCAGATCCCTTAACCTGCTGCATTAAAATAATAGTGTGGGATTTAGGTCTGGAGGTTCTGGAGCGGGTATTTTGTTATACATCATCATTCCCACCCTGAATTTAAACCGTTTTGAAGCGCTGTGTAAATGGCCACGGGATCACCTTTCCCAGCTGGCTCCGTCCCTCCCCGTGTCTCATAAGAAGAGAAATGCGCACATCATTGGGAACCTCTGGTTTTGCTTTCCATGGGCTGGAATATCAGTGCTGAGGGTTTCCAAGAGAGATGCTGTAATACACTTACGCACGCACAGAGCTATGCGCAGAGCTGGAACCTTTGCACTCATGGGGCTGAAACCCTCTTGACAAACCCCCAGCTCCTGCCTCCCCAGCACTCTTAAGGCCAATTTGAAAGTGTTGAAGGTTTTGGGGGACTCCCAGGCCACTTCCTCGCTTTGCTTTTTGCATGAGGGTTGCAGTGCTGCAAAGCTGCAGAGGGAGTTCCTCACAAACAGGTGGAGATGGAGGGGCTGCACCAAGCCCTGTGCGTACACAGGGCTGTGTTAAACCCTGATTCACCCAAGCCAACCTACGGAGAAATGTATGGGTGCTGTGATGCGCAGCCCATCATCCATCGGAGCTCTGGGAAACCGTGGGGTCGGGGCAGCTTTGAAGATGCTTGAAAGCAACATAAGGCAGATATTCCTATTCCGAGAGCTTCTAGTCTGGGGATGCGGGGCCACAGCCACAGCCCATCTCGCTTTCAGCTCAGAGCTGTGCCGTCGCACTGCTGGGGCCGTGCCGCAGCCGCGAGGAGATGAGAACCATTTGCCATATGCTGAGGGATTACTGTACAAAACCAGGATGGTTGGCCCTGAGCCAAGGCACAAGGTTTCCAAATAGAGTCTGAATCCTGGACAGAAAAGTTCCAACTAAATATAGCCATGGCAGGCTCGGGGACGACTTTTTCTGTTGAGTTCACTGAAAGCAGGCGGGCAGCGGCGTGTGTGCAAACGAAGGACCTGGGATGAACAAGCAGGATGGTGCTGGGACAGGAGGGGCTGAGGAGCACTGCAGGGTGAGGGGTCAGGCAGGAGCAGCAGCTGGGAGGGAGAAGCTGAGCCCTACGTGATGCGTGTTCCCAAAGAGCCATGCCAGGGGGGCCGGCAGCACGGGGAGCTCCAGCTAACAATAACAGATCCTGCTGGAGTTATACCTTACATAGAGAAAACCAACACTGGAACCAGATTTCTGCGAGCCTGGCAAAAAGTTTTTGTTTAATTTACAGGGGCTCAGGCTATATTTAGCCTGCAGATCCTTGGGGTTTTATCTGGGATCCAGTGAGCAGCTGAGACACACTGCCTGTTTGTGGGATTTGGTCTTTTTCCAGCAGGGCAGCACTGTAGGGCAATGCCAAAGTGAGCAATGGGGTCTGCCTGAGCTCAGCCCCATGGGCAGTGGGATGGGAGCGATGGGACGGGGGCAGTGGAATAGGAACAGTGAGATGGGAGCTGTGGGATGGGAGCTTTGAGATGGGATTGATGGGATGGGGGCAGCAGGATGGGAGCTGTAGGATGGGAGCTGTAGGATGGGAACAGAGAGATGGGAGCTGTGGGATGGGAACAGTGGGATGGGAGCAGTGGGATGAGAGCTGTAGGATGGGATCTGTGGGATGGGAGCAGCATCTCTGTCAGGAAAGCCCAGCTCCCACATGGCCCTGATTATGGATGCAGTGGCTTCTGCCCTCTCAGACATATTTTTCCTTTCTCTCTTTGCAGAGTAACCCTTTTTGAGACACAAGAGCCCCAGCGCAATGCTGGCAGCCTCCCTCTCCATCGCCGGCTGCCGTGCTGAGCTAATTTTATCCTCCCTGGCCCCCCCATCTCCTGGAGATTGTCCTGCTGCAGCCAGCGAGCGCTAGAAAATAGCACATCGCCCACTCATCCAGCCTCCCTCCACAAGGAAAATATTTATATTATGCCAAAGAGAGGGTTTCCATGGCAGTGATGACTTTAGCACTGTTGCCTTGGAAACCACTTGAGGCCATCTTAAGTGGGGCAAAAATACCTTTCATCGACAAATAAGGAGAGTGCACAGGAAGGCCCCGCTGGCACACAGCAGGACGGGAGCTGCTCCCCTCCCGGTTGCTTTCGGAGCTCCCCAAAAGGGGACGTGCCGTGCCTGACCCTCAGTGATGGCACCGGAGGGCAAAGGGGTGGCACTTAAGGAGATACGGTGACATTGGGGGTGCAGGGGTGGCACTGGAGGGGACTTGGGTGGTGCTGGGGGGACGCAGGTGGCACTGGCAGGCACATGGGTGGCACCGCTGCCATCCAGCCTCCAGCACCACTCCCTCCCGAGGAAGCCCCGGTGCCTTGGGACAGCCGCGGTTCCCCGCCAGCTCCATGCGAGGGGCCCCACGTTTCTCCCGCGGAGCTGCCAAATTCCCCCCTCCCCTGCACCTCCGCCTGCTGCGCGGTTTGGCAGACCTCTCCTAGCCAGCGGGACTCCATCACCGGGAACACATCGCTGGAGCCTCCAGAGCGGGCAACGAGCTCCGTGACGCAGCCAGCGGCGCAGAGGCACGATGCCACGTGTTCAAGCTATAGAATTTTTTTTTTTTCCCCATGTTTTGCTTTCTGGTGGGCTGGAACGACGTCACAAACGTGGCAAGTGATGCTCCAACCCGGCAACCCGCCAGCCGAAGCGGGGTCTTTGGGGCGAACCGGGGGATGCTGGAACACACCTCTCTGTCCCATCGCAGCAGACCAACTCCTTGAAAAAGCCCCCAAACGCTTCCCCCCGGTGCCGACACCAAGCTCGTATAGCGGCGTCCACGCGTGGCGGGACCGCGCTCGGGCCGGCGCCGCGGGGACGGACGGCGGCAGCGGGGACGCGCCTCGCCTCGCCGCCGCCACGCGTGGGGGTCGCGCAGCGCTCCGCGCTCCGGTGCCGAACGGCTCGGGGCCGCCCCCGGCACGCCCCCGTCGGTCCCGCCCCACCCCGACGGCTCTAGAAAGGCGGCGGCCGCCCCACCGCTCCCGTGTGCCGGTGCCGCCATGGCCCCGCCGCCCGCGCTGCGGCTGTGCGCTGCGTTGCTCGTCGTGCCGCTGTTGTTCCTCGCGGCCGCCGCTCAACAACGGGAGGCGGCGGGAGGTGAGCGGGGGGAACGGCGCGGGGATCGGGTGGGGACTGCGCTGATCCCGCGGGCCCGTCCTGGGGGTGCCGCCGGTTGGGGTGGGGCGGTGGTCGCAGGTTGGGGCCGCTCCGGGAAACGGCTGCGCGTGGGAGCGGCGTGACTGCTGCCTTCTCCCGTTCAGCTGCCGAAAGCAGAATGTGACCAAGTGTGAGCTGGAGGATCCCGGTAGGGAAGCGGTGTGTGGCTGGCGAGGGCTGAGACGACGCCTGTCGCTGCGGGGGGCTGGGTTGCTGCGGTGGCAAGGGGCTGTAGCCGCAGGGTTTGGGGTCCTGGGCTGATCCCACAGAGCCGTGAGGGTGGTGTGGCGTTGGGAGTGCTGGCAGCTTCCCCAAGGGGAATGCTCCAGGGAGAGCGGTGCTGATGGGGAAGTGGTAAACCGTCCGATCGCCTCCCAGGGCAAAAGGGTGGATTCCAAACGGCCTGGAAGCAAACGGGTGGAGGCAACTTGATGACTGTGATGCTTTCCCGGCCTTGGCCGGGGAAATGGGGAGGATGCGGCTTCCCAGAGCGTTGCAGGCTGTGTGGAGTGTGCAATCTCAGCCTCTCTGCCGTGCATAAACAGCCTTATCTGAGTGTTAATAAATCGCTGGGTTGTTTGGAGGACTGTGTGGAGCATGTGACCGGCTGTTGACACTTGGCCGCAGCTGAGGCTTCCTCCCAGCTGCAAGGGGAGCATGCAGCTCTGCTCCTCACACACTTGGGGCACTCAGGACTGGGGCTTTGTGAAGCATTGCTCCTCGTGCTGCAGTTATTGGGGGGCTGCTCTGCTGTGGGGCTGCAGTTGCTCCTTTCTGCCCCTCTACTGCTTTTGCCTGCAGCAACTTCCTTGTCTGGGTTCTGTTTGACTGGGCTGACCTCTCACCCCGTGGTAGGGGATTTGTGCAGGCTGTCCTTGCCCAGCAGGTCTCTGGACAGCCACATCGTAGCACTGCTCAGCTATCCAGAGCAGCCAACAGCTCAGTGCTTTGTGTCAGTATGGGCCAGGCTTGGGTTTGCCTTTGGGTCTTGCTGAAATCAGCTCTGATCTCCTGTAGCTCAGGTGGCTTTTGGAGGGCATGGGGCAGCATCTGTCTCCAGAACCAGGGTGCTGCTGCACATGCAGCAGGCTCTCTGTTGGCACGCCTGGGAGCAACATTTAATGCATGGCAGCATGTCCTAGGGCACAGGTCCCTGCAATGTGGGGACAAAAACAGGCTCCAAGGAGCACAGAGCTTGTAACACAGACAAGCTCCTCAGGTGTCTCACTCTGTTCTTTTTTTTCTACAGAATGTCAGCAGTATACAAACAGAAGCTGCGAAGAGTGCCTGAAGAATGTCACTGTAAGTAGCAGGAGTAACTCTGACTTCTCCCTAATGTCCAGAAGCATAGTGTGTGCTTTTAGGGGCTGTATGAAGAGCTTTTTCCCTGTTGGAGCTCCTTTGTCCCTGCCCTAAGCACACTGTGAGTACCACCCATCTGCCCATGGCAGCGTGAGGACCAGTGCCCATTGGTGCTCAGGGAGTGGCTGCTAGAAAGTGCTTGAGTCTCAGGGTGTGCTGCTTGAGTCATTTAATATGCTGGGCTCCTCCTCAAGAATGTGAGCTGCTGCTTGTGCTCAGGTGAGTCCTGTGAATGCTGGAGCACCTGACTGCCCAGCACAACGAGCAGATGCTTGCTGGTTGAGTGCCCTCACCTCTTGCAGGTTGCCTTGCATGCAGCAGATCAGGGTAGGCTCTTTCCAGAGGTCTCTTAGCACTTGAAACAGTTAGCTTTCCTCTTGGTGTTCCTGATGTATGCAGCCCCACCACAGGTGTGTGGGGGCAGGATAGGCTGCCAGGGTGGCAGCTGTAGGCTGTATGCTCTCCTGCAAACCTCCATCACTCAGCCTTGAAAGCAGGAAGTTTGGGCTTGAGACAGACCTCGCTGCTGACTTGGCCAGGAAGTTCTGGCCAAAGCCAAGCAACTTGGTCTGGGGGCTGCTCAGGGAGGTTGTATTCACCATCCCTGGAGGTGATTCAGAGGAGATGTGGCACTGAGGGACATGGTTGCTGGGCACAGTGGTGTGGGTTAGGACTGGAAAATATCCCTAAGCTACTCCAGTTCAGCTGTAGGGATTCTGATTCTCGGGCTGGAGCTGGCTGAGTGGAGGCACTGCAGCTGGTCTGGCTGGGAGGAAGCAGTGATGGCACAGGTGGGCATCTTCTGTACCAGCAGTTCTGTACCAAGTTCTGTCTCAAAGGCCTTCTGTCCCTAAAAAGCTGGGCAGAATGAACACAAAGGATTTAATGCTTACTCCTTCCTTGCAAGCCAGTAGAAGTGCTCTCAGCATCTTTACTTGCTGGGGAAATCTCCATCCCCTGAACCTGCATTCCCTGCTGAGGTGAACCTGCTGCAGAACAGAATGGTGGTAGCTGTGGTACTTAGGAGCATGGTACCTGGCAGTAATGCTGTGCTTTCGCATGCTGCAGTGCCTGTGGTGTGCCAGCAGCAGGAGGTGTGTGCCGTACCCTGTCCGGAGGATCCTCCCATCTGCTGATCTCTGCGAGCTCCGCTCTGCACGCTGGGGTGTCTGCTGGGGTGAGTGCAGGGAGACCTGTCTGCTTGGTGTCTCCTTTGGGCTGCAATGGCACGCTGGTGCATGGACAAAGCCTGGGTTTTGGGGAGTGGGGTGGTAGGGGAACAAGCTGGGGCTCAGTTTCCATCACTTGTCCCCATGGTGCAGCACAGCTGAACTGTGGCCAGCTGTTGTTCTGGAGGCTGGGCTGTCCTCACTGCCTGTTGGGGGAGTGAGAACCGCTTCCACACCTCCCAGAGGGAGAGTCTGCTCTTTGTGAGCACCGCTGTGTGCTCTCCTGAACCTTGTGTAAGACCCTGAAATACTAGTTTGTGTGCGAGTAGCTTCGTAAAAGGTCTCATTGTGGAAGAACACATTCCTTACCTTGCCTCGGGGGTGATTAGTCCTCCAAGAGATTAGCTGTGAGCTGTGTTTGTGGTGTGTGACTGCTGCCTTAGTCACAGGGCAAAGCAGTGTGTTGCGTGGGCAGGGTGATGTGAAGCCCTGGCTTGCCCTGCAGAGCTGTGCATTTTGGGGGTACTGCTGGTGAAGAAACTCCCGTTGGAGGTGAAAAGCATGGTTTGGTTTCTTGTCTACTGCTGCTGACTTCCAATACCTGGCCTCCAGCCTAGCAGTCTTGCCTCGGGTGAGCCACGAAGCTGCTTTCTGCAGCACTGTGGTTGGCAGTAACATGCCTGGTGCATTCATGCTGGTGCCAACACTGAGCACACCTGTAGATGATGTCTGTCTTGCTTTCTCAGGCTGTCATGCTTGCTTCAAGTTCAGCAACTGACGCTCCCAGTGACAGGAGCTGCATGGTTGTCAGCAGGCAGCCATACACTGGGGTGCTAAGTGTGTTTTGTTGCATCTTGCAGTGAATTTTGAAGCCCTGATCATTGCCATGTCTGTGGTGGGTGGAATGATCCTCATCATGCTGGTTGTTTGCTGCTGCTGCTGTTGTAAGAAAAAGAGCAAAAAGCAAGTATCGGAGTGGGCTGTGCCCAGTTCTCTCAAAGAGTCCCTAAGGTGCAGCTGTGGGCTGCTGGAGGTGGGTCAATGTGGGCTGATGGGCTCTTTTTTGCTGCAGGCCAGACAAAGAGGATGAACGAGCCGCCCGGGAGCGGGAGCGCAGGCGAGTGCGTCAGGAGGAGAGGTGAGGTTTCATTGCCCTGTGCCAA
Source organism: Centrocercus urophasianus (assembly GCF_019232065.1). Classification (NCBI taxonomy): domain Eukaryota; kingdom Metazoa; phylum Chordata; class Aves; order Galliformes; family Phasianidae; genus Centrocercus; species Centrocercus urophasianus. Next base: position 18,682,901 of record NW_024884744.1, on the reverse strand, counting down.
TTGCATGGTGCTGCAGCCTCCGCATGAGGGTCTGTGCTGCAAACAGAGTCCCTGCTGGGATCTGTGGGTGCAGCATTGTGATGGTGGTGTGTATGCACCCTGAAGTTCCTGCCCTGTGGGAGGGGGGCTGCGGGGAGACCAGCAGCCTGAAGGCTCTGAGCAGAGCTGCCAGCACGGAGCTTCCCAGCCTGAGAGGGAGTTGGGAGCTGGAGCTCCTCCTCCTTGGCTCTGTTCTGCTGGTCACTGACTTGTGGTTTCTTTCCTGTTTGTTTCTTGCAGGAGAGCAGAGATGAAGTCACGGCATGATGAAATCCGAAGAAAATATGGTACAGTGGCTTGCACTAGCAGCTAGCACTAAGCTTTAGAATTGTAGAATCATTTAAAGTTGGAAGGAACGCTGGCATCTACTCCAACCATCAACCCATGTCTCTGACTACTCTAGACTGTGTCCCTTAGTGTGACATCTATCCTCTTCTTGAACAACTCCAGGGATGGTGACTCCACCTCCCTGTGCAGCTCATCCCTTTCCAATGCCTCATCACTACTTCTGGGGATAATGTTTTCCTAATATCCAACCCGAGGTGCATCTCAAGGTCATCACCTCTCATCCCACTGCTATTAATCTGGGAGCAGAGGCCGATTCCCCACTTCACCACCATCTCCTCTCAGTGAGTTGCAGAGCAATGAGGTCTCCCCTGAGCCTCCTCTTCTCTGACCCATCCCAGTTCCCTCTGCTGTTCCCCATCACATTTTGTGCCCCAGACCCCTCATAGCTCTGCTGACCTCTGACACATTTCCTCCTCGTAGTGAGGGGCTCAGGATTGAACACAGTGCTTGGTGTGTATCCCATGAGGGATAGGTGATGGGGTGGCGTGGGCACAGTCTTCCAGGAAGACACTGGTATGTGTTTCTAGAACAGGAGAGTGAGCAGAGGATGGTTGGCAAAGAATTGTCACCCAGAGCGGTGAGTGCTGCTCCTGGGGGTCTCAGTGACTCTCTTTTCTTCCAGGCCTGTTCAAGGAGGAGAACCCTTATGCAAAATTTGAGAACTAGCCTCTCTGGATCTGTCACACCTGGAAAATGGCATCCTCCTTGTAGACCCACCTCACTCTGGGTCACTTTCCAGAAGACCCCTATGGTGCAATGTGCTGCCGTGAGCCCTGCTCAGTGACTCCCCCATTCTCCACTCCAGTTCTCAGCTTGCCCTGGGCTTTTGCTGCAGAGGCTGTGCTGAGGCAGCCAGCCATCAGCTGCAGTGCTGGGCCAGGCTGAAACTTCATTCTGTGCCTGACAACTTGGTGGCAATAGTGCTGGGCTTTACACTCCTCCTTAACCCAGCTGGGGGTGGCAGCCCAGCACAATGCAACACGGTGCCTGGCTGAGGTCCTGAGTGGCCCAGTATGTCTTCCTTCTCCTGCTTCATGCAAAGCTGGATGTGTGTGGCGTGAGGCTGTCGTCTCCCTCTGCGTGGAAGTGACTCAGAGGGTGGCCTGGCTGTCTCCAGCTGCATGCATGTGCCCACATACCAGCAACCCCTCACAGCGCTGGTTTCTAGCTGCCTTGGGCCTCTGGGGGCAGGCCTACATGCACATTTCACTTGCAACTAATCCAGGGTCCCTTCACAGCCCCTCTACCTCTGTGCCTTTCTTGATCATCTCCTGGGCTCCGTGCCTGTTACTGATAGCAATATGGGAGGGTTCTGATGCATATGCAGTTTGGTAAAGATGTATTAAATGGATTTGATTACTATCCCCGTGTGAATGCTTCATTCTGCTTCCACACAAGTGTGGCTCTCAGCTGGGCCTGGGTGCCATCATGGCAATGGGCAGGGGTAGGATTGAGCTTCTTTTGAGCAGGGAGAGTTGGGCACAGGGCTGTGTGTTTATGTCCTGTGAGGAACCCAGGATAGGGGCTTACACGGGGCTAGAAGTGGATTTGCAGTACAAAGGAGCCCTGCGTGTACGCGGTAGCATCCACTGATGCCGTTTTGTGACAAAGCCGAGTGGGGCTGGCGGCACACGTGGCGCTCGCAGAAAGCGCGGACCCTGCAACCTCGGGCACGGCTCCTGAGCGCGGGGTGATATTTGCGGTACGCCCGCGAGGGGGCGCCATAAGACCGGGCCCGCGCCGCCGTGCTTCGCCCCTCCCTCCCTCGGAGCCCCGCCCCTCGCGGCGCTTCCGCCGCTCCGTGACGCACTTTCTAGAGGCGCCGAGCTGCGCGCGATCGCTCGTCCCCCCCACCCTCCGTTCACGTGACCGGCCGGGCGGCCAATCGGGGTGCGGCGCTGCTGGCGCGGGGCGGCGGGGGCGCGGCTGAGCGCGCTCTCTTGCGGGCGGTTGGCGGCGGCTGCGGGAGCCAGGCGGGAGGCAGCGCGCGGGCCGGGCCCTCCCCGCCCCTACCGGACCCTCTGGGCCCGTCCTGCCGCCATGTCGGAGGAGAAGCCCAAGGTGAGCGCGGCGCGGCGCGGCGGGGGCTCGGCGGGCGCGGGGCGGGTCGCAGGCGGAGCAGGGGGGGAGGGTCGGGCCTCGCCGTGCGCTGATCTCCGCCCGTCCGGTTTTTCCTAGGAAGGAGTGAAGACAGAGAACGACCACATCAACCTGAAGGTGGCCGGGCAGGATGGCTCCGTCGTGCAGTTCAAGATCAAGCGGCACACGCCTCTCAGCAAGCTGATGAAGGCCTACTGCGAGCGGCAGGTGCGCGCATCGCCCCGCGGGCGCCGGGGCCGACCGCATCCCTGCCGTGCGCCGCATTCCTGGAGGGAAGCTCGGGCCGCCGGCATCGCTCTGCCTTGCTGGTGCACGTGGGGCCCTTTCTCTGCTTCCCCACACCGAAGGCTCGGCCCCATCCCGTGCCTCAAACACGGCGTGGGTCCTTGTCTTCATCGGAAGGTCGGGACTGGGAGCGGGTGCCCAGCAGGAGTTGTGTGAGGTGTGAGCAGGCACTGTGAGCAGGGGGCTTCTACGCATGTTTTGGGAGTGTTGGCTGCTGAACGAATTTAAAGCCTCTCATTTCTCCTTATGAGGAACTGCTGGTCCTCGTGCACGCATGCACGCCCTGCAGAGCAGCACGGTGCTGTGGGTCAGAGCCAGGTGCAGCCCAGCACCGTTGCTCCTTGCAGAGCCCTTGCTGCCACAGCAGCAGCACAGCATCCGTTAAGCAACTCTGCTCCCTCCATTTGTACTGCAACAGAGGCATGAAGTTTCCCATTTGTTTATGTTCTTTAAATCTTAACTTTGTTATTATCTGTTCTGACAGTGAATCAGTGAATGCTTTTTTTTTTTATTTTATTCGAAACTAAGACTATGGTTTCTCACATGTATTACTCTATAAATTTACAGGGTTTGTCTATGAGGCAGATCAGATTCAGATTTGACGGACAACCTATTAATGAAGCAGACACACCTGCGCAGGTATGAAAGATGATTTTACTGCAAATGGCTATAAAATGCTTCTTCAGTTTCTTCCCTGTTTTGTCCTGGCTGGGGTAGGAGATCTGTACAAGTAGTGGTGCCAAACATGCTGGCACCTGTGTGCTGCTGTAGGCAGGGCAGGACCTGGAGGAAGTGCAGAGCTCTTGAGCTCTGTCCCACTTCTGCTTAAAGCTGGGAGTGAAGCTGAGTGCTGTAGCTGCTGCCAGCTCTATCAGTGCTGAGAATTTGGGGGTTTTCTTGCATTGATGAGGCCTGAGGTGAGGAGCAGAAGAAACACATGACAGGTTGTTGCTTTTAGAGGGTGAGCTTCTAAATCTGGTTTGAAATAGAGATCTCGAAACCTGTGTAGCTCTGTAACTTTGTGGTTGTGAATTTGTGTTCTCTGTATCAACCTCACAGCTGGAGATGGAAGATGAAGACACTATCGATGTGTTCCAGCAGCAGACGGGCGGGCTGTGCTAAGACATGCCATCCTCTGGAGCAGAGGCCTTCCAGGCTCATTGCACCTCGCTCTCATCTGTCCTTGGATTTGCTATTAAATAGTAAACAAATGAACATGCCAATCACATGGGATTCTTCGAAACCTTAGAGGACATTTACCAAAATTGCTTGTTGTCTTTGACGTACTGCGTGTGCAAGTCAAAACAGTATCTGCAGGGATTAATCTATATCTTAAATTGGGCCCATTTGATTTAAGTTCTGATTCAGTAATATACGTTGTCTGTCTGCTGTTTCCTTTTTTTCCTTTAAACCTGTGGCCTAAATATCCGTCCGTGTTTGAGGACATGGAGTGCATTCCTGGCTGTCGGTCCTGCCCTTCTGTTCCATCCTAACCTTGTAAATAATTCAGTATATTTTCATGCCGATCACAAGCTTACAAGTTTTGTTTTGTTTTAAAACATGCCGAAGAGGAGGAAAAAGATGCTGATTTAAGTGTGCATTGCAAACAGTTACTGGGAAACCTACGACACGAAGTCTGTACGTGCAGATGCAATGCTTCGTATAGAGTCAGAGTTTGGAATATTGCAGATTTACATGTGCTTTGTCATGATTTGATAAAGTTGTCTGAAATATACTTTTTTAACGCAGAAACGAGAAGTGTCATCAATCAGGCGTTGGGGTGAGCGGAGCAGGCGGGGCGCGCTTTGTGCCTCGCGCTTCCCGCGGCTCTCGGCCCCGCCCACAAGTCGTTGGTGACACTGCGCCTGCGCGGCTCGCGACCGGCGCTGGGAGGACTCGGCTCGCACCATAGAGGCGGAGCGCTAGCGCGCCCCCTATCCTCTTCCTCCCCGCCAGCCCGCCCGGAAGCGGCGCGGGGCCGGGGCGCTGCGGGCCGTGCTATGGCGGGCACAGCGCTCAAGCGGCTGATGGCTGAATACAAGCGTGAGTAGCGAGGCCGGGCCGTGGTGCTGCGAGCTGTGTGGGGCGCAGGGCTCGGGAGAGGGCTGGCTGTGGGGCTGGGGGTCTTGCGGGAGGGGGGGCGGCCTCAGTGCCTGTAGGCTGCCTGGGGCCGAGAGGGGCTGTGAGGCGGGGACGGCTGTGGGGCTGATCTCCGAATAGCGGCTGCGATAGAGGGTTCAGAGATGCGGAGGTGGGGAAGGGTCTGTGGACACGGCGTGTGTGTGAGCAGTGCTGAGGGCTGTGGTTTGTTCGGCCCAGAGCACGGGAGCTGAGCGGAGCCCTCGTGGCGGCTGCAACTCCTCACGGGGAGCGGTTGGGCAGCGCCGAGCTGTGCGCTGAGGGAACGGCGTGGAGCTGCGTTGAGGAGGGGCGGCTGGGGGCAGGGAGAGGTTGTGCAGCACGGGGCGGTGGGCACGGCACAGCTCCACGGCAGCGAGCACGACTTACCGACATCTTAACACAAAACCCAAAACGACTCAAAAAGGTGAACGTGTGCGCAGCTGGTGGATGCATTTAAATACATCTTACTGAGGAATGACCTCGACTTGTTTGCGTAAAAGTTGGATGAGCTGTGGCTAGCAGACAGCGGGGCCAGGGGAGGCACTGCTGCTCTCGCCCCGCCAGAGGGAGCCGGGAGCCTCTGCCGAACTCGAGAGCTGCTGGGTGTTTCTGCCAGCACAAACAGCCTGCTTCCATGAGTTGACCAAAAGTGGCTTTCTTTTGAGAGATAGGCAGTTTGCTTTTTGTTTAGTTGGTTTTGGTCTGTCATTTTCCAGCTTTTTACATAACAAAAGGCAACAGGATAGGGGAAAACCCACTGTTTGTTGGGTGGAGGATGTTGTTGAGCTGTAAGGACTGGACACAAGAACTGGCTGCCTGCTTCATTCTATATGGAGGCTGTTTGCTCTTCAGGGATGTGGAGCTGGTTCTCACTTTGCCTTGGTGGCTTCAGTCTGTACCAAACAGTATTTCTGAGTACACGTTTTCAGACCCTGTGCTTGGTCCTGGGACATCCCGCAGGGCATGAGCTCTAACCTATCTGATGATGACAGTCAGCCCTGGCCTGCTGACGTGGTGTCCTAGACACACTACTTTTCTCTGTTGTCACCACAAAGTGCTGACCCCAAAACCAGCCACAGCAGGACTGGTCTCTGCTCCTTTCTGCTCTCCTGTGTGAGTCCCCTGTCTTTGAAGTACTTCTGAAGTACTTCTAGCTCCCAGTACTTTGGTACTGGGAAGCTCCACGATCTTAATGCCATACACGAATGAATTGCTAAGAGAAAACTGATACTAACTAAAGAACCTTGAAAAGGAAGTTACTTAATGCTCCAGGCTGGCACCCCATGAATCTTCTTTGCATGCTGTCCTGATACAGCACTCGATGTGACCTGAGATACCATCTTGTTTATTATCCTCTCTTACGCTTTCCCAACAGTAGTCGGATAGAGCGTTGTGAAAGGCAAAATAATGCAGTGTGGCTGAGGGCACAGTATTTCTTCTGCACACCTGAATTCCAGAAGTAAAGTAGAGCTTTCAGTTCCTGTGGTCGCCTGCGTGGCCCTGTGCTGTTTTCATGGCTGGGGTCGTGTATTTGGTGGGTGCTCTCGTCCAGCTTCACCACCAAACAGCCCAGCCCCTCCCTGCTGCTTCCCAACAGGCTGCCAAGCTGCAGCCTTGCAGAATTTGTTCTGCTCTGTTGAAGTTTTCTTCCTTCTTTCTCTCCTCTTCCCTTTGTGGTTGTGATAGAGATGTTTGGCAGTCGGTGCCTTGCTGGTGGTTACATTTTGTTTACCAGATTGCTGATTCTTTCCTTTCCTGCTTTTTTTTTTCTTTAATAAGTTTTGACTGTTAATTTTCTGTGTGTGTGTGCATGTTTAAATCAGTTTGTTGTTACCGTATGTGAAAAATGCTTGATGCTGTGTGAGCTTTCAACCTGTTGGAGCAGAAAAGCATTACTTCCTTCTGGGGGGTGCTGTGAAATGGCAATGTTTTCCCATCCAGGTGAAGCTGAAGGGAAGGTGGCTGTGAGCACCAGCAAGATTCATTTCGTTTTTGTCCTCATTTAGAGCTTAGTTTGCATGTTTGGAGGCTGACGTCTGTTTGCTGTCTCCTGTGTTGAAGTGTTTTTATACTCACGTAGATAAAGCTTTCAAAAATCAGATTTAAAAAGCATGTAATTCCTGCTGGTGTATATGTTTGTTAAAATCTCAGTTTAGAATATTTAACAGTATTAAAGCCTAAAATGTATCTCTCAATAGGAGCTTATGCTTGTGAGACTTAAGGGAAGGAAACCCGCTGTTTCTGCCTTTATCATTTCCTTGCTGCGTGCTCTTGAAGGTATCTTGTCTGTTTTCAATCTAAAAGGGGCTACTTGGGAAACACTCAGTCGAAGCTGTAGGTGCACAGGACGTGCAGTGTTTGGTTTTATGCACCTTACAGAAAAGCAAAGAGGTGCCTGAGTGGTGGGTTGTAACCCTGGCAGGTATCGCTGGGGGCAGCACAGGGTTAAAGCCAGGAGGTTTGGAGAAGGCAGATCTGCATCATGCAGAGCAGCAGGGGTGGGGCAGTGAAATGGAAACGGATGCACTGAGCCTGTGTGCACCCAAATCTGTGCCATGTTCCCAGCAGAAGCGCCGCACTTTGGTTGTGCCGGCTTTTCCCTTTCATTCGGTCTCGCCTTAAGAGCAAAGCTTTAAAACAAGGCTTAGCTCCTCTGCTGCAAGCTGGGACTTCATTGTGTTTGCATTTGGAAGCAAATCCCCTGACTGTGTGCAGCACGACCGCCGTGCAAATCGAATGGGATGCCTTGTGCAGGATGCAAAGCTTCAACTGCTCCAAGTGCTCCCAGTGCTGAAGAGAGGCATTGTTCTGAGGCAGCTGGTGGGCTGCCTGCCATGGGCTGCTCCCACATGCACTCGCCATATGTGCGTGGCAGAGGGCCTGCAGCCACCCAGGCTCCTGGGACACTCCAGGGCAGCTCCTCTGGGGTGTGAATGCCCGGTGCCTTTACCTGCCAGCCTCAGCTTTTTCTTGAGCCTCTCTGCTCCTTTGTTTGCCTTTTTGTTTGCCTCTTCAAAACCTTTTTTTTTTTTGTTAGCATTCCTTTTCTGAATTTCCATTTTCTCCTCCTTGCCACGTTGCCTTTCATCCTCCAGCCTCTCAGAGGCCTCCAGCAGAATCCTGCTGATTGGGTGTTTGTCCTATTTTGATTTCTATTTTGGAAGCTGCAGTGGGACTGAAGCAGCTGCTGCCACGCCAGTTCTGGCAGCTCGTGCTTTGCAGCTCTTGAATGCAGTGCACCCCGTTTCCTTTAGAGTGGTTCTAGACAAACCATACAGTAGGATGTGACTATCCATGTCTGAAAGGCCTTTCTTCTTCCTAAGTATCTCCTCCAAATCAAAGCTCCTGTGCCCGTTCACTGTCCGGTTACTGCCTTGCCTGGTCCTTCAGGATGGAAACCTCTGACTGGAAGCCTCTGACTGGTGTCCAAGGGGAGAGGTGAGCAGGGAGAAGTGAAGAAGTGAGCTTCCATCGCCTTGCAGGTTCCTTGCTCTGGGGTTTTGCCTCATGATTCCCAGCACCCAGCTTTGCTTGGAGAGCTGCACAGAATACCTTAGCACAGCTGCCATACGTCCAGCCCCACCAGCACAGGGTCTGAAATATCAGAGCTCCCTGGATTTTCAGGGGAAATTGTGGGAAATAGCAGAACTGTGGGGTCTTGTTTGTTTTCCCTTAAAGAAAGAGCCCCAGTATGGGTTGAAACAGCTCCAGGAGTTCCCAGGTTTGACACCTCCATCTGCCTAGAACCATCTACAAGCAGAGCTGCTGCAGACCCACTGTCAAGCTGGAAAAAGCCACTCTGTAATGTCCCTGTTCTGGTGTTCAGGATGTGTTCAGCCCTGGGACTGACCTCCATCTGCTGCTCTTCTTTTGAACTTGAATCTTTGCCGAAGCTGATGGCAATCTCAGTGAGCCGGAGGGTTTTGCTGTCTTTCCTGCCAGCGTATCTCAATGGCTTTTGAATCCATCACCACTTTGAGACACAGATCTGTGCTCTGGTTTGTGCAGTGTTACCCACAGCTCTCGCTTACAGCCTAGCAGGAATTAGGTTAATCTCTCATGCGGCCCTTCATGGCTTTTCATCTTCCCTGGTGATGCGTTGCTGCTTGTTTTCAGGTTGCAGAACGCGTGTGGTGCTCTGTGGTTGGTGTTTGCATGGTGTGAGTTGCTGGTAGAAGTTCACTGATGAATTGGGAATTGCATCCATTTCCTATACAGAGCAAGAGTGTCAGTCAGCATTCTGTGTGCATCCACAGCTGTGCTGTTGTCTCTTTTCAGCTTGCACTTCCCAGGCCACACGGGGCGAGATGGTTTAGGTCTGCACAGAGGCACTTGTCATTATCTCTTTGCTTCTGCTCCTTCACCTTTTAGTGTTGTTTTGGGTTTTGTGTGGAGTGCTGTGAAGTCTAAGTTGGTGCAAATAGGCTGTAGCAGTACAACCTGTTTGTTGAGTGTATACCTTTATACCCAGTAGCACAGTGCCCCATGCTTGTGAAAAGGGATTTTTTTTGCCTTCCTTCCCAGTTTTCTTCCACTGGGAAGGCAAGCTTTGAGATCTTGAAAAAGCACAGGACCTCAGGCAATGTCCTTGTCTCTAAAACAGAGAGAAATGGATGTGATGGATGGACTGCTCAGTGGAGGATGAGTTAGCTGGATGGTTGCACTCACTGCTGTGGTCAGAAGCTCCATGTCCATGTGCTGTCCCTTGGGTCTGTTTTGGGACAGTGTGTGCTTGCAGCCCTGAAGGCCAACTGCATGCTGGGCTGCATTAAAAGCAGCATGGCCAGCAGGTTGGGGGGCAGCGCCCTCCTCTCTGCCCTCGTGAAGCCCCACCTGAAGGGCAGGGAGGTGGAACTTGATGGTGTTTAAGGTCCCTTCCAACCCAAACCGTTCCATGATTCTGCAGTCATTTTGCTTAGAAAATTGTCTTGCATTGACCTCCTGGATGGCAAACCTTGCCCAGAAAAGCAAAGCCAGAAGATTCCTCCTGTGCTTTCCTCAGGCTGTGTTAACATTCCTTGTCCTTTTTCTTTTATAGAACTGACCCTGAACCCACCAGAAGGGATAGTAGCAGGTGAGATGCTAACCAGCTTGTGTACTGTGAAGTTGGAGCCTTACTTTCTGACTTCTCTGAGCATCGTTTCATGTTTTGTTTTTTTTTTCCTCTTAGGTCCTATGAACGAGGAAAACTTCTTTGAGTGGGAAGCTCTGATTATGTGAGTCAATATTGCCTCTTTTTCTGAAAACAGCTCTTGTGCTCTATGAGTACCTTCTGGGAGAACAAGAATATTTAAAAAAACATCTTTCCTAGTTTTGCATTACATTGACTTTGGCCTATCTCTGGCTGGAAACTTCTTTTCTGATTCAAACTGGAAATTATATTTGGAATTTAAACAGTGTGACGGGGCAGCTGAAGTGATGATTTGTCATGCAGGTGCCATAATAAGAAACATTTGGCATGTAACTTGCAGATTTTACAAGAGTCATCATTCAGGCTCCACTGGATATATTGTGTATACAAGCATTGCAGGAAACCATGAATTGCTTGTAGATCACACAAACATTGCTCAACTGCAAATACAGGACAGGTTTCCTCAAGTTTTAAGGGGAACAAAATGGCCAGATAGAGCATCAGAGATAGGAGAAAAAAAATCATTGTCTAAAATTAGTTGACTTACTATTCAAATTCTTTGTAGGAAAATTGAAAGAGGATTGATTTGAGCTAGCACTGAAATTAAAAAACCAACCAACAAACAAAAAACACAACAGCAAAACAACGCTTTGAAAATCTTTTCAAATTCTTTACATTTCATGGAACAGCTGCTCTTGAGGAGATGTTGGGTGTGGTGGTTCCTTGTAGAACCCTTCTGCTGGTGAACAGCTCTGATCACTCTGCTGTATTTTGGGGGCTGACAGCCTTCTTCCAAGGCTGCATCCTTCTGCTCCTGGGCTGATGGGTACAGTTGTTCACAGCTGAAGTTACCTTGAAAAGACAGGATCATACCCAGCAGCCTACAAGTCCTCTCTCGCTTCTACTGCTTTACTCATGCTGTCTGCATCCTTCTTTGGGGAGTTCTGGGTGCCTGGTGATTTTTACAAGATAAAAGTTCTACAGAGTTGTTGAAGGGGAAGGAACAGGTCTGACAGTTGATACACGTGACACGTAACAGTGAGATGAGGAAGTTCCAGTCCTGCAGCTGATAACCTGTCGGTAGGGCTAATCCACACTGCATTTCTTGTGCTCTTTGGTAGGAGCAGTGTTTGCTGTCCCTGTTTGGGGCTGGGCACAGGGCAGGCTTTCAGCACGGCTCCTCGTGGTGCGTGACCCCTTGGACAGTGTTGTCCAAGGGTGGAAAAGCAGCTGGCACACAAACAATGCCATTCCTATCAAGCTGTAGCGTATCACCTATTCTGTACGAGCTGCGGGGGTGATCCTGCTTTCTTGCAAGCACGAGGCTCTAAGTTATTTTAATCCTTGGTAGAGATTTGGATTACCACTGCTCGATTGTGGGTTGACACAGAGCTGCTTGCAGCAGGGCATCCTGTGATGAACAGGTTGCACCTCCTGGGAGCTCAGTCTCTTGAAGATAAACACCAGTCATGGAATTAGGTAGATGACTACAGTCAAAACCTGTCACCTTAGGCAACCGTGGAATCTTACTCTTCTTTCTGTAAGTGGGACAGTTACCACTTCTCTAAAACATGTGTTTTGTGATGTACCTACTGCCAGCTCAGAAAGCTCTCTTGGTGTTTAGAAACCCCAGAGGATTTATTGCTCTTGGAATGTGGAAGGAAATTCCTGTCCATCACTACTTTCTAGTAACAGAGATTTTGTGGTTGATGACAGCTTTCATGGGGGGCACACAGGATACTTCTTTATTTGATTTATTACCTAGAAAATATCTTTTTTTCTGTTGTTTCTCCTAACAAATGCTTAAGCAGCAGAGGGTCTGCTTGCAAACTTGCAAGCCCTTTAAAGTGCTGAGTGTTGAGCTTCAGGTCTTTTGTCAGCGCTAAATGAGAGGCGGAGGTGCTTTTAGTTTCTGAATTGTGTGTGTGTCATTATAAAATCATATTCTAAGATCTGCTAAATTCTGAAGCTGTGGTACAATAGAAACAAGTTTACCCTAAGCACGTCTGGTTACTTTAATCTCTTTACAATACTCTATTGGTAAACATGTTTGAGTACAGCTACACGACTTGTTTATGTTTGTGATAATCTTCTTGAGTGTTTTGTAATCTCAAATGTGCTGTGTGAGACTGTGGGATTGAAAGAAGTGCAGATGAGGTGATTAAAAGTAAGGCTGACTTACATTTGAGAAGGATGAAATGCAAAATGTAGATAAGTGCTGCAGTGATGAAAAGAGAGCAAAATATTCTTCTCTCCACACGCTTTTGAGAAAGCTAGAGTACATCATCACAAACAAAACTGAAGAAAAAGAGAGTTAAGAGGAGAGGATGTTGCCCATCTATCAGTCTGTAGGGGGTCTGGGTGATGTTACAGAGAGTGCTTGGAAGCTTGGCCCAGAGATTGTTTTAAAAGGCTTTCTTCTAATATAATAAGTAACAATACTGTTTGTATTCCTGATGTTCTTGCCTGCAGCAGCAGTGCTGGATAAATGCTGAGCATAAACATTCTGCATTGACGTGGCTGAATGATAGGACAGTTCTTATGCTTATGGATTAGAGCTGTAGGTTGAAATACAACGTGGTAATTTTTCTGAACAGTGAAAGCTTACAGCCTGGTGTTCAGTGTGCCCTTCTGATAAGGCATCAAACAGTAGCTGACTGGGAGTATTTACAAAGACCAAACCTTTGCAGCTGGGAACCTCATTCCTGGTGATAAATAGCCCCAGCACGTCAATGGAGTTTATCAGCTTGACACTGCGTGAGGTCTGACAGGCTGTTATGTTATGCAAGCTCATGAATTTAACATTTCAAGACCAAGTTTTGTCCTCTAGCATGGAATTCCCCTTTTCAGCATCTGATGACTGTGGGGTTTGGTCTTTTTTCGCCCCCTTTTTGAGGAACCACTTACAAATGTACTTGAAGCCATGGTTATGGCATTAATTGCTGTTATCGCTTCAATTTTCCCTCCTATTTTGGCAGGCACTGCCCTTGGGTTTTTTTTCCCGTGCCTAAATAACATCAAGCTCACAGAGTTCAGAATCTCACATTATGTCTTGTATGGCAGGAATTGTTCCTGGCATGATTTTTTCTGCTCTGGAGTCAGCATAGTTACATTTAGCACAGGCACTGCAAGCATAGTGCAACTTTTTGTTAACTTCTGGAATTCGTATTGATGTCTTTGCCATAGCTGCTGGGAGCAAGACAGGAAGGAAAGAAACAAATGCAGGCAGAGGATAAGGAAGGCTGGTTAGATCGCAGTGCTGAGTCAGATGTATCACTTGCAGGTGACAAGTTCCCTCTGACTCTAGCAGAGAATTTGCAGAAGGGCATCCCATGGGAAAAGGGATGTTTGCTGGCCTGTCGGCTCAATGGGGAGGATGCCACTGCTGTGCTCTGAGCTTTTCCTGGGGAAATCCTTATCAGAGGGAGAAGCTCAGGAAAAATCCCTGCAGAAGGCACAGAGGTCCTGAAAATGTGATGTGCTGTGAAATTCCTACGGAGCAGGCAGTGTGGCTGCAGAAGGGCTGTGTGTTTTGCCTTGCTGGCCCTGCTGATAATCCTTTTAGAACTGAAAGCAGCAAGTTTAACCGTTGTGGTCTTCAGTGTGTTTTGTAGTTGCAAACGCTGTGTTGGATTAACTTAAATAATTTCTTTGAAGTTGACCCTGGCAGCAGTGAATGGCTGAAACAAAAGCAGTGTGCTCCCTTAATGCAGGGCCTAAAATGGAGCATGTTGGGTTAATGTATTTGACAGAAGAGCCCTTAAGGCTGTGTGTTTGCTCTCAGAACAGAAGACACCCACCAGCTTTTCAATGCTTGTATGTACATACTCTTAGAAGTTCAACAATAAGCCTTGAAAATGCAGCTGGAATTAAAATACTTGTGAAAAAATGCATTCATTTTGCCCTCAGATGTGAATATTGAATCCTGACTAAATTTAAGGAGAAGACAGAAAGGGAGCATACGTGGTTGAGATGCTTCAGCTCATCCTGCATAGCTGCATTTCTCTAATCTCACCTGAGCCAATGTTCAGGTTTAAAGCACTTGAGGTCTTGTGTTTATCTGTCAGCCAAGCCTTCTGAATTGCAGAGTTTAGCAGTGACCCTCTGTGGGGCTTTAGGTTTTGCCTGCCTCCATTTTCTTTTTCTGTAGATCACCAATGTAATCTGAACTGGATGAAGCTTTTGACCATTTGGCTTTGAGATTTTTTTGTTCCTTCTGGCATGGAGAACATGTTGGTGGGTTGGGAGGCACAAATATATTCCTAAATCTTTCTTCCCAGGCAATAGAATCCTCATTTCAAAAGCTGTCTGGTGAAGACAGGAGGTTTCCTTGGCTGAGACATTAAGTGACGAAGCCTTTTCCCTGATCTTGCCAATCAGGGGAGATGGAGTTTGTTTTATAACTTCCAGGGAGTTCATCTAGTTGGAATAAATCATGTCAAGTAAACTTTTTTGCTTACCTTCCAAAAACGTTTTGTGTAGAGAGGATAAAATAGCTGTATGCTCACCTGATTGTGCTTTGAACTGGATGCTGAACACAAGAAGGAAATGTTTCTGCAGGAGCCTTGATGAAGTTATTTCTTCTCTGCATACATTTGAGGGAGGGAAAGCTAAATGCCTGAAGTCTGCAAAGCATGGGGCTGTCCTGCATCTGGCAGTTTTGGTCCCTGGGCTGCGTTTTTATTTTTATCCAAAACACGGTGTGGTTGCACTCGATACTGGCTGTTGGAATCCTCCTAGGCTTTATAAGCTCTTTTTGAGCTACAGCATTTGACATCTCTGTCTCTGCAGCCTAACAGCATCTTCAAAGGCACGGGAGTCCCACACCTGCCTCTGCCTTCTCTTGACGTGCAGACACTCAAATCCTGGAACATGCCTTGGAGCCAGATACTCCAATTATAGCCAGACACACCCTGCTAATTAAGCCATGTTGTGACCTTCCTAGTAATTTAGTGTGCAAGCTTTGATTTTTTTTTTTTTTCTGTATTTTTTTTTTCCCCCATTCCCTCCCAAACCCCAAATTTGGATTTAAGTTTATGAGATGTGGGATGAGAGCATTTTAACTCTTAGTATTCTGGAGTAGATGATATAACGCCAACCTAAGACGTCTCATTAGACAAGAAGCTGGTGAAAGAAATACACATAACTCAGGTGAATCTCTTTTTGTCTCTTTCTAGGGGTCCTGAAGATACCTGTTTCGAGTACGGGGTTTTCCCTGCTGTTCTGAGCTTCCCACTTGACTATCCTCTAAGTCCTCCAAAGATGAGGTTCACGTGTGAGATGTTCCATCCAAACAGTGAGTGCTGCATGGGGAGCAGGGGGCTTTTACACCATAAACAAACAGCTTCTGCTGACAGAGAGCAGGCATCCTGGCTCAGGGATGAATGGTGCTCTCCCTGTCTGTAGGCGTGAGCAGCTACACAGCAGTGCTGCTCTTTGCTAGGATCGCTCTCTCTTTGTCACATTAGTCCTTACACACCTTATGATGTTAAACAGCCCAATAGATCCCAACAGTTCCACTGCCTTGAAGATCATTCCAGGAATACTTGTAACTACTTCATAAACAAACACAAGTGTTTTGTACACGATGTAAGATTTAGTAAAACAATACAGACTCTTTCCAGTGTTGCTCTGTGGTTTGTATTTTAAGTAGTTTTGTTTTAGGTGAAAATTTATTCATATTGACCAAAGTCTGGATGCAGCTTTAGTTGGCAGCATGACTTTGTTTCCCCATTTAGCAAAGGCGTGATCTTTCTGAAGTCCAGGGTGCTCTGTCCATGCAGCTGGTACATCTGTAGGCCTCAATACTCAAGACTTTGCTGGCCTTTTTGCTGCAAATCCAGAGCGGACAATGTCTCAGCTTTATGTCTCTTGGGACTTAAGAGGAAGGAATTGAAGTAACAATGAGTACAACTTTTTTCTTTGGACTGATAAAAACCTTAAAGCTCCTTCCAACCCAGAGCACGACTTTCTGGAGTCAGTCCTGGCATTTGCTGTACAATTGTGAATGCATCTACCAAATCAGCATGGATTGTGATGAGATTGTTGTCATCACCCAGATTTGATGAGCTGGTCCCATGTTTGAGGCTATTAGGCCTCTGCCACTTGAGAACAATAAGCAGCAAACACTGCCCTGCTGCCTAGGGTTTCCTTCTCAGCTGGCATTCTGACACTCGTACAATGCGACTCTTAGTCTCCGCTGGGAAGCTATTTATTTATTATCTTATTCCAAGGAATTTTGCATTTACTTGAAGTCCCTTTACTTTTCTCTTCCCAAAGCACTACTGACACACATTCTTGCCCATTTAATCCACAGACAAGCCCATATTTTTGTTCTCATGTGGGGGGCACATGTTTGCACATGACAGCACAGAACTGTGCACAAGTGCCTGAGGCAATTCAATGTCACCTTTGCAGCTCTGACATCTGCAGCAGCTGTCAGCATATGGAAACTGCATGGCCAAATCACTTTGTTGCTCCAGCTGGACTTATTCACCCAGACTTCTTGCTGGGGCAGATCTGCATCCATGCAGTATGCTGTGATTCTAGCTCTGGGCTTGGCTTGCAGATCTGTGCTAGGAGCTGATTTGTGCCACGGAAAGCAGCATAGCCAGGAGGGGGTGGGCTGCTGGAGGCCCAAGCAGCCTGACTCAGCTACACGTGGGCATTTCCATGATGCTGGGTCATGTTAATGAAAATTCAAGGTCACAAGCAGCAGAGAAGTTTGCTTTATTCTTTTTTACTGTCATGGTCCAATGGAGGACTCCAGCATGCATTCAGTGATGTAGGACTGTTACCCTGTAATTTAAGCAGGACTAGATTTAAGTAGGACTAGACCTACTTGGCTGTGCACTAATGCTGGGCTTGTTCCACCAGGCTGCAGCTCTTACTTTTCCAAGGAACCTCTTGTTGGTTGCTAAGTGATCTGAGTGCTTCCAGCAAGCTTTCCTTGGGGAAGATGATTTGTAAATTTGTTTTTGAGAAGTTTTATCAGATTTTTGTCTTTAGGTTTTCTGCAACAGGAAATTTTAAACTGAGTCTGTATCAGTCATACGTAGGCAAAGCCTGAAATATCTAGAAGAGCCAAGTGTTTCCTTAGAATAACAGTTAATCCCCTGTACTTCTTGCACAGTTTACCCAGATGGGAGAGTTTGCATCTCTATTCTTCACGCTCCTGGGGATGATCCCATGGGATATGAGAGCAGTGCTGAGCGGTGGAGTCCTGTGCAGAGTGTGGAAAAGATCCTCTTGTCTGTCGTTAGCATGCTGGCAGGTAAGGGCTGGGGTTTTATTAGCAGGAGCTCAGCTAGCTTCTGCTTGATACATAGCTAAAGCTTCTCCTTGCATTTTTGCACTTAAGCTACTTGGCAGCAATCAGAGTATTTAAAGCCCTAATATTTATTTATCAATAAACCAATTTTCTTAAAATAGTTGGGGAAAAAAAAAAAAACCTGAATTAGTAAATGGGTTTCCAGCTTTCTGACAACTGCACTGTGTTCCTTCTGGTCAGCAGCAGCCAGGCACAGGGTGATGGTCAGGTAATGGGTCCTGAAGTTCAGCTGCTCTTGCACAAAGCAGTAATGGATTTGGTTTTAGCAACTGAAGGATTAAGAGGCAGATAAAACAGTATGCTAGATAGGAGTCCGTGGCCTCTATTCCCAGCCAGTTTCCCTGATTTCTGTTTGTTTGGCAGCCTGGGAAATGCACCCCATTCTGCCATCTCTGATATAAAGGAAGCCTTCTTGAGAAGCAGAGTGTGGTGAAAACAGTCAGTGCAACTTCTTACTTTAAATCCTGCAAGAACTATGGATCAGATCTCTCATGCTCATCTTCCTGACGGATATTTTGCACGTTGTGGACAGTGCTTTGAACTGCCTGAGAAGGCAGAAGCGTGTCCCCAAGAATCAGTTTGGAATGATGAAGGTTTAGGTTTTAGAAGCAGCAAAGCTGATCAAAGAACATGCAAAAGATTCTTATCTGTGACTGTGTCAACTTCAAAATAGCAACCTGCTGATGGAATCTGTCCAAAGACCAGTGCCTCGTTGGGCTCCCTGTGCCCTCCAGGAACATGGCTTGTTGTACAACCTTACCTAGACTGCTCTACAGGGGAATCATATGGTCTCCCTTGTTCTCTGATCCTGTTTTCCCCATGGCTTTTGGAGGACTTAGTGTAAAACATCAATTGTCATCTTCCTCCAGGCTGCTGGCAAGCTCTCAGCTGTGGATCTGCCAACTGAGCAAACCTGAATTTACCAAACGGAGTGTCTTGTGCATCTATCCTGACTGCTGGGTTTTAAGGGTGGTGTAGAGTTGTGTATTTGGACCAGAATGGGAAGCAAAATGAGTAGAGTATGTTTGGAGTGGCTTGTATAATCCCGTGACAGTTGTCCTGCTGCATGCTGACCATGAACCTGAAAAGTTGCGTGCCTCAGCTTACCTCTCTACAAAAAGAAGTGTTTGAGTTGCAGGGTCTTAGTCTACTTTGTAAAGCACTTTGAAATCCTCAGATGAAAGATATTGCAAAAATGAAAGCATTTTACGTTGAGTTTTGTGTTGTTTGTTTGTTGTTTTTTTTAATAGAACAAACCATCCAGAAGAGGGGCAGAGCCTGTTTGGGTGGCCTGCTTTGTGGGGCTTTGTGTTTGTGAAGCCACAGAACCAGAACAAATGTGTAGCAGGGAGCCCTGTGCAGTTTTACAGACCTCTGACAGCACTGCTGCTGACACACAGTGGTACTCTGTCGGCATGTTGGGGCTCAGCTCCCCAGCAAAGTGAAACAGTCTTTCTCCACCACTTGTTTCTTGCCTGAAGCCTACCTTGCTGCAGTGCTCTCTTGTGATCAGTTAAATGGGAACTGTTAGGGAGTCCAGCAGCTGCAACTATAATTCCTTTAATGGTGTCAAGCAGGGGAAGTATACCAGAGCCACAGGGAAGAGGTGGTGCAGAGACGTTGCAGAAGAAATGAGTTGATGCTGCTCAGTCCCCTGCCTGCCCACAGACCTTTCCATCTCTCTCGTTTCAGAGCCAAACGATGAAAGTGGAGCCAATGTAGATGCCTCCAAGATGTGGCGGGAAGACAGAGAACAATTTAATAAAATTGCCAAGCAGATTGTGCAGAAGTCACTTGGACTTTAAGCTCACAAAAAGACTGAAATGTTTTGTATTTCTCTCCACCTGAAAAAGAGCAGTGCTCAGTGCTGGTACCAAAAAGGAAAACTTTGCAAAACTATTGGTCTAGTTCTTATCCTTCATTATTTATTTGCCATCTCTTTTCTGCTTCCGCTGCTGCACAGAAGCCTCTAGTTTACTCACTAAATTGTATGGGAAAGGGATTTTTTTGCTGGGGAAAATAATGGGAACAGTGCTGTTTGAAAGGCTCTTTGTTGCTACCTCACTTCATGGTATGGAAAGCTTGGAAACTTTGCAATCTGCAGCCCGCTTCTGTCAATCTGCTATTGGAGAACAGCCTTAGTTAGATGACCTGCTGGAGGAATTAGCTTTGCATTTGTATAGGCAGCATTGCATTGGGAACACCAGTAGGCAGAAAATAATGATTAGTTTTATTATACCAGCTAAGTTAAGGACAGCGTTTGCAGTCAGAACTGATTTGAAGAGTGGTTAACCAGAGAAGCTATAAAACAGGGTTGTAGACAGAATGGTTTAACATAGGAAGTGATTCAGCACCATCTAACTTGAAGATCCACGTGGTCATTGCCAGCAACTGGCTGGTGCTCCTGCGTTACACTGTGAATTTGTACTGAGCCTTAGAGTTAGGGTTTGCTTGGAAGAAAGCCCAAGAATTGCTTTATTGGTCCTTGAAGACATTCAGTATAAACATGACATTCAATTGGAGGTGCAAGACGTAAAGACTGAGTTTTTAAATACATACAGGGTTCGCTGTGACCCCCAGGTATGTCATCTGCAGCCTGAAAATGCAATGAGGTTGTTCCTGCTCCATGGGGGATGTGAGATATCTCTGCAGTTACGTCAGCTCTTCTCTCCTGTAGCCATTTGGACGCTCAGAAAATGAGGCATCGCTGGCCTTTGCCACCACAGCCCAGGTCACCCAGTTTTCAGGTGAAGGAGCCTTTGCCACCGATGAGTTTTGTCAAATGGACTGCAATGCTTCTTTATGCTGAATGCTGTAAGTAGGAGTCGCAGGTAACCTCAGTTCTGTTCTCTGGAGGATGGTAAGATGCTTGTTTAAAAGGGCAGAACGCTGTAGGCCACTTCTGGTGGCAGGAGATGACCTGCAATGCTTTGTGAAGCTGCTTGGGAGCCGCTGGTGACCTTTGTGCTTTGCAAGTGAGTCTCTTGTTTAAAGCCAAATCCTCTCCAATTTATTACAAGCAGCAACGCCCATTGATGGCATGTGAAATCAAATTCTGTTGGCTGCTTTAAATGAGCTACGTTTGAGAAGGACTGTTTTTCTAGGAGAAGCTTGGGAATGGAAGGAGCTGCGCTGTGCAGAAAGCTTAATGGAGGAGATTGTGTGCATATGTGTGTGTGTTGAACTTGTCAGTATTTACATCGTGCTGCACATGCTGCTTATTCACAGGCTGCAGATTGCTGGCTGCCACTTTTCTCATCTTTCAAGTTTGTATTGCTGAGCTTAGCCCTGTAGAAGTAATTCTTGTCGCTTTGGTGGAAGGGTGCAAGGTGGACCCAGCGTAACGTGGGAGCAGAGATGACAAGATAGTATTGTACCTAACTAGTATTTCAAGGCATACAGGAAAATGTAGCATTTATATGCAAAATGACAGTGGTTTTGGGGGTTATAATATATGAAGTGTAGCTCCTGCAAGTACCTCAGCTGCTGCTGGAGAGCTGTGTGCACTGCAGAGCAAACGCTGTGTTCAGCAGACATGGCAAAGTGAGGCTCTTTTTAAGTGTTTTAATCATGTGTGTTTGCTCATTATTTTACAGTGGGATTTAGTCTGTATTCTGAAAATAAAGTGATTATGTTTTTTCCTTTGATAACTACATGCAAATGTATTTGAGTAAGTTCATGGGTAAACAGCTGGTCAAGAGTCCAGTTTCACTGTGGGCCAATGGAGTGGAAGAGTTTGTGGTAATGCGAGTAAAACACTGGGGATGCTTTAGAGATGTGAAAGACTTGATGCAGTTGCTGGGGCTTTCCAGGCGAGTATCTTGTCTCTAGTGATGGCAATCACTTGATCTTTCAAAGAAAACTAAAAATCTGGCAGCCAACAGATGTGACTCAGTTTGCCTCTAACAAAGGTTTTGTGATGATCTCAGTCTCTGGGCTTAGGAACATCTTGTTATGGCAACAGGTGAATCATGAGCTGCTGTGTATCATCCCGAGTGCCGATAGCAGATGTCAGGTTGGGGAAGGACAATTAGTTGGAGATTCTCAGGAGGAATTGGACAGTGCCCCCAAAACAGAGCTCTCAAGCAGAGCTCAGCGCAGCCTGCACTGAGAGTTTCCATGCACAGACAGTTGTCTGGGGAACACCCTGGCCTTCCTGCTTGTAAAGCTGCCACTTGGATGCTGCAATAGCCTCCCCTGAAAGCTTAATCCTCTCCTTGAAAGAGTACTCACGCTAGCAAGGTGTGTAATGCTAGCCAGTAGCAATAATTTTCTGAGCCGTTGCCTTTTTTCTGCCTGCAACAGTTACTATAAAATACATTCCTTGGGGAGTGTCAGAATGCTACAGGTGTTACGCATGCAAGCAAGGTATTAAAGATTAAAAAAAAAAAAAAAGACATAAAAACTCTTTCTGTGGGTTATATTTGCCTTAGGCTTATATCTATCTATCTGTATGTAAAGACTCAACAGAGCCGTAAAGATGCAAGCAGTGTCTTTTCGAGAGCCTTTGTGTATGCCTACATATACATGCGTGTGCTTTTTTTCTTCTTGGCAAAAGGAGCAGTGTCAGAACACACACAGTGGGATGCAAGCCATTCAGTAATTGTGTTGTGTGTGTGTGCCTGCACGCCGTTCTTTGAAAGTGCAAACTGCTGCGGGAGAGGCATTGGAACCACATGAAAGGGCTGCAGCTCCAGGGCAGAGCAATCAAGAGGGTGCTCTCCTGCTTTTTTTTCTTTTTTTTTTTTTTTGGCTGGATGTGAATGGAAGGAAGGCGGTGTGCTGCCTTCAGGATGGAGCTCTGCATCTCTGGAAGGTTCTTGCTTTCCTCTGACCTGTGTTGTGTCTTGGGAAGGATGCTGTGTGTCTTCTGCCTCTGGGAGAGCAGAGAGGCACAGCCACCTGCAGCGTGGCCTTGGCTGCAGATCAGGGGTGCACAACAGAGTGTTAGATTCAGCATAGTTTGTTGTTTAACTGTTCTTAAGATGCAAACTATGCGACAAGACCTGTAAATACTGAGCTCTTCTTACTCACATAAAGCAGTTTAATAGGAGGGCAGACTTGCAGGAGCAATTCCTGCAGTATTTCTTCCTGGGGCTCCTGACCATGCACCATCCACTTGTAGGGCACTGCATCATGTTGTTCTGAGTAAGGCCATGGCTGACAGCAGGATGAAGGAGCTCAGCACTGGGTCCATCGCCACTACCTGAATCAGGTGACACAATTTGTGCTGACTCAGTCCCATACTGTGGCTTTTGAAAGCAGCTCACACCCTGGGATGGAACTGCAGCAGCAACGCAGATTATGGGGTATGTTAATATATAATTAATGGTAATGATACGGACGGTGGGTTATTACAGGGCAGCTGCCGTGCGTGAGCTCCAGCCTCCCCTCACTGCACAGAACTGGGCACCTGTGGGCTGAGAGGCTGGGGGCTGCAGGAGGTGGGTTCAAAGCAGCAGGCTGCAAGATGCAGCATGCCGGGGGGTGTGGGGCACCCACGCTCTTGGATGCTGGGCCGGCTGCTGGCAGTCTCTCCGCCCACAGCCAGGTTAGCTGTCTTGCCCCAAAGCAGGTTTTTTTTTTCCCATGCCAAAACAATTTGGCAAATTGCAACCCAAATTTGGGCTGGCGTGACAACAACTTCAGGTGGGTGAAATCTCATGCGGGGGCAAGGCTTGCCCAGCGCTACGGCTCTCCAGGACTGGGCGTTTCTTGCAGGAGGCTCCTGGACCTGGCGGTACAGCCAAGCCCCAGGAGGCCCTGCAGAATCTGCATAGCATGGGACATGCTTGGCTGCTGGGGGGATGGCCCAGTAGGGTTTCTCTATCGGGCCAGCTCAAGACCAATGCTGCCTGGTGGCCAGCTTGCCCAGCCCTTGGGTTCCTGGCGCTCCATGCTAAGCTCTGTGAGCAGGTTGGGATAGGGATGGGAGCTGCCATCAGTGCAGCTCTAAGCGCAGCAGGGCCTCTGTGTGGCCAGCGTCTCTGGGCAGCAGCGGAACCAGCCCTGAGAACGTCTGCAGAAACAATAGCAATTGTTCTCCTTCTTTGTTCCCTTCCCTCCCCGGATGCTGCAGAAGAAGGAGCTGTGCGGGTGGGCAGAGTGCGCTGCCCCTGCACCGTGCTGCCCTCAGCCTTCTTCCAAGAAGTGTGTTTGCATGTCGGGCAGTGCCTCGGCACCGGCCTGTAGACATGGGCAGCTTGAGCTGACAAAGCCTGAATGATCACTAACAATAATACGAGCTGTCCGTGGGGAAAGCAGTGCAATTGCACCGTGAGTTGCTTTTTGGCACAGGGCAGGGTGTCTCCTTGCAGCAGCAGAGCAGAGTGGCCCTGACCAGGTTTGGTGCCTGGGTTAGAGAATCTCCGGCTGCTGTAGGGCTGGTGAGTGTAGGATCAGGGAACATCCCAGAGCCACAGAACATCCCAGGCATGTGGGCACAAGTCCTGGGGCTTCCCTGCTTTGGTATCTCCATCCATTTGTCACCCAGTGGCTGTCTGCTGCTAGGCCAACACCGAGAGCTTCCCATGTAGGGCAGGAGGCTGCTAGCTCTGTCTGGGAGCCCATGGAGTGCTGATGCTGCAGCAGGGTGGGATGGAGGGACCAGAATTGCCTCTGGAAGCTGGCAGCAAGGCTTGCAGTCGGAGCGCTTTGTGATTTTGCAGTGGCATTCTTAAAAAATGGTGCCTTTTGTAATCCATGTGGCCCTTCGCCAAAACTTTCCTGGCAGAACCCCTCCAAAATTTCTGGGAATGAAGTTTTTTAGGTGGGGATGGGGTTAATGGCAGCCGCAGTCGCCGGGTGCTGCTGACAGGTTTACTGGCGTGGGGATTTCTGTGGGCTGGCCTTGGGGAGCCGCAGCCGCTCCAGGGAACGTGGGAAAGGATCTTGACTCGGAAGAAAGAGCAGAGCTGAGGAAGGGGGATGCCAGCACTGTGTTTTCTGCCTGCTCCCACGTGATGATTTGTCTCTCGTGTTTGCTGGGAGCATCAGCCAGGAGCAAACCCATGCATTCCATCCTCACTGGGCTTCTCTATCATCCATGTGAAGGACCTGGTGTGAGTCCCTCTGGAGCACCCAGGGAGCGATTAGGCTGTGAGCAGGACCCCTGCAGTGATGCGGGTGCCCTTCTCGCTCTGTTCTCTGCATGTGGGCTCTGCTTGAAATGTGCTGTCCACAGACATGCTTCTCAACCTTTCTTCATCCAGGGATGGCCCAACTTTTTTGGGAGAAGTCCAAGGATCGTTTTGTTCAGCACTGCCACATGGTTTTATTTACAACCCATAGGAACTAGGCAAACATCTCTGTCTCAGACTGTCCTCTCTCAGTTGCTTGTGAGCACAGGAATGTGCATGTGTGCTTAGGAACAGCTTTGCAGCCCTATTCCCAGTGCTGCTGGGACAAGGAGCGGGTCTAGGGCTGAGCACAGCCACAGGCATAGGTGCTCCAAGCCCTTGTTTAACAATGCAGGTTGGTTTCCCAGGGCACATCATCTACAGGTTCCCAAGCTGAAGAACAGTGAAAACCCTTTGGGGCTGTTGCTGTCCCTCTCCTCACCAGCTTCAACCTCAAGCTGTACAGCCAGCCCTGTCCGCCAAAAGCACATGAGGTTTGTTCTCCCACCTCTTGACTTCCCTCTGCTTTTGCAGGACACAGAAGCAGCTGTGACCATGAGTCTGCTGATGTCCTCCTTGGCTGCCAGTGGTGTTTCAGCCAGTGAAGTCCCCAGTGTTAGCTGTGTCCTGGTGGAAAGCCTTCCCTGCTGGTGTTCAGGCAGCACGCACAGATCTGGCAGCTGACGCATGTCCCCACATGCTGGGCCATGCTAACGTGACACATGTGTGCAGCATTGCCACGTGGGGTGACTGCAGGGCTGTGGGGCACAGCGGTCACTGTACGGTTTGGGCCGAGGGCTGTGTTGGCGTGTGCACCTTTGGTGGTTTGTCTCCAAGAAAGTCCTGGTTTGCTTCTCGATGTTTTGTCGTTTTGTGCTGGCCGTCAGCTTTCCATTCTGCAGTTTGCCTTGCAGGAAAACTTTGGGGTGGGGGGAGCTAATTTCAATTGTTTGGAGGATGGAAATGACTTGCTTTGTGGCAAGAGGAACCAAGCAGCGCTTGCAGTGCGCAGAGAGTTTTTCCACTGCTGTCTCCTGTTTGAGCTCTGTAACCTCGAGGGTTTCTAAACTGGTACTTGGCACATCCCTGCCCTCCCCATAGCAAGTCCAGCTGCGATGCCCAGCCCTAGGCTGGGAGCTGTGCCCTGGGTGTGGGCAGAGTGACCGGACATCACCTGCAAGGGAGGGAAATGTCCCTCGTAGGGTCTGGCTCTTGGAGCAGGGTGTAGCAAACTGGAGGATCTGCCCAGTACAGGTTGGGATTGCTGCCGAAAGCCTGGTGCATTTGGGGGAAGCATGGTGCCCACCTTGGCCTCTGTGGGCAGGGGCCGATGTCCTGCTTTCCCCCATGTGACCTCAGAAAAACGAATCACCAAAACTGAAAGGAAGTGAAAGGAAAAAAAAAAAAAAAAAAAAAGAATCCCTCCCAAAAGCCGCCTTGCAGAGGGCTGGGCACAAGATAAAAGCTCTCTGAAGGAACGGGGCTCCTCCTCTCCCACCGCCGTCTTCCCATTTAAATGTCTGTGCGCCGCGGCCAGCCCAGCACAGCCTGCAGCCGGGCAGTGCCCACGCAGGGGCAAGGAGAGCCGGCCCTTAGCCCTGCTCCGACAGATGATGTGAGAGCACCCGGAGGGCTGAGCACCCCCAAGGCAGCCCCATGTTGGCCCCGCTGCTGCTCTGGGCTGTCCTTCTCCAGTGGGCGTGCGGCGGGGGTGGCAGGAGCTGGCAGCACTGCACAGGTAGGAGCTGGGGCTGGCGGTGCGGGTGGGAGCTGCAGAGGTTGGTGGTGCTGGGATATCTTGCAGGACTCCTGTGCTGCCAGGGCAGACCCTGGGAAACACACTCTGTGGGGAGCCCATGAGGGCACATCACCAGCCTCTGCCCGGAGCTGGGGTGCACAGGTGGTGTGAATCTCTGGGTGAAAGATGCATCCTACATCTTCCCGGTGGCAAAATCTCTTGGAAAATTTCTGGTTTTTAGATGCTTGGGCCCAGATTTGGTGTGCTCATGGCTTGTCTTGGGGTGAAACTGCTTCCAGCTGCTTTTCAAACCACTGGGAGCTGTGATCGGTAGCAACAACTGATGTGGGAGGGAAAGTGGGACTCACGGCTTTGATTCCAACAGGAAACCACCTCAATGAGGTCGTGTCCTTGGCTGCTGAATGTGGGCACAGCCTCCAGCCCACCTCCTGCCCTTCTTCCCACTTGTAGGCTCATCCTGGGGCTGTGAAACCTTTCTGCAAACCCAGGACTGAACTCAGCCTGTGATTTTTGCTGGGTGAAGTGAGAAACATGCATTTCATTTTGATCCTTTCTGAAGCAAGGTGCCCAAGGCAGGACGTGCTTCCCTCAGAACTGGTTCTAGTTCAGAGAATCATAGGGTTTGGAAGGGACCTCTGGAGATTGTTGAGTCCAATCTGCTAATGCAGGTTCCCTACTGTAGGCTGAGCAGGAAAGCATCTACATGTGCTGGCCAGCCTCGCTCACAGCCCCTCCTGCCTGGCTGCCCCGAGCCCAAGCAGTCCAGGCTGTAGCACAGTTAGGAGCCCAAAGCCCGTCAGTGGGAATTGTGATGAGCATAGGGCCATGGTTCGGATCAGGGGCTGCTGCTTCCCAGATGTGTGCAAGCAGAGCTCTGTCTCCTTGTGCTAGTTTTTCCATCTGGATGATGCCCCGGGGCTGCGCATGTTGTTTTCTCCTCTGGGAAAAGGGATAATTACTTAATGAAGGTTTTTAGGCTCTGCCAGGGAAGCACGTGTGCGTGTGCGCAGGCAGGGCTGGGCTGGGAGAGCCCGTGCCCGGCTGGCAGCCTTCATTTGGGGCCGCTGTCACCCTGCATGCCCGTGTTCCCACAGAGCTGCGCCCGCTGGACGTGCTGGCAGAGCTGCTCCCTGGCAGCGGGCCGGCCCGCGGCGTGCGGGTGCTGCAGGCACAGGGGCTGAGCGGCCTCCAGCTCCACGCCTTGAGGCCCCGCGCCCTGGCCTTCCCCGCCTCGCGCCTCTTCCTGCACTGCGACCGCTTCCCCGAGGAGTTCTCCATCATCGTCACCCTGCGGGTGCTCGCCGTCCCCACCAAGGTGAGCGCTGCCGGCGGGCCTGGCCCTGCGTCGGGCACGAGGCTGGGCGCGGAGCGTGTCGGCCTCAGCGCCGCGTCCTCCCGCAGAGGAACGAGTACATCTTCACGCTGATGGCAGAGGAGAGCCCCGGCGTGCTGGTGGGGCTGCGCTACTCGCCCAGCAAGCTGCACTTCCTCTTCTGGAGCCCGGAGCGCGCCGGCGGCTGGCAGAACCGTGTCACCTTCCGCAACGTCTCGCTGGCCGACAGCCGCTGGCACACGCTGGTGCTGGCCGTCTCTGGACAGTCCTTCTCGCTGTCGGTGGACTGCGGCCTCCCCAAGGACGTGTAGGTTGGGCTGTGGGATGCAGCAGATGGGGTGCTCCTCTGGCTCTGCTGTGACGCTGCCCTCTGCTCATCGCAGGGTGGTCGAGACGCCGTTTCCCGCTTCTCTGTCAGTGAAGAGAGCCAGCTTCTACCTGGGCAACAGGAGGAGGAGGAAAGGCTTCTTCACAGTAGGGTCCTGGTGGGCGTCGGGATGGCTGTGGGATGGAGGTCCCCAGGCAGGGACACTGCATGTGGCTGTGGGGACACCTCTGTTAGGCTGGTGGCACTTGGAGACCCAAAGCCAGCTGATGGCACATTCTTACTGATAGAGGGGTTATGTCCAGTCCCAAGCGGTGGTTGGGAAACATGGTGGCAGGGAAAGTCACAGAGCTCTTGCCAATGCTCCTGCCTTGCCAGCTATTCCATTGCCCCAGGGCAGAGGTTTTGGTACCTAACAGGCATCTGAAAAATGCAGCCCAGGGGAGAAGGAAGCGAATGGGCCTCTGGTGGGAAGCTCGGATGATGTATTCCTGCAGCTCCCATCCCTCAGTCCCACTGGATATGCTGTCCATCCTGTTCTGCAGGGCTTGCTGCGGCAGCTCGTCCTGCTGCCAGGAGCCGATGCCACCCCTCGCATCTGCACAGCCCTGAACCATAAAGCCACAGCGCTCTCCATCCCTGCGGTTCTCCAGGATGTCCCAGTGAAAGCAGTGAGCAACGAGGTGCTGAAGTACCCACATGGTCAGTAGGGAGCTGTGGGCTGCTCTGAGCTTAGGAAGACGAGGAAGGGTGGGGGAACCGGGGCAGGTGGTGGGCACAGCTGCAGGGAGAATGGGACTGGGTCCAGCGGGTGAGATGGGATTTGATGTCCCTGGGTAACCTGGCAGTGATGGGCTCACACTGCTGATTCCTGGAGGTGTGAGCAGACAGGTTTCTGGCTTGGTGCCGGGATGCTGTCCCCCTGCTCCCTGATGCCCATCAGAATCAGAGTGGCGTGCCCAGTTCTTCCTCCATTATCCATCGTAAAGGTACCCACCTTTATCTTGTTCCATCTGTGCCCAGGTACCAACATGAAGGTGACCCTGGGGTCCCGTCCGCCCTGCACCAAGCAGGAGAAGGCACAGTTCTGGTTCAATGCCTCCCGGAGAGGGCTGTACCTCTGCGATGGCAGTGCCTGGATCTCCATGCTGGAAGGTAATGGTCAGCCTCATGCTGTGAGCACCCAGCTCTGTGGGGCAGAGGGAGCTCTTCCAGGGCCAGGGATTCACCCCGCCAGCACCTTGGGGCAGGACCCAGGTCTGTTTGCCCAGGCAGGACAGCCAGGCTCACTGAGAGCTGTGCCACGCGCACTGGGGGTGCTGCAACAGGGTTGGATCTGTATCATCTTTGAGATCCCTTTCAACCCAAGCCTTTCTGTGATTCTGTGCTCATCACAAACCGGAGACACCAGTGTGTGCAATAACAGTGACCCCATGTCCTTCCAGCTGCGGTGGCCTTGCTGCACAAAGTCACGGGGCAACCAGGCCCTGCAAAAGGGGCTCCAGATATTCATAGATTATCCTGAATTAGAAGAGACCCACAGGGATCACTTAAGTCCAACTGCGGGGCTATTGAGTTTGAACCTGGCTCCTTTTTGTGGTCTCCCAGTCAAGCAGCGGCTGGACTACGTGGAAGAATACCAGGACCTGGTGACCAACTCTGAGACGATGGGCATTGAGGTCTTCACCATCCCGAGGGTTGGACTGTTTGCAGCCACTGCCAACAGGCACAGCCCCCCTGGATCAGCCATCTATAAGTGGACCGATGGGAAGTTTGTGCTTTATCAGAACATCCCCACCTACCAAGCTCAGTCCTGGAAGTATTTCACCATAGGCAAAAAGGTGAGGCTGCCTGGAAGGTTATTTTGGGGCTGGACCAAATATCAGGTGCCCAACATTAGCTTCGCCTCACCCCAGCTTCCTCCAGGGCACTGTCTGCTTCCAAGAGCTGGAAAACCTGCAGCAGCACTGGGTGAGGGCATGAGGAAAGGAAATGGGGGGAGCTGGCAACCCCCATGGGGAGCAGAGCCACCTGGAGGGATCCTGGGGCCATGCTAAGGGTGGGGAGATTGGGTCTGCATTTGTTTCCAAAGAGGAAGTTCCAAAGAGTTTTTCTTCTAAGAAAACCAAATCCCTTCTTTTTCTGAGTGTGTCTTTGGGCTTTACAAGCAGCCCAAAATGCCAAAAGCAGTGGAGTTTTTTTTTTGCCTGGAAAATGTTTCTTTTCAGGGCACTGTTATCATCATGGTTGTTATGTGGTTGTTATAGCTGTTATCTGGTTGTTACAGCTGTGATTTTTATTTTTTTATAATTTGATCAACTTTTCCCCATGGGAAGCTTTGAGGCTCAGGTCCTGACCCCCCCCACCCCCCAACCAGTGTCACCAGCACGGTGTCACACTCAGCCATGCATCCTTGTCCCCACTGAGCTCCAAGACATTGCTGTCACCCTGCCTGGGACACTTGGGTGGGCTGCTGCTGCCACACCTGCCACAAAAGTGCTGGTCCTCAGCCCAACCTTGGGCAGCTGTGGAGGCCAATGAGAGCAAAGCGTCATCCCTGCCCCATCTCAGTGGGTCTCTGCAGACCCTACTGTGTCCCTTGTTCCATCTGTGTCCCTGGGGTGCTTTGTGCTGCCTACAGGCTGCTCAGGGCCACATCTGAAATGGAGAAAATGGAAGTGTCCTGCCTTGTTTTTTTTCAGATCTTCCTAGCAGTGGCTAATTTTGAGCAGAATGACAGGGGGCAGGAGTTCTCTGTGATATACAAGTGGAGCCACAGGAAGGAGAAGTTCGTCACCTATCAGAGGATCACCACGCACAGCGCGAGGGACTGGGAGGCGTTTGTCATTGAGGGAGAGGCTTTCCTTGCAGTGGTCAACCACAGAGAAGGTACCCAGCCCTTGTTCTCAGAGCCAGTCCAAGCCCAGTCTGGGCCCTAGACCAGTCTGTTGCTGGACATCAGCTCCACCGGCACCAGAGAAGGGCCCTCTGGGGGACACACACATCACTCAGGGCTAAGGACCACCCTCACTCCCTCCAGAGCTGAAATATTGTGTAGTCAGACTCCTGGCAGGGTCTCGTTTCTCTTGCAAACCAGATGCTCTTCATTGCACATCTCTGTCTCCTTCAGGGAATAACCACAACATAGACAGCGTGATATACAGGTGGAACCCCAGCACGGGGCTCTTTGAAACCAACCAGACAATCCCAACCTCTGGAGCCTATGACTGGGAATTTTTTGCTATTGGGCCTTATTCCTTCCTGGCCGTGGCCAACACGTTTAATGGCACATCCACAAACATCTATTCTCACATCTACATCTGGCTCAGTGGCTCTTTCCAGCTCTTCCAGTCCATCCTGGTAAGGTCATCCACCGGCCAAATGCTGCTTCTCCATTCCCCCTCTGTGCTGGGACAAGCCAGGGAATCATTTCAGAGGCTGATCCTCTTAGACTTCTGGAAAGGCAGCAATGGACTGACCAAGGGAGTTTAGATATGAGGGAAAACTTCTCAGAAAGAGCACTGGCACAGCTGCCCTAGGAAGTGGTGGGATCACTGCCCCTGGAGGTGTTCCAGAGTCGTGGCGATGTGGCACTAAGGGACATGGGCAGTGGGCATGGTGGAGTGGGTTGGTGTTGAGATCTTACAGATGATCTTACAGGTCTTTTCCAACCTTAATGATTCTCTGAATTCTATAAATCTTTTTTCCTTGGGTTTAAGAGCAGGTCACCTCCCCATTGACCCTCCAGCAGGTCCCACTGCTTCCCAGCACTTGCATCACATATGCTAGTCCATGTCCATGACAGCTTCTCAGGTGGCTTCTTTCTCCACAGACTTTTGGGGCTGCTGACTGGGAAGTCTTCCACATTGGGGACAGAGTCTTCCTGGCTGTGGCTAACAGCCATAGCTATGACAGCAGGATCCCAGCGCCCTCTAACTTCTATGCCATCAACTCCTCCATCTATGAGCTGAACATCACTGCCCAGATGTTTGTCAAATTCCAGGACCTCCTCACCTACAGGTACCTGTGCAAGGAGCTGGGGTGTTGCTCAGTCCATGGCCTTCCCCTGAACACCCCAAAATACATAGGGGTCTCCTGGAGGGTTCATGTGGGATTGCACACCGCCTGTGCAAAGGGACATGGAGGAGGGCAATGGGAGACAGGTCCTGGGCAGCAGATCCCAGTGGAGCTGGAGAAGCACGAGATGAGGATGGGATGGCCAGGTGCAAGAGCTCAGTGTGGGCTGAGCACATCTCACCCACCTCTACTTGCTTCATCCCCTAGTGCCCTGGACTGGGAATTCTTCTCGGTTGGAGATGACTACTTTCTGGTGGTAGCAAACTCCTTTGATGGCTTCACCTTCTCCATTAACAGCATTATCTACAGGTACTGCTGCATGGCTGGGGTAGGGTGAGCTCACTGCCAAACCTGGCACAGCCCAGGAGTTGGAATGGGCCTGGAGGGAGTGGGGGGACATGGGTACAGCAAGGGGATGGTCCGGAGAGGGCACAGAATGGGCACAAGGGGATCCTGCTGCCTCTGCTCCCCACTTCCGCCAAGCTTCCAGGCACAAGGGGTGTCTCCCACCCCCAAACCACTGTGGGATGATAAAAGAAGGTGCAAGGCCCCCAGCTGACTGTCCTTCCCACACAGGTGGCAAGGCTACGAAGGCTTCGTGGCAGCTCACCACCTTCCCACTGTTGGCTGCAGAGACTGGGAGGCATTTAACACCACAGAGGGCTCCTACCTCCTCTACTCCAGTGCCAAGGAGCCCCTTTCCAAGGTGCTCAAGCTGAAAACCACCTGAGGTGCCTGAGGCACACTCAGCTCCTTGCCAGGATATGAGTGGGCTGGCCACTGAGGTGAGGATGGACCAAGGCACGTTGAGAGCCTGGGGACAGCTGCAGTACCTGTGGGGCTGTGCGTGCCACAGGACAGAAGGGTGGGAGCTCCCTGGTCAGCCATCTCCAGCCAAGGCTCCCAGAGCTCTGCTATGGTGGCTGGAGCTCGTGCAAAGCCAGGGGAGAAGAAGCCTGAGAAGAACACGTGCCGCTGGATCGGGTGCATGGTGCTGGGAGGAAATGATGTATGAGAAGTTGGGGAAATGCTGGCTTCAGGCTGGCTCTGGTTGCCCAATGCCTGGGGGCACGGTGTGCCAGGGCCCGTGGGCCTGATGCTGCCCCACACTCTGTGTCCAGCTGCAGGCTGTGTCTGCAGGCTGAGCAATGTGTGTACATCGTGCAAAGCC
Source organism: Centrocercus urophasianus (assembly GCF_019232065.1). Classification (NCBI taxonomy): domain Eukaryota; kingdom Metazoa; phylum Chordata; class Aves; order Galliformes; family Phasianidae; genus Centrocercus; species Centrocercus urophasianus. Next base: position 18,649,764 of record NW_024884744.1, on the reverse strand, counting down.
ACGGATATGTGCTGCAGCTGGCAGGCAGGTGTTGTGTCACTGCCAGCACAGTGCAGGTGGCAGGGCAGGCCACCCTGACACTGGCACTTGTTCAGAGGGATTTGGAGATGTGTGCTGGCACATCACTAGCATCTACTGCCCGGTCTGATGCTGGTTGTGCAGCCCTTTGCACAGGGTTGGGGATGCTTTTCCTTGCCTTTATCTGGGGGCATCTTTTGCTTAACCAGAGCTCAAATAAACGCTGCACCCCCCACAAGCTGTGGCTACTGAAGCTGCTCTGCTTGTACCAGGGGCTCTTCCTTTGGTTCATGGCCTCCCGGACTGCATGGTCACCCCTGGGCTCTGCAGGACCAGCGGGGGCTGCAAGGAAGGTGTGAGGATGGGACCTTCTCCTGCTATGCTGATGCCCTGAAACCCAGAGCCTCCTGAGCATTCCAGGCATCCAGCTCAGGACTCTGAAACCTGGAACCTCCAGGGGCAGTGTGACCGCCTGCAAAGGGACTGGGGGAGCTCTGACTGCAGAGCCTGGAGCTGCAGGATGGCAGGGGCAGAAGGGGTCAAGCCTGGAGGAGGGAACTTCTGCAGACCAGGATGAGCTAGGAGAGGAGGAGGTAACTGAGAGGGGTTCCCTGGGTCCCAGACCACATCAACCTCTAAAAGCTCAGCTCTCAGTGCAGTGCAAACCCCAAGGGCTTTTCCTACATGCAGGGCTCAACTGAGAAATTGGCACTCAGGACCACGTCCTCCTCTGGTGATGCCCTGCATGGGGCTGAGGTCAGGGTCCACTGGAACACTGCTGGAGGATGCAGTGTTGACATGAGCACAGCCTGAGAGCTTCTGCTCCAGCCCAGAGCCAGCTTCTACATGGGATGTGATGATTTGCTGCTGGGGAGCAGCAGCAATGAATTCCCATCTCATCAACCCCAAGTGTTTAAAAACGCAGTGAGTCAGATTCCCCACGCACCCGGCTGGCTTAGTCATCGCTGGGGTTTTAAATAACAAAACCTGGAGTTCTTTTGCTTTTCCCATCTGGTCCATGAGCTGGTACAAGTCACGTTTCCAAGGAGTTTGCCAAGCAGTGATTCGGAGGTGGCTTTTTTAAGGTCAAAGTGTGGCACAGGAGCATGACTCAGAGCTGGAGCTTGGTGAGGGGCTGCTGAGTATCTCTGTGAGGGGCGAAGGGAGCGGGGAGGATCCAGGAAGCCCAAAGCTCGTAACATGGGTGAGTGTGCATGTGGGTTGGATTTGTGCTATAAGATTGGGGTGCTGTGCTTAAACAGCAGTGACGTGCTGCCAGCCTTGAGTTGTTCAGTACACTGTTTATTGAGCAGCGTTGACTACGTTACCAGCTGGCCCCCTTCTCCCAGCCCTGTGCCTCACTGGTGAAACCACAGTTGTGCTGCAATGGCCACCAGTGGGGGAGAACAGCCCTGACTGTGTCCCCTTTCCAGGGGGAGAGTCTGGGGAGCTGAAATCCCTCCCTAAGCAGTCCAAGGCATAACCCACCTCCATGGGGCTGTTCTGAACTACTGAGAGGCCCTGGGAAGCATCTCCACTGTGCCTCACTGTCTCTATGGCAGGCAGCAGAAAAGGTGAGCTGAGATGTGTGAGATGGATGCACTTGCCCCAGTGTTTGCAGAGGGCAGACCCCCGTGTGTCCTAGCAAGCTGGCCTTTTCTGTCCATGTGCACAAGGGGGTAGGGCAGGCAGGTGCCATTTAGCAGAGGAAAGGATATCAGCTATGATGCAGTGCTCAGCATACACACGTAGGATCACAAAAGACTTGAGAGGGTGGACTTGTGTGGAGGTATAAAGCCACAGGTGTGTGAGCCAAGAGCTGCTCTCATCTTCAGAAGTGTTGGATCACAGCTCAGTACATCACTGGGTCTGAGGCAACTGGAGATATGAGGACAGATGTCACAGCAACTAGCAGGGCAGCTTCTTGCGAGAGACCCTGAGCAACCCTCCAGGAGCTGTGCTGAGTTTCCTGGGGCTCAGAGAGTGGGCTGGGAAGCAGAACTGCCTGATGGATGCCCTGCATGCTCTCACGCAGTGCCCATGCAGACAGTGTGAGCTGGTGGCTGTGGTAGCTGCCTGGCCTCCAATGGCAGCCCATGGCCTCACATGGCCAGATCCTGGCCCAGGGCTGCAGCAGCTTTGGCTGTGCCTGAGAACTCAGTAGTAGGCACCAAGCAGGGTGGAGACTTTCTGCAGGAGTTGCTTGTGGTTGGCATGCAGTGGGATCCTCCTGTCCAGCACCTGCCAGCGGATGCACAGCTCCGGGTCGCAGCCCTGGAGGAACTGGAAGGGAATCAGGACACCATGTGTGTGCTGTGGCAGGGCCAGCTGCACTCAGCAGCACCGCCAGCCTCCCACTCTGAGGTTTTGGGGCCCCTGCTGTGGTGCCACCCCATGGGCAGAGTCTGTTCCCCCTCCCCTGCACATAGCTGGAGAAGCTTACTTCTGATGACAGTGAGATCTGGGGCTGGAGCCAAAGGAATTCATAGAATCGCTACGGTTAGAAAAGGCCACTAAGATCCCCGTGTCCAACCCCAGCCCACCCCACCATGCTCACTGACCACGACCCTCATCTCCAAGGTTCTGGAACACCTCTGGGGATGATGACTGCCTGGCAGTCTGTTCAGAGGAGCCTTGCTCAGGGAGCTTACCTGCCCCACGTCTGCCAGGAGCCAGTGCAGGGAGCTGCAGAGGCAAGAGGCTCTTACCGAATTCAGCCGCTTCATCTCCACATCGTTCTGATTGTCAAAGTGCACGCTGATGGCAACAGTCTCAACCCAGGCGTTATCTGTGTTGCGGGGGTCATCGAGGTACCCCTTGTGTATCTGCGCACAGGGAAGTGCTGCTGCATTAGCAGAGCCATAACCGCCACTCTGAGAGCATCAAGAGCTCTGTGTGCCCGTACCTCAGTGCCTTGTTTCAGCAGGTTTTGGAACTGAGGCCAGAACTCCCGACGCAGGATCCACTTGAGCTTTAGAGGCAGCGTCTCACCCGGCTCCAGTGAGCCCTGCACCCAAACAGCTCTCACAGCCCAGCTGCCACCAGCATGGCTCGTCCCATGGTTGCCCCAGACTCAGGTGGAGGGGAGCAGGCAGCAGCGGGGCCTCCCTCCCTCCTCCTGCTGCCAAAAGCCCTCAGCGGTGCTCGATCACCCACTGCTGCTCTTGGAGCTCTCTGCCGATGGTTTGAGAATATGGCTGGAGCTGCTCTGCTGTGGCTCTTACCCCGGGCAGTGCCCAGACGTCTGACAGGGGATACTGGGCCACGAGGACCTCCAGCATCTTCTTCAGGCTCTTCCTGATAATGGATCCATCCAAGTTCCTCCTCCAGCTGTGAGAGAGGCCCATGTTATGCTGCAAACCATGCTCAGCTCCTTCTCCTTGATCTGAAATGGCTTCATGCCCCCTTCTCCATTCTGTCCCCAGCATCCCTACATGCTCACCGGGTCACAACTGGGTGCAGGGCATGGTTGGGCCCAAAGCAGTGCAGCCTCCCACGACCACGCAGCCCCGTCCTGCCCATGGGATTCCTGGTGGGAGAGAGCGAGGAGGCTGGAGGCTGTCCAAACACCTGGACCACCATCCCTGATTCATAGAATCCCAGTATGGGTTGGTTGGAAGGGACCTTAAAGATGATTCAGTTCCAACCCCCTGCCATGGGCACAGGTTGGGACTGGTGCTTTTCAGCATCTTCATCAATGCCCCACTCCCCCTCGCCCACCTCCCCGCGGTGGGAGCACTCACAGTGGCAGTCCATCCTGCACAGCATAGAGGCCGTGAAAGCTCTGCCTGTCGATCAGCCCGTCCATGGTGTTGTAGTTGATTTTCAGGAGAGACTCCAAGGAGCTGGGCACAGGAAGCAGCCCAGCAGTGAGGGCAGGCTGTGCCATGTGTGAGGATGGGGCAGAGGTGGGAAGCTGGATGGAGAGGGACCCCCCCAGGAGTTACTCACGGGCTGAAGGGGTCTTGCACAGCTGTGTCCCTGTGGTCGGCTGAATAGGCAGGAGGGTCGTAGAGCTGGAAATCCACCTGCAGGGCATATGGTTGTGTCAGCCCCACTGGCAGCCCAGATGTGCCTGTCCATTCAGAACACCTCCAGACATCCCCACGTGAAACCCAGTCTTGTTTCACTGAGCACAGCCACAGTGTTTTCCCAGGGAAGCATCTCTGGCCATGCCTGGACCCTCTGTGCATTGAAGACCCAGCTCCAGTGCACTGAGCACTGGCAGTATCTCCAAGAAGCCACTCATCCCAGGGCTGGAGAGAACAGCAGTTCCCAAGCATGATACTTCTCCCTCTCGCTGCAACAATGGCTCTGTTCCCCTTCCCACTTCCCATCCTCCTCCAGCCCCAGCGCCTGAGCTCCTACCTCCCAGGGCACCTTCTCATCTGGCACGGGGAAGCGCATGGTGTGGGACCCTGGGTAGAGGAGATTTCGGGCCAGCACGTGGTGTGTGGGCTGCTTCTCTCCAGGCTTCTCCTCCGGGTCGAACTCCTTCTCCTCTGATGTCCTGCTGGAGACTGCAAGGCAGAGACAGCAAGGCCTCACAGGTCAAGTGCTGAGCCTCAGGGTCTGCCTAGCTCTAATGCTGTGTCTTTGCTCCTGGCATCCCTTTGGGCTGTGCTGCTGGGGCTGTGCTTACCCAAGGGTGGCATATCTTCCTCTGAGCTGAAGCCACTGCCCTGCAATGCCTGAATGATCCACCTCAGGGCTTTGGCACTCTGATGGACCTGCGTGGGACAGGTGAGGGTCTGGAGGGTCCTCTCAGGCCCAGGAGAAGAGCTGGATGAACAGTACAGGGGCTCATCCCGCAATGTTCCACTTCCCATATGCCTTTTTGAGGCTATTGTTTTCTCAAGGAAACTCTAATGTTTTAAGGGGAGCTGATTCAGAAGGATTTGCTCTTGTGATTCAGTTGAACCTTGTCCTTGGAAAACCCCACGCTCCCAAAGCAGTTGCTCAGTTTTTGCCTCACCTGATCTTCCAGGGCACCCAATCTCTGCTCCACCAGACTCGTCCTCTTCACCCGATCCATGTTCAGCAAATCTGCCAGCACATCAACTCTGGAGGGATGGTGCAGAGAAAAACCTCCTTAGGAGCCACTGCAGGTGCTCAGCAGCCCATGCTGTGTGGGTGCCTACACCTCCAAAAGACAGATTCCCACAAGCATCTTGTATGCATAACAAGGAGGGCAGCAACAGCTCCACTCCCAAATCCTTCCTACCCAGAACAGGAAGGCCGTCCCTGTCTGAGGAGCATTGGTACCTCTGTGCAATGTCTCGGATCTTCTGCTCTGTGTTCTGCTTCTCCTGACACTGTTGGTGCTGCAGGTAGTTCTCCTTCAGGTACATCTCCCACGAGAGGAGGGCGGCTTCTTCATTCTTCTCCAGCTTCTCTTCTGCAGGAGAAAGGGGACGGCAGAGCTGTCAGTTCCCTGGGCACCTCATCTCCCTGGGAGAGAGCCGAGGAAGGGGACGGGCTGCTCCTCACTGAGCTGCCTGTGACGCGTGGCTGGCCTGCGGAGCAGCCCCCGCCGCACCAGGAGCTGCAGGTGGCTGAGGAGGATGAAGGGCGGAGGTGCAGGTGGGCGACCGTGGTACTCCTCAATGAGGTCGTGCCGCTGGAACTTCCAGATCTGGTCCGTGTGCTGCTGGACCTGCTGAAACGTGTAGCTGGGGACAGAGCCCAGGCGTCAGCTGTGCAGGGGAGTAAGGAGGCACCCCTCGTCTGCATGCTGCCCTGCCTAGGGCCAAGTAAAGCCAGCGTGATTCACAGTCAGGACCGGGGCTCCGGGTCAGACTCACTTGAACATGGCAATGAGGAGGTTCAGGAGGAGGATGTTGGTGAAGAGCAGGTACAGGCACAGCAAGATGACCGTCAGCCACTCAGGAAAGATGGGCTCCTTGTTGTCTTCGTTGGTCTCTGGGCACTTGGGCTTGTAGGGGTCAGTCCCATTGGGGCTGCACTGATCAATGTTGAAGTTCACCCCTGCAAGAGAGCACAGCACTGCTCCACTGCAGCCAGCCCTTTGGTCTCTCAAGCAGCATGCTGTGCTCTTGGATATCAAGGTGGCTGAGAACGTGTCAGGGGTTGGAGCAGCTGGTGTGTGCTGAGGGTGTCCAAGCCCACTCCATATCATCCTCTCTGTCCTCAGCACTCCACTTACTCCTGGCAATTTATAGCTGGATCAGCTCCTGGCAGCTGGTACCCTGCTCCTGTGCCTCTGTACATCTTGACTGGTTATCCTGAGTTGTTAGGCAGATTCAGTCCCTGGCTTTGGAGTGGTAGTAACACTCTGAACATGCCCTACACTTTGTCTTTGCTCCCTCCTGGCCTTACCCTATGGCATGGAGAGGAGTCCTGTGCAGGAACTGTGAGGCTGCACGAGCGTGGCACCCTGTGGCTCTGTAATAGTCACCAGGCTCATGCCACACAGTCACAGGCCGGCGTCCCTTACCATCGATGTAGGAGGGGATCTGCCCAAAGATGGTCAGGTAGGAGTGATAGACCACACCACGGAAAAGCCACTCCACGCGTTCCTCGTTGTGAATCAGGATGGCCTGCTTGGCAACCCCGAAGGACACCACCCACACTGCCAGCAGGAAGAGGAAGAAGAAGACATCCTTCATCTGCAAAGATATAGTGAAGACAAAAGCGTGTCCTGGAGCACATCTGGTAGGATGAGATGGGTGGCACGTTCCCTGCGGGCAGGGCAGGGCAGGGCGGCCCTCACCATGCGCTTTACAATGATGATCTTGGGCCCCAGTGTCTTGCTGACGGTGAAAATGTGCATCAGGCGCAGGCAGAAAATGATAAATGCCAGCGACAGTATGATGCGCCCGGGGTACAGCGTTGATGGAATCAGCCTGGGCACAGAACAGAGGAAAGGAATATCTCAGTGCCAACAGCGTGAAAAACGCATCCCCTAAAAGTGGCAGGAAACAGCAGTAAATCGGTCAAGATTAATCACATGGCTATGAAAATCTTCAGTCCTTTGAAGAAGGAATTGGAGTTAAAAAGATGCACAGTTGTGGAAGTAGTGTAGGGCCCACTGCAGCCTGCAGCTCGGCCCTGAGCACTGCGACTCACCTGCAGGTCAGCCCTATGATGAACACCACTATGGCACCGACATCCAACTTGTTCCAGAAGTCCTTGAAATACAGGGAAGCCATCTTCAGGACTCCGAGCCCATCTGGATCATGCAAGAGCTATTGGAAAAAGAAGTGGGGTGGAACACCAGTTAAAGCACTATAGGGTACTCTTGCCTTACAGAGGTGCAGAGAGCTGCTGGCCATCACTGGACTCTTCTGCTTACCTGAAGGGGACCTGAGCCTACAGGGTTTTCGGCCAGGGCATGGAAAGAGCACAAGACCTTCCAGGAGCACCAGAGGGGTCCCCTGGCAGCCTGGCTCCTCTCAGCTCCTCCCAAGCCCTGCTCTGTCTGCCCCATACCTGTCGGGTCTCCTCGCACACCAGGGAGAAGAGCCAGAAGTAGATGAGATACTCCCACCAGGATGGTGACGGCTGGAAGTCGACCATCAGGACGTAGGCGAAGAGCAAGAGGAAGGTGAAGTAAGAGAGGATGTTCATGTGGAAGATGACGACAGGTGCCGTGAAGAAGGCTCGGAAACGTGTCAGGCAGCCCATGGGCTGCAACTTCTTCTCCCTGAGGGCAGTGAGGATGGAGGCATGGCTCAGCTGCCTGAGGTTTATGAGTCAGCTGGAGGAGGAAGCTGAAGCAGAACCTGCCTCCATATGCATATACCCCAGCTGCAACAAGTACCTGAATGTGATGAAGCTGGTGTAGAGGAATGGGAAGAAGATCATGCACACAATCACCCGCCAAAGCCCGTTGTCCACACACATCTTCCCCCACCAGACTTTGGTTAGGAAGGCCTGTGAGGAGGGAGGGGAGCACTGATAGAGGAGCCTCCTCTGCATCCTGGCTGATTCGCAAGTCCAGCTCATCGGGAATGGAGCCTGAGCTTGTTGCACAGGGGTATCAGGGATGAGTGATTTCCCTGGTGATTTCACCACCCTTGGGAACCCACCTGCACACCCCCATGGGACACAAAATTCATGTTCTTGGCCTCTAGTGCTAGCTGCAGACAAGTTGTCTTCCCCCAGGCCTCAGAGACACGGACAAGGAGCTTCTGGGCTCTCTCTTCGTCCTTGCGATAGCACTCTGTGAACACACCTGGGAGAGCAGGGAGATAAGGCTGAGCTCTGTGCCAGCCCATTGCTCAGCAGAAGGAGCACCAAGAAGAGCTTTGTAGCATGAGGTGAGCATCGCCACGGCTCTACACCATCCATCGTACCCCCCACCCTTTAGACACATCCAGCATGACAGGACATGAGAGTGCTCTGGGTTGCTGGTGTCCCTCCCACTCACCAATTGCCTTGTGCTCGTATTGCTCAGCCAGGGCCAGCATTTCATCAGTGGTGTCCGTGTCTTCCTCCTCCTTGGCCAGCTCCTTCAGGATCTTGCTGCAGGCCAGAGCAGCCACCATGCAGTCCTGGCTCTGGGGCAAAAGAAGTCAGAGAGGGTGTGGGATGCTGAGCCTCCTCCCACAAGTCCCTGACAGTTCTGACACGTCCGTCGTTGTTTCCATGGGAGGGAAGGAGTATGTCCCAAGCTGGCTGCTCAGGAAGGACAACTTGCTTTGGCAAGGACCATGCTGTCCTCCTCTCTGGGTGCAAGGCAGAAAGTAACCCAGTGCCATTGGGAGTACAGGGACAGCCCTGCTCTTGTAGTAGGAAGCCCTGGGTGATGGGGTGTTTGTGATTCCACATGCAGTCTTGCCTCTTGGGCTTTGGAGGTTTGGTTTCAGCTGAACCTTACAGCTGGGACTGGTGGGTTTGGGCTGCAATACCTGGGCCCAGATGATTTCTGCCAGTTCTTTGCGGCTCTGGACCACGGCCCAGATGAGCAGGTCACGGACTGGGTCAATGGTGAAGGTGACTCGGCCAGAGGTGCGTTTATAGAGGGACCGGAGGCTTGACCCCTGAACCTGAGAGGTATGCAACAGTCAGACCTGTTTGCCTGCCAAGAGACTGCCTAGAGGAGACAGCCTGTGAACACAAATCCTCCCCGGCCCCCGGGTGCCTTCCTCCACCAGCAATGGAGGGGCCTTTGCTGCAGAGAGGAATGGCCAAGGCTGGGCTCATCCTGAAAAAGCCTCTCCCATTCTAAGACTAAAAGTATAGGGGATGTGCCAAGCCTGCCCAGTGCACAAGAAGCCCCTCTGTCCTTCACCCTACTGGGTCTTGCTCACCAGACACACAGCCACCCAGTGCTGCACAGGTAGGAGAGTGGGAGCTGCATTTTGAATATGAGGCAGATGACTTGGGAAGGGCTTTAGGGGACTGTAAGTAAGATTCTTGAGTGGGCAAAAGGACACTGAGCTATCCGGAACCTCCAGAGGTGTTTCTTCAGCCAGTGCCCCCCTCCCAAACACAACCCTGCCACCATGTAACCTGAAGATGCGTACATTTAACTTGATATGTGGGACAGGGATGGAGAGCCGGGGCCGCTCCGTGTGCTTGGGCTTGGGGTAGAGAGGTTGTGTGGAGCGGCCCAGAAGCTCCCGCAGCACCTGGGAGACATGATGCAGTTGGATTCGTGGCATTTTGGAGCTGGCTGTGTGCTCCTTCTCCTCCAGGAGGACCTTCTGCAGCTTGCTGTGGAACAGGCAGGATGGGGCCATGTTGTCATAGAGGTAAATCAGGGTGTCCCAAGTGACAAACTCCTTGAGACGCACTCCCTGTTCCACAAATAGCTTCACAAACTCCGGCTTGTTGGAGATTAGGGCAGCTGCCATCACGGAGTGGAGATCTGTGGGCTGGCAGAGCAGAGGCAGAGGTGAGGAGCTCCATGGCCCCACAGCAGGGTCACACCTCGCTCCCTGCTCAGATGGGGGAAGGTTTTGGCCACTCGGCATGATGGCGTTGGCAGAGACCATAGGGCAGGGCTACCAAGAGGTCTCTAGGTGTCAAGAGACTCTGGGTTGGTACATTGTCTTTTGAAGACACCAGTTTTGAATGAAATACCAACCACCTTTGTAAAAAATTATGTAGGATCATTACAAGCAGTGAAGGAAATTGAGCCCAGTTCTGCTTTGGTTGTTTGTGGTCAGGAATGGGAGAAAGCCCCTTAGCTCTGCCTCAGCCCCCAGCATGGTGTCTCCCACACAGCCATGCAGCAGACAAGCAGCACAGGTACTGCCTTACCTTCCACTCGTAGTCGTCTGTGAAGATCTCACTCCGAGCAATGTCCACCCTGTTCCAGGCCACGGCTAACTTCAGCTGGTGGTCCCAGTTCTCGCGACCAAAGTGGTCCTGGTTTCGGGATGCTGCGTGCCAAGTGCATACGTTAGAGCAGAAGATTGTTTACTCTCTGGAAGCCCCCCCTGGAGGCCTGACCCTTTGGGAGAAACATCTCCCAATCAGCTCAGCATTTAGGGAGCCCTTCGGTGACTCCAAAGCCAAGCTTGGGACTGCCACTCCATTCATCTCCTTCATGCCTCCAGGCAGCCCCCATCTCCACACCTTTGAACAGTGCCTGGAGGATGGCCACGTCCACATCCTGCTGACCATATTTGCCCTCTCTGAAAATGGTCAGGAGTTGCCGGCTCCGCACTATGTCTTGGATCTACAAGGAAAGCCATGGGCAGGCAATCAGCAGCAGCATCTCCTCCTGTGTGGGGCAACTCCTGGCTCTCCTTGGGTCATCTGCAGCCCACCATTTCTCCCAGCCCAGCTGGGGCTGGTGCCACATTGTTCTTGGGGTCCACCAGAACAAATGCTCCCAGTGGGAGCCTTGCTGTCCCCAGAAACCTCTGAGGTCTCCACATGCTCAGGGAGAGGAGGTGTCTGCCTGCAAGAGGCTCACCTTCTTGGTCCACTCCACCACCTGGCCCTCGGTGAATTGCTCATAGCTTTCATGGAAAAGCACATTCAGCTTCTGGTGGATCAAGCTGATGGTTATCTCAGACACAGGCAGGCCAGCCACCTGTGCAATGACATCAGCCACACGCCCGGACCCTTCCACAATCACACAGGGGGTCCCATTGGTGATGGCATTGTAGATAGTCTGCAACAAAGCAGAGAGGCTGGTCCTAGTATCACCAAGTGGCCAGCAACCCTGCTGAGATTGTTGCTACACCACAGTACTCCTCCTATCCAGCTGCATTTCCCATTTCCCACCAACATCAGGAAATCTCAGGATGGTGGAGTCACTGTCCCCGGAGGTGTTCAAGAACTGTGGAGATGTGGCACTGAGTAGCATGGTTTAGTGGGCATGGTGGGGATGTGTTGGGGTTGGACTTGGTGATCTTAGCAGCCTTTTCCGACCCTAATGGTTCTGTGATCCCTAGGCAAGGAGCAGACCTGCTGCCCTCTGCCCTCTGCCTTGGCTCCTGGCTTTCCCAATCCGAGCCCCTCCCACCACTACCCCTCTTGGCTCTGCTGTGAGAAGTCAGGAGTGGTTCCTTACATCGAGTGTCCCAGGGCCGCCTTCCAGCACCACACAAACGATGGGGATCTTGATGGCAACACCTGCAGGGAAGCAAAGCCCAGGTCACCTCCCTGCAGGGAGCCCCTGAGCATCTGAGATGGCTCACCATGCCTCGTCCCCTCCCCTGCCTCTGGCCTGGCTATATGTTGCTGTTACCTCCTTTCACCTTGGTCTGTTTGGAAATGAACTTCTCCAGCCGGGTCCTCAGGGGGATTTCTACTCCATACTTCCCATGGGTCCCATTGTCCACAAGGATGAAATGAGAGTGGTTGCTGTCCAAGCACGAGAGGCTGCCTTGGTTCTCCTCATCCAGTACATACTCAGCTGGAAAGCCTCCCTGTGAAGTACAGAAGGAGAGACCCTGGGCAAAGCCTGATGGGGCTGAGGGGCAGCAGCAGCTGCTCAAATCAACCAGCATGTGGAATGGGAGCAAGACAGCATGCAAGGCAGAACAGCCATCCCTGCGGTTTTCATACCAGCCCTGCCCCACGCTCCTGTCTCTGCTCCACTTGCCCTCCTAGTCTGCTCCCAGGAGAAGCAAAACACCTATGCAAGGCACTGGGGAGGCCATAAGGGGCTTCAGAAAGCATCAGCATGGAACCATCACCCCTTCTGGCCTGGCTCACCATGGGGCAGATGAGGCTCTCCCGGTTGTACACAGTCCCCCAGGTGGCAATGCCAATGGTGACAATGTCGCCTTCCTTGTAGCTGCAGCTCAGGACAGAGTCTCGTACTGCCTCTCCCACCTGTTTCATCACACCAGTGTGGGACCCCCCCGTGATGATCCAGGCCCCTAAAGGTCAGAAAGAAGCTTGGGAATGGAGAGACCCTGCTCACAGCAATCTCTTAACATCCCACTGTATGGCTGCAGGAGCACCCAGTCCTTGAAGATGCTCCACCCCCCAGAAGATATTTTATCTGCCCTTTGCATCAAGCCCTGCCAGCACTGGAGAGGCTTTCTGAACAGTGCAGCATGTCTTACCAGTGGTCTGGGCCACTTTGACTAGCCCTTGCCGGAAGATGTTCTTTAGCCTTGGCTTCATGACAAAGTTTTTGGCTCCACCAGTGACCGAGATGAGCAGGTTGGGTGCATCAAGACCCCAGTGCTGTGTCATGAGGTGATAGATGACCCGTGGAGGAGTATCAGAGGAGACACGCACATACTGTAAAAAGGGAGCACATGTATTTCGGGTAGAAAGAATTGGGCTGGGCAGCAGAGCAACGCCACCACACTTTCTCCTGTCCCAGCAAAGAACTGGGGGCTTCCCCTACCATTTCCTGGCACGGGTCTCTTGCTTCTGCCCTAGCTCTTAGTGCATGACCCTGTTCCAAACTGTGTCCCTGGGAGCTTGCATCTCCATGATTGCCTAAGTACCTGAACAGGGAACAGCCATGCCTTGGAGCATGGAGACCAGTCTTACTATTTCAGAAAAGGACTGGGTACAGCACCGAGAGCGAGGAGGGATGTTGTCCCATCCACATTTCTGTGCATAAATCAGTGCTGTCTTTGGGGCATTTCCATGCTTTCCTAACCTCCTCTCATCAGGAGGGAAATACTTGCACTTCATCTTCCCAGGCAAGATCTGAACACTGACTCCCGTTGTACCACAGAGAGGAGAAACAAATCACCTTTCCTGTCTTCTGTCCCAGGCCCGTGAAGTGGATGTCACCAAAGGCATCTGTTGGCATTTCCTGGATGTGTCTGCTGGGGTCCCACTCCTTCCCCAGGAAGAGGGGAGGTTTGGCAGCATCTTCCAGGTGCTGTTCCCTGAGGTAGCCACACTCGCACACCACCCTCCTGCAATGTACACCACCAGCTCCGTGGGAAACGAGCCAGTCTCAAAGGGCAAAGCCCCAGTGGTTCACCTGCCTCAACCCAGCTGGAAGGTGCTGGCATCATCATTAAAACACTACAGGCACCAGCACCTCCCACCCAACCTGACTTCCAGCTCAGGACTTACGAAGAAACAAGGGCTTTTTCTAGCAGAAAACATAGCAAACATTGGTATTTCCATCTATGGTGGCTTATGACAGAAAGTGGAAGGTTGCACTGGATAAAGTATGAATGGAAGTGACTGCATGGCAAGCATCAGAAGGGTAACTGCCTGGGAAGCTGGCTATTGGCCATGCAGTGCCACAGAGCAGGATGAAGGAACACAGGCAAGAAGGTCTTGGTGAATTCCCTTGGCATACCAGTTCCCCTAACAGAAAGGTGGGATTTTCTAGTGAGGCAGCTTTGTCATCAGACGTTCCTTTTGTTCCCAGGCAGGGGAGAGGAAGGAGGGACAGTCTGACTTACCCAGAGTCTGAGGTCTGGGAGCTTTCCACAAAGTATGTGCACTCTTTCTTACGGATGTTTTCAGGAATCCATGAGGTGAGATTTTCCTGAGGGAGCAGGAAGAGCAGTGAGGGGTCATTGTTTCTGCGAAGGGTCAGAACTTGCACCAGGAGCCAGATGCTGGTGCTTTCAGCAAACCTAGGGGCCTTATTAGTGCTCCCCCCAGCCTGAGATTCCTCACTGATGTGTCCCAGGACAACTATTCTCCCACCACGTATGGCCAGCTCCCACCTCTACCAGCTCCAGACCTCCAACTTGCCTTCTCATTGCTGCCAGAGGGGAAATGTGCCTTCCTCTGGCCCTTGCCAATGCTGCTGCTGCTCTGCTGGAGGTTGGGGACCACCTCGAAGTCGCTCACCTCCCTGGGGTGCATGGTGGGGCCGTCCCCTGTCTCAGGGCACACTTTGTTCAGCTGGGAGGGGAGCACCTTGGTGTGCCGGCCACGCACCGCCATGGCTGCTCCTCTCTCCTGTTCCTAAGGGGGGAGGTGCTGCACATCTCCATCCTGAATGCAGCAAAGGAAAAGGATGCACGTGAGCTGAAGGCAGAGCTGGGGCAGAAAGGGCTGCAGTCAGACTGAGCACAGCACTCTGTTAAGGCAATGGCAAAGCAGCGGGTCAGCAGGTCTGAGCTTAACAAGGATTCTGGCTGCCAGCCGAACCCCGCATCACAGCCAGGACGATAAGGGCTGGGAGGACTTCCTGGTGTCAGGAAGGAGCGGTGGAGCAGAATAATGGCTGCACTGCACACCCAAGCTCAGCTCTGCTGCAGGTGAGAAGCAGCCAGGAACCCACGGGGCAGCACTCAGAAAAGTGTCCTTCGGGGCCTGGGGACAACGGCAGAGTGCAGGTTGCCTGCCCCCAGCTCGGCTACACACTGCAGGAAGCATGCAGCCCCTCACCCTGGGGTCACCCCTCCCCCAAGCAGGATAGTCACAGCACCTTGCAGGGACAAGGATGCAATGCAGGTGCTGCAAACTGCCTGCAGACCATGCCAGCCCCCCTCCCTGCTCCCCACAGACACAAGCCATACCTTCCCCACAGCATCCTCCACCTGCATCACCAGCTTCTCTACTCCATGCCTGCCGTGGGGATGTCAGCCTGCCATGTCCCGTGGCAGGTCATCTCGTCGCTCAAGACGCAGCGGTGAGTGGAGAACAGGGCAGAGCTGCCTGCAAGCTGCCTGCAGAGAGGAGGAGAAGACAGGGCGGCTGGCAGCCTCCCAGCAAATCAGGCTGCAGCAGCAGTCCCTGTGCACTGCTGAAAGCTGCAGCACAAAGGCGAGCCTTGAGTCTGCCTGAGTCACGCTTCTCCTGCAGTCTGGGGGCGCTCAGCAGCCCAGTGCCGGCAGCCCCTTGGGTCATGCTGTGGGCAGGCTGGGAAGGTTGATATTGCCAGTTATCCATCGCAGGCACAGCCCTCAGATCTGCTGGCTGAAGCTGTGTCCACTCCTTCATGTTGCAATGCGCTGAGATGCTGGGGCAACGCATTGAACGAGCACACAGTCTGAGTGAAAATGTGGTGTTTTGGCCACATCCTATAGCTCCTTCCTAGCCAAAGCATGCAAGTTAGCAACAGCCCTCTGTGCAGCGGGTTTTTGTCATTTCCTTGAACAAGAGCAAACTGCTGAGATTTGCTGGAATAACAGATGCCATTAATAAGGCAGTAAATAAAATCCATGTGCAATGTTTCACAGATCAGTTGTAATTAATGCTGCTCTGCCAAAAGAAGGGAAGCCAGGACTGCACAATAATTACACATTAATGCAACTGTTCATCCGCCCTCAGCTGGCTGGCTTTCTGGAGACAGTGGTTTTTATTGCATTTTTGTGTATGCCAAAACCACTGTGGCCCAGTGGGACCCACATGGAACCCTTGTACGCCATGGGAAAGACTGCAGGACAAGGCATTGTGCGGGGATCAGTAAGCATTTAATCACATAGTAATTAGGTCTGCCAATACCAGTTGAGGCCTGTCTACCTGCTCAGGAGCAGAGCACAGTGCAGCAGTGCATGTGGTTACCTGTGGCTGGTTCTCCCTGCAGGACCCTGCGCTGCCACAAGCTGTCCTTGATGGCAGTGTCCCGTGGGGGCTTGCGTTGTGTCCATTGTACAGTGGTGGAGCCTGGCAGGGCTGTGCGCCCCACACACAGCCAAAGAGCTGCAGAAGTGTGAGTAGAAATGCTCCACCACTGCTTCTGTTCAAGCTGTGGCTCCAGCCCTGGGTCAGGATGGAGTCTACCCTGAGGCCAGGACTCCAGGCACAAGATGGCGGCTCTGGGTGCTGGGCACAAGATGGCGGCGTTGGGTCGTCAGCACAAGATGGTAGCTCTGGGCCATTGGCACAGCAGGTGCTGGGCCCTGGTAGCAGCACAGCACTGGACGCAGCCTGAGCGGCTGTGCCAATGCAGGCCGGCAAGCTGAGACAGATGGAGCAGGGCTTGGAACATCCCCCTGCTCCGTGCACTGGTGACCTCTGGGCCCAGTCATCTAGAGTAGCAGTCTCGACTTAGATAGCACTCAATCACTTCAGTAATAAAATCAGGCCTTTCCACCCATGCTCATATCCCTAACAGTCTGGAATGTGGCTCTGCAAATGTGATGGAAAATGATGAAAACAACACCAAGAAGGTTTGCTTCTCCTGGAGACAATACACCAGTCTGGTGTATTAAGGTGAGCCTGAACCCAAAGGTGCTGACCGTCCAGATTCCTCATCATCAGGCGACAGGCATGGCACCTGCATTACATGCCAGTGCCCCCAAAATCTGAGTTAGGTCACACACATCTTTGTAGAGGAATTGTTCTCCTGGCATTCTGCATGTGTGGTCAGTCTTGTAAACCCAAGGAATGGAAAGCTGGTGTTGATCCACTAAATAACTCCTAATCAGCAGATGTACGCTGACACGTATATGCTTTGGTGTCATTTTTGGTGGCATGCAGATTCAGGAGATTTAGCAGATTTAGGAGATGTCAGCAAAGTAAAAAACCTAGATTGTCAACATTCACCATCTCATATTCACAACCCAACCCGCTGTGGACTGAGGAGGAGCTGGGGAGGAAGGAAAGATCAGAAGGAAACATCAGAGAAAGAGCCATAGGGCATAACAGCCTTTATTGAGCACGGGGAGGGGCACCCCAATAAAGCGAGTCTTCCTCCGCACTGCTGCGCCCTCAGTACATGCAGGGGAAGAGCCAGGCGTTAGGGCTGGAGTCCCCATCCCCTGCCCTGCGGGGAGCGGCACTGCGGGGGCAGCAGGACAAGTGCCGTCCCCTGTGCCGCGGCTCTGTGGGACCCCTGCAGCCCTGCAGCTGGTAGCTGGTGGGGGGCAAGCAGCGGCACATGGGGAGGTCTGAAGTGGGGTGCGGCCAGCTGTGGGGACAAGGGCTGTGCTTGTGAAGGTGACGCGGTGGGGAGGGAGCACAAGGGCATGTCCCCCGGTGCAAGGCAGGGAGTGTCTGCCTGTTCCCACGGCACTGATGGGGTTGTGGGGAGGTTTGCAGCCCTGCCAAGGGATGCTGTGACGCCCGGTGACACTGTGGTACACGGGACCGTTGGCGGATCTGGCCATGCCCCTCAGCTGCGTCCCCTGCCCTGGGATCCCATGCTACCCCACACGTGCAGCCTGGCTCCCTCAAGGGGATGCGAGGTGAGGTCTGCCCTCTAAACAGTGGTGGTGAGGGGGTCCGGACCCAGAACGGGGCTGAATTTTCGGGGCGTGTATTGTCTTCATCCTCCAACATCAAGGGGAACCAGCTCTGAGGGAAGAGGGGGCATAAATCAATCCCTTTTATTCCTGGTGATGGGACAGGGGCAGGCACCCCCATCTGGGAACTCACCTGCCTCTCCCTTCTCTGTGCACCAAAAACAGGGGGCGGCAGGACAGCTGGGGGGCTTGGAGTCTGGTGGAGGAAAAGTGTAGTTGGCAGCAGGGACAAAGAGATGGGTGGTTAAGAGCAAATGTTTTTTGGGAAAAGCAGTTCTTTGGGGCACTCACCTGAGCAACAGCTTGCAGCGGGGCACGGCAGCGGCAGTAGTGCGGTGCTGGGTCCCTTCTCTGCCTTGGCTGGGGTGGCAGGGGTAGCAGCTCTGGTTCGGGTGTGCAATGCCTTACACGGGGGTGAGAGATGGGGGAGTGTGCAGGGGGGGTGGGCCTGAATGGCGGTGGGGGTGTCTGGACCCAGAACTGCGGAGCTGGGTTTTCAGGATGTGTGTCATCCTCATCCTCTGACATCCAGGGGAACAAACTCTGTGGGGAGGGGAGCATAAATCAATTCCTCCTGACATGGGGGATGGGGTCACCCCTGTTTGGATACTCACTTGCTTCTTCTTCGTCTCAGTGTTGAAAACGGGAGGAGAGAACTGGGATGGAGAAGTTGGTGACTGCAGGAGGAGAGCAAGTTTGGCAGCAGGGAAAAGATGATATCTGGAGAGGCATCACCTCTTTGAGGACAGGAAAAGGTGTCTGGGGGAAACTGTTTTCTGGGGCACTCACCTGAGTGATGGCCTGTGGGGGTGTTGGGGGGTGGCTGTGATGGAGTGCTGGGTCCCTGCTCTGCACGGGCTGGGGAAGAAGCTCAGCTTCAGCAGTGCTAAGCCCTGGGGGTGGCTGGGAGGCAGGGTGCAGCACGGGGGGCTGTGCGTGGGAGAGTCCCCCTGCGGCTCCCACGCTTTTGTGGGGAAGGAGAGTGGACAGGTCAGGCAGGGTGTGGTGATGCTCCAGCAGGGCGGCCAGCAACGTACGGCGTCTCTCCTCTGCCAGCGCGCGTCCCCAGAACTCGGCGGGCTGTGGCAGAAGGGCACACAGGCGGGCAGCCAGCCCCCGGGCAGAGGTCACGGCGCTGAGGGAGTCTCTGTCACCAACTGCCTTCTCTGAGGGGCTTACTGGAGGGGAGGGTGACCTCTGCCCTTCCTTCTCCATCCCCTTGACAGGCCCGGGGGACTCTGGAGGCCCTGTGAGCTCCTCAGCAGGGGGCCGTGGGGGGGACCGTTCCCCCTGCCCACCCTCCAACAACCGCTTTATGTCCATGGAAGCCACCCCCCGGCCGAGGAGCCCCCGGGGACGACACAGGCGCTGCTGGGTGATGATGACGGGCCGGGGGGGCGGCAGGGGGCTGGGGGGGGGCTGGGCGGCGCGGGGCGGAGGGAAGCCGACCCAGGGGTGCCTCCCCCCCCTCCATCTGGCACCACGCACGCCGGGGCCGAACTTGGCTCGGTTGCGCTCGCCCCTGGTCTTGCGGCGCTTGACGCGGCCGGGCCCGGCCCTCGGCTCTCGGACAGCATCCCCAGCGTCCCCTCGGCCTCGCTGCTGGCTCATGACTGCGACTTGAGGGAAACAGAGGGGCGCTGGGTGACTGCAGGGGCGCCGCTTCCCGTCAGGCCCGCCCCCCCCGGTACGGCCAGGCCCCGCTCAGGGCCTGCACCCCAACACCCGCCACCCGCACACACCGCCAACGGCCACCAGGCCGCGCCCTCCCGGTGGGCGGGGCCGAGACGGCTGCACGCGCTCCTCGTCCCTCCGCTATTGGGCGCCACCAGCCAGCTGGGGTGGAGGACGGCGCGGATTGGCTGCCGGCCGAGGCGGCGGCTGCGGATTGGCTGCGATGGCCTGCAGGGGCGGGGCGGGGTTGAAAGACCGTGCCCGCGTCCCAACGCGTCCCACGGAGGGAAGGCGGCTGCGAAGGGAAAGGGGGGAGTTATCGCTTAGAGCAGAAATCGGGAATAAATCATTTTTCTGTTGTGCACTGGAACGTCAGTGCTAGAAAACAAGGTCTCTAGGGGTAACATAGTGCCTCTGACACTACGTTCTGGGTTTGGTTCCGCTGTGGCTCTTTGTGGCAGCAGAGGGAGCCAGAGCCTCGTGCCCTGCTGCCCGCCGTACCGTGGCCCTGCTAAAGCTCTCGGTCAATATTGGCAAATAGTGCGTTAAAGTTAAGTTCAGGTGCAAACCAGGTGCAAAATACAATGCGTAGAACGTGGGCTTCTTCAGGGCGTGATCATCTAATGATGAACTACTTATCAATACCTGCTCTGTGTTCAACTGGAAGCATCAAGGAATTTCAGCATGTAAAAGCCAACAAAAGCTATTTTAAAGATGTTGATTTGTTAAGTTTCGTTTACTTTTTACACCAGGTTTGACCAACCTCCCTGGAGCTTTGCACATGAGCCCTAGCTAGGACCTTGAATCTTCTCAGCCGACTCCTTCGTGCAAAGAAAATTGCTCAGCTCAGCATGGTGGGCAACTGCTGTTCCATCTTGGGATGGGGTCTGGTGGCCCTTATCCTTTCAGGCTTCTGAACAGCAAGCATTTGAGTCAGAAACATAAAATAATTCTTTCTCGATGGACATGTGACCCTTGGTTGTCTTACAGACTTGGAGGGAATGCAGGGTGCACAGTAACTGGTATTCCCAAGTCCTCCAGGCTTCTTGGCTAGGTGGTGAGCTGTATGCCATCCTCTGCATGCGACTGGCTTGGATGGGCTTGGGGGAAAACACAGAAAACAACTGCTCAGGCCAAGCTGCTTAGAAGGCCTTAGAAGGAAAGAAGGTAGAACTAGGAATGCCTGAAAGACTGAGGCCAACTCAGACCTAAAGAAAGCGTATTTCAATCACACGGATCTCCTTTTGGTGATTCCTTTTGGACAAAGTTGCTGGGGGAAATAATCAAGCACTTGTTTCCCAGGGATGTTCCTGTGTCGCTGCTGTTGGTTGTTTCTGTTGTGCAAAAGCGCTGCAGCCTTACAGAGAACATTTTGTCTGTTCAAACCAAAGACAAAGCACATCAGATGGAACTGAAATGCCGTTTGGTTTTAAAATAAGTCCTTGCGGAGCTCTGCATGCGTGTGCTTTTGCCTATTGATTAAGGTGTATTCTGTTCCTTAAAACAGTTCCTTTCAGTGCCTGTAGGACTGCACAAATCTGTGCAACACCAGTAGAGCTATTAGCTATAGTTATAGGAATATCAGTATAGCTATTGTGGAAACAAAGGCATCTGTAAGCTTGGTTTTTCTAATCCCTTCCCTTCCCTTCCCTTCCCTTCCCATTAATTAACAAAGAGAACTGCTTTGCTCCACAGAGGCTGGCTCTGTAAATCATCCCCTCACAAATGACATGACCAGAAGGCAAGATCCTGGCACTGGTGCTTCCGGGACCCACAGGGGAGCAAGTCGTACAAACAACTGCTGTGCCCACACTGCGTGCCTCTGTTCTGAAGAGGATGTCCTCAATGCTCCTATTGATTTCTGCCTCTGACAGAGCTGGCTGAAGCATGTGGGATTTTCTGGCTTTGAGAGCTATTTACGAAAAGCACATATTGATTGGGTCCTTTGGGGACAGGTTGGTGGGATGCGTTCGCTACTATTAGCTTCCTCTCTGTAACCAAGCTTCAGTGAATTAACGGCCTTCTCTGAAAAACATCTTTAGAATAAGGTGCTTGGAGAACTTGCTGCCAGCAATTCTGGTAACAGTCTTTGGAACTAACGAGCCTTTCTGGAAAATTAAAAATGCTGCCTGGCATGGTATTGATTTTTATTCCAAACTGAGTAGAAATGAAACTGCTGAACTCTTCCAGCAGTTGCTCTCTTAAGTGCTATAGCATCTATTGGAATATGTGGTTACTGTTGTGTCAGGCCTGCATCTGTGGGCACTGTGGCACTTCCAGTTACTCCGTATCAGTGGGAGAACTTCCAAGGCAGCGACCATTAGTAGGAGGCTCTGCAAACTGAGCAGCGCCGTCACTTGTGCTGAGCAGAGTGCCGTGGCTTTGACTGCACTCTGGGTAAAGTCTGAACAAAGGGACCGGGAGCAAAAAGAAAGGGGAATGTGGAATGTTTGTGGTATATGCTGCAAATCAGCACACACTGTGCTTTCAGCTTGGCCCCAGGAGATGTGCTGCGTTGTGTGCACATTGGAGCTAAGCAATGAACACCTGGAGCAGTGCTCACACCGTTCATCAGCTCTCCTCTAGTCCAGTGCTGTGCTTAAGAAAAGATAAGGAAATAAGGTGGAGGTGCGGCACTGCCCATCCCAGTGTATGTCAGTGTGAGTCTCAGTGCTTAGGTGAGACCACTGAAGATCATCCAGTGTTGTAGCAGACCCTGCTGGGACCTGAGTGACCCTGATAACCTCGGTGACTTTGTCATCCTCCCGCAGCACCTCATTAATTCCTGCAGGGGAGAGCTGCAGGATGGGGCTACGTCAGTTGCAAAATTATTTCCCCTCATCGTCACCCAAAGCATGTTATCATGTACTTCTCATAGCCTGCAAAGCCCTGTCTGTATACCATAATCAAATAAGCTGTGCAGGTCCGTGGACCTGAGCACATGGCTGCACCAAAGGGCTCCACCAAGCAGTGACATGCCTTCTCACTCCAGCAGCATCCATAACCCAGGTGAGTGCGGCAGAGCTGCTGGCTGTACGTGGGTGATGCAGGGACCCATCCTGCAGGAATAAGAAATATTAAACAGGAGGATTAAAGCTCTTTGAAGACAGAATAGGTTTTGCTTTCATAATATTTTTCTTTTCAGCCTCCACATGAGCTGGCACAGCTTAGTGTGCTACAAAGCGCTCTTTATTTTCCCTTGCTCAGAACATCTCTAATTAATTCTTGGCAGGACTATCTAACTCTGCATGTAGATAGGAAGAAACTCCAGCAAAGCTGGGTCCTCCTGCAAGGCCACTCACTTGGTTCTTTCCATTCCAGGCCTTTGAGTGGGCAGGCAGGCTTTCCTTGTGTGATCTTCATACGGCAGACAAGTGGCTGCGGTGTAGCAAAGGCACCAAAAGTCAGGTGCCACAGATGCAGTAGGGAAATGCAGCAATAAATGCAGCAATAAATGCAGCAATAAATGCAACAAACTGCAGATGCAGTAGGGAAATGCAGCCTCTAGAATCACAAGGGATAAACGATTTTTGTAGATGCAGTCTAAAAGCAGCTGAAAGCTTGCAGCTGATGGGGGTCAGAGGAGCTTGTTTTACCCTTCTCTCTGAAGGCTGCAATACACTCACTGTCAGCAGGGACCTGCTTTTTTGTTTAATGCAAACTAATTGGCTCCAGTGGGCACTTGGTGCACATGTGCATTTTAAGTTCTGGGTTTTAAGGTTCAGAGAAAGCCAGAGAAGACGTTTAGTGTTGAATGTTTTTGTGAGGAAGGAATTCAGTAACCTCTTCACAATTTGCACAAGTCACATTTCTAAAATTTTACTTCCCTGAAGAGAGGGAAAGAAATTAAGATGGTCAGGAAAAGTGGTAATAAGCTGAGCGTGATCCTGGATTTTCTGCATTTGTTTTCAAAATATCAAAGTGCCATTGCTAAAGTTGATGCAAAGATCTTTTTGTGTGTGTGTGTCTGTGTGCACAGTGTTGAAATATAATGCAAATGTGAGCCATTAAAATAACTCTGTGAAGGTGACAGAATCAGATTGGTGTACTAACTCGGTGACGTTTCTCTCCTTTCCCCCCACCCTTCATTACACAGTGCTGCTATTTTACAGCACTAGAAATCCTTTTGGATTTTTGTGGCTGACTCAGAGCTCCAGACCGTTGCTATTGAAAGAAGAAGAAAAGGGGAGGGGAAGAGAGGTAATGTCTACAGTGAACGTAAATCAACCACACTTTAAAATATTTCTGAGAACACTTCATTTTGTGTCAGTTCAGAGAAGCCTTTTGGCTTTATGCCTCCTAAAAATAAATACCACTTCATACTTCAGTAGTTTTTTTTTTTTAATGCTCTGTGATACAGTTCACAAAACGTAATGCAATATAATTGGATCTTGTTATGACTCAAGTGATAACTAGACTTTATTTTGGAGCAGATTTTTCAATAAAAGATGAAATGATTTACTTTGCATAATTCCTCGTCTCTTTTAATGATCTCCAGCTGTACAGATTTGTTTTCAGAAACAAACAGTTGCTTGCCGAAAAGATGAAATGCATTGGCTTCCTTTTCTTCTGGATGCTGATGAACACAATAACAGGTAAGACTACTTACATTTATTCATGCTGACTTTTCAATATAGAAACATTTTCACACTCAAACAGCATCTTCTATTTAGCATCAGATATTGCCTGTGTATTAATTGCAACTCCTTCCTGGCATGTTTGATTTGCAGTGCTCTTGACTACAAATGGGCAATTCCTTGCTCAACTGTTGGAGAAACAAAGCTGTTAGACTATAAGGAGGGCTCCAAACGTATCTTAAAGGAGTTGCCAGCATTTGTCTATGCACCAAACCTTTTGTTAACAGAAAATTCTCCTGTGAGAGAGTTGGAACTGATGATTTTCCTGTTTATTTACAGATGCCCGATCAATCCTGGAAGGAGACGGTAATTTGAAGATCTTTTTTCTTTCTTATGTATCATTAACAATTCAAAGAGTCGTTTGTATCTCCCTGAAAGAAGAGTGATTTTTTAAATTATTTTGTAAATGCAGAAAGCAAATATATTAAGTCCAATGACGAAGCTTCTATTCTTACAATCTTAAAATGAAAAAAGCCAAACAGTAACAAGTATGATGACCCCTTGAAGACAAGCCCTCCAAGGGGCTATGCTCAAGTCATTGCTAATCTGTTTTATGAAAACATGACTGGAAAGCACCAGACTTCTAATCATACGAGAGACTTCCGAGAATTTTGGCTGTCCTGATAAGCAGTACTGGATGTTTGTCCAGGAATTGGCAAGAAATACCATCTTCCACAGCAAAACCTGTGGAGATTGCCACAAATCTGATGAAAGAAATATTGGAATAAATCCCTTAACACAGCCTCTCTGCTGCTGTGTCCCTTTGGGTGATTAGCCTATCAGATGAGTGTTTGTTTTTGATTAGGAAAAACCCCCAACATCCTAACGATATTCACAGTGGCTTACAGATAACAGTATGTAGGTTAACCTCGGTTTGGTGTGTTCAGACAAAATTCTTTCTGAAAACAAAGTTGCATAGAAGGAACTCACATAACAAGATTACTGCTCTTGTTGTTTGAGTGAGGTGCACATCTAACCAGCAGCATCCTCCTTCTCCTCATGCTCTATTTTTTTCCTTATGGCTTTAAAACCTTTTTGAATGCATGATCTCTGTTTCCAAAGTTTTTGGATTGAACACACCGTTTTATTTGTGCACAGCAAGTATTTCTTTGGTAACCTCTTAGGTAAGAGTGTGGCAGTCTGAAAATAAGATTTTCTTCAGCAATGTCCTCTTCTCTTTATAAACAATTGGGGTTTTCTTTCACATTGACCAAGCAGCAGACTGCAAAGTGAATCTAAGTTCAGCTGATACTAACAGTTCTCTTCTGCAGACAGCATTTGGCTGGCTTGTTTGGTTTGTTATACGCCGTCTGTGCCCGTGCAGTGCAAAATTAACAACAGGGTCTGACACTAAGATTGATTAAAGCTCTTAATTCCCGCTGAAGACCCTGCTCTGAAGCTGAGTCTAATGAATGGAATGATTACCTTTTATTCAAATGGGCTTAAAATCAAAATACTGGGTTTAGCTTTGCTGCACAGAAAGGACACTTATCACTATGTGGTTGCAGCAAGCGTTTATGTTTTTTATGATTTATGTTTTACAAGATTCTGTGTTGGCCTGGATTTGGGCTCGAGACAGGTCAGCTCTTGGCATTTTCAGAGTTTATTTTGGTTCATCTCATCTCTGACTTTTATATTTGGCACAGAAGATAGAGTGAAAAGAGCAACGGGGAAAATGGCTTCAAATCGCCATTCCTCCTTGCTTTTAAACACTCCTCCGCCTTCTGGAAATTAAAGCCACCTCGGCAGTTCCTGAATCACTGCAATGCTGTTGGTGTCCCTTCAGTTTTGCCCTCTGCCTTGTGCCATCTGGTGCTCCTGGGATGGGACAGTTGGCTGCACCCTCTGTGAAGGGAACAGAGGGTTCAGTGGCTGTGCCTGTGCCAATACTTCATGTTGTAATAATAACCTTTCTTGATTTATTTTAGATCGAGAACCTGTGGCCATGCCATACTGGCCCTTCTCCTCCAGTGACTTCTGGTCCTATGTAGAGTACTTCAGGACACTGGGAGCCTACAATAGGATTGCCGAGCTGGCCAGGGCCTTGTTTGCACAGCTGCCTGCAGGCAGCCACCTCGGCCTCCACCTGCCTGCAAGTGAGGACTGAGCACTGCCTGCCATCGTGCTGGGACATCACACCAACATGCAGCTGCTGGAGCAGCCCCTTCAGTTGCTTGCGGCCACGTGAATGGGCCTCTGTAGTGTTACGTGCTTTAGAAAGCAGCAGGTAAACTAGCCTTTTCTTTTTGCAAGCTGCGCTTTTGTGCAAAATCAATAAACTCCTTGATCATATGGTGAGGTTTGGGTTCCTGTTACGTTATCATGCTGCTGGGTTTGTCTCAGGAAAGCAAGCTCTGCTGTATGAGCAGTCATAGTGCTACCCTAAATCGGTCAATCAGAAAGCTAAGACTCAAGATGGAACATTAGAAAGCAAACATTCTTTAATCAGAGCTGGATGCACAGGGGTTATCCTCCTATCATGCATCGCTTACACAAAAGATCTTCAGTTTAGATGCATTACTTGTGTAACGTATGCAGAATTTTCACAGAGGTAAGTCACACATTCAGCGACCGATTCCCAGCAGGACCTCCTACTTTCCTGGTGCAAAGACTCAGCAGAACTTCCTTGTCTCCTCGGCTCACAGACACTGCCCCTTCCGTTACCTACACAAACTGCAAGGCAAGCTGTACAATGCTGTCACAACTTGTATCAACACCACCACCGGGAGCAGAGCTCAGCACGGACCGCCTCCTCGCGGCCCCGCCTCCAGGGCTACCATAGAGAGGCGGCACCGCCGCGCGCCTAGAGCGGCGAGGTTGATTCCGGAAGTTGGCTCGGCGCGGCCGGAAGTAGGAGGGCAGAGCGCTGTGGCCGCCATGAAGCCGGCGGTGGACGAGATGTTTCCTGAGGGTGCCGGTCCGTATGTGGACCTGGACGAGGTGGGAGCGGAGGGGGTGGGTGGATAGAAACAGCGGGGCTCCGGAAACGGGCTCGAGGCACTCAGCGTCTGCTGTTCCAGGCAGGGGGAAGCACGGGGCTGCTGATGGACCTGGCCGCCAACGAGAAGGCCGTGCACGCCGACTTCTTCAACGGTGAGAGACCGCCGTGCCTCCCGGGGCGGGTGGGATGTACGGAAGTGCTCATGTGGTTGTGTGGCGGCTGTGCGTTGCCTGCTGTAGCGGTAGTCTGTGTTGACTTTCTTGTGAGGGAAACGCTTGAAGCACCCTCACGGCAATGAAGCTTATTTTAAGCAGGGGATTTTTACAATAAACCACAAATGTGAATGTCTGCGAAAGGTATGAGCTTATGTGCCTAAATGCTGTGACGTAAAGGCAGAGCTCTACAGGAGCCCCTGTGTGCTCAGAGTTAATGCATGTGTAGTTCCAGAGCCTGCGGATTGTGACTGACTGCAGTGCTTGCTTCGTGCTTTTATAAGACGCCCTGCTTTATAAGACTGCTTTCATGAACTTAATTGCAGAATTTGCGTTGTTAAATGAGTTGCATTCAAGTGTGGCAGTGAGCATGCTGCTCTGGTCTGCTTTTGCTCCTCGCTGCCTTCTGCCTCGATGTTACGTTTGTAGTGACTGATGGTATGTACATGTACTTAATTAACCTGGACTTCTGTCCTTAATCTCAATAACAAGACCAATGAAAGCTT
This sequence comes from Centrocercus urophasianus, assembly GCF_019232065.1. NCBI lineage: Eukaryota > Metazoa > Chordata > Aves > Galliformes > Phasianidae > Centrocercus > Centrocercus urophasianus. The sequence goes on along the minus strand of NW_024884744.1, from coordinate 18,622,221 downwards.
GTGTGGTGTTTGCATATAATAGCAGCTGGGAATTTCAAATGTTAATTTTACCCTGTCTTGTTTTTCTGACTAGATTTTGAAGATCTGTTTGATGACGATGACATCCAGTGAACTTAGTTGTGCTGCTGTGCTGAGATGTGGAATTTTCTCTGGGATCGCCTGTGGTGTCCTTTATTTATTACAATGATCAGAACAGGAAAATGTCGTAGGGGGTGAAAAAGAAGACTGTTAAAAGATGCCTAGGGAATGTGGAAGTCAGATGGCTAAAAGTAACCGAGAACTGTGGACTGTTATTTCTAGGAAGGTGTTTGTAGATCTGTCTTAAAATTGTATTTGCTGACATGCTATTCAAAAAAAAAAAAAAAAAAAAAAAAAACACAAGGGAAAACCACCACCAACAAAAAAAACCCCTAACAAAACCTGTGTTCTGAGTTGCTGAGTTGTTTCTTTGTTATTATTATTTCTATGAAGTCATCCACTGTTACTCTTGGTTATTATGTTTCCTGTATCAGTATATATCTCTGCCTAGTGGTGTTCTGTTCATCTCAGAGTATGGGATTATCTGCTGCTAAAATGATTACTTTTTTCAGAATGGGCTTTGACTCCTTGCACTAGGAAGAATTGAGGGTTTTGTCCAGTTTCAAGATTGATGTTCTGCTACCGTCAGTGCTTTGTTTCAACCCAAGTAGCAGAGGAACAAAAAGTAGTTATTTTAGCATTTTTTTGATTCAGGCTTTCATTTTTAGAAAAGTAATTGTATGATATTGCACCTTCCAGTGATCAAAATGATTCTCAGGATGAAAGGATCAGGGAGTTTTTAATGTATGATTTCAAAATCAAGAATTCAGTCCTTTCTTCTATTCTTAAATTAATTGTTTAGGATTGAAGTAAGGTCTAAATTCTATACACTCATCTCAGAAATAATCCTGTGACTGATCTTTCCTTAAAGACTTAGTTATCAATGCTCCGAGTGAAATTTATGTGCTAAACTGTATGAAAAAATCAAAAGTGAAACCCTTTCTTTCCTTGCCTCTTTCATATATTTTTGCCTTGTTTTTTTCCTCTTAAGAAAGAGGGGGTTAAAAGTATTTATTTTAGTTGCACATTTGCTGGCTCTGGAGCAATGATGGGAGCACAGTGAGTAAATAGAACTGTGTGTCTTTTTATTTTATTCTTGTGGATTTCTCAACCCCTTCTGTTTCATCCTCCAGAGCAGTTTAAAGCAGCATTCTGGCATTTATTCTGCTTAGTGTCTGACATCACAAAGTGACCCTCTGGGAAACAGGGTTGTGGATGCAGTCTCTGTTTTCTTTTTTAGATCTTGCTTTGCTTGAAGAGGGGAGGGATTTCAAGCTTTCCTCACTGAAACCAATCTAAACATTGACTGCTTAGTGTTAGCAGTTTTGTTTGGACTATTCCTGTCTCTGGTGCTGTGCTTCCCCTGAGCAAGGCTTTGGGAAGTGAGCTGTTACCAGTAAACAGACACTGCATTCTGAGCGACTGCCAAATGAGAAGAGAAGGCTTGAAGATACAGCTGTTCCCTTTTGTGCTGGTTTGGCTGCATGCATCTGCTGATGCCCAGATTCTTCACGATAGTTGCCTTGAAGTGCTGTTTTGCTTTTTTTTTTTCTCCCCCTGCTTGCCTTGTTAAATTTGAATCAAGAAAGAAGTAAGTCTTCAAGTTTAATGGGATGATTGGCAGGGTACACGTATTGTTAGTCATCTGGGATATGAAGTTATCTCCAGTCCAATGAGACTGGAAGGAGAGGCTGTGTAACTGTTTTTCTAAAGAATTCTTAGAGTGTAGCAATTCTCATCAGGAACTGTAATTTCTTTGGGTCCCTTTTGGGACAGTTAAAATGGAAGGGTGAATTTGAAAAACAAAATGTCCTTGAGCTTCAACTTGTTTCTTCTTGTCAAGTCTCTCAGTCTAATTAGTCGGCAGGTAATCAGCCTGCCATCAGGAGATAATTACGAGATGCCAGTCTCTAATAAAAATGGAAGTGTTTGCCTGCCTGCACCATTTCATTTAGCAACTTTTTCTATTGCTGTACCTCTTGTGGATATTGACACCACTCAGGATAGGTTTTTCTTTGTTAAGGCATGAGTGGCTCCGCTTTGTTTTGCACGTATTTAGGCTGATAAACGTTATGTTATAAACAGGGCTGTTAAGTTCAGTGGATGCTGCTTTGTAGCTTAGTGTTCAAATCAATGCTCCTCTCTGAAAGGATTTATGGAGATGCTGAATACAGTGGCATGAATTGTCCCATTGGCTTCAGTGGGACAGTACATGACAGAGAAGGCTTTGGCAGACCAAGGTCCTATGTGCTGAGAGCTGCAGTGCTTTATTAAAAGGCAGCCAGTTGCACAGCACAGGTAGAAAGCAAAGGCTGCAAAGCACCTAAGTGTCTGCCTTCTCCTTTGTTGGTCTCATAAGGCTGGTATTCCTCTAGCTGGGAGCTGCCAGCTGCTGCAGTACGTGCTTAGGAATGCACAAACTGCCTTCAGCTGAAAAACAGTGACTGTGAAGGAGAGGAAGTAGCAAGGCTAAAGGAAACTAGCTTAAATCTGCGTGTAATACTTCTGCGGAGCCATTTCTGAGCTGGTTAGGGGGTGAACCCAGAGCTCTTGTCATGAGCAAGTAGAGGCAAGTTCAGGCTAAGTGAGGTAGCAGGTTTGCCTTGGTTATTTTTGTTTGGGATTAGAGGACTGAAAGATTTTTTTCTTACAGTATTTATTCAATAATTGAAGTAGAAGGTATTTATTTGTCAATAAAGAAGGAAGCGATGTAGATGAATAAATGGAGTTCTTCCTCCTTCCCTGGGGTTTCAGGCATTGTCCAGCTCTGGCTGTGCTGGTGTTCTGCACGTGGAAATGTGCTCTGCAGATGGCAGTGCAGCCCAGTTTTCTGCTAATCCCCTAGTGGTGATGGGGCTGGGATATGAATACTAACAAGGACTCTTTTGGAAAAGCCCCAGCACTGTGTGAGATGGTCCTTGGTAAGTTTGAAGACAGGAGTTTTGAAGATTCTAGGCTTTTACCTCCAGCTGTTTTGTTTGTTTGCCTTCTGTATTTGATCCAGTTGATCTTTACACAACAGCAGTCTCAGAATCCTAATCCAAATTGTAACCTTTTTCTCAAGCTCCTGCAGGCTGTTAAGGGCAGAGGGGCAGAGTAACAGTGCCTTTTAAAGCTTTTAAATTGACAGAAGGGACCTTTGGTGAATATTTTCTTCATGGAAGATTCAGTTTGCTTGTAGTCGGCTGTAATTTTAGCTGTATTCCTGCTATCTTATGTGCAGCTGTGATATGCACGTAGGAACCCTTTTTAGTCTTGTTGCATGAACTCATGTAACCCCTTTTGAGGGGAAAAAACCTGAGTCTATTGCTCTGGATGAACATAGAGCTGAGAATCACGTGCATGTTGGGTGACCATGGGTGTGGGAGTGCTTCCCAACAAGGGATTGTATTGGAGCTTCTAGCAGGTACATCCTTGGGTATGTTCAAGGCATCTGTGGTACAGAAAGGAGCTGCTGGCACTGCTGTTGGTTCCATTGGCCCAGCTGAAGAAGCCTCTGAGAGGACACTGCAAGGGGATTCCTGTCATCAGATGGTGACTGGCGTGTAAAAAAGTGTTTGTTCATCCCCCAAAAGTGTTTGTTCATCCCCCATCATCCTTCCTGTCCTGATTCCTTCAGGGATGTGGTGGGCAGCCTGGGGTGAGCTCTCCTGTTCTGCCCCTTGCTCTCCTATATCTTTATAGGTGGACTACACAGATTTCTGTGGGTTGAAATTGTCTGCTGTGCCCCTCAAGGGGAAACAGATGTTGGTGTTTTGTGTTTCATGTTTCTATTTCAATGGGAATAAACACCCTGCAAGTAGTGAAGCTGTCTGTAGGGAGGTCACACAGCTCTCCTCAAAGAGCAGTGGTGTTATGCAGGACAAGTGTCCTGGGGTGGGTCTAGGGATACTAAATGGTGGGAGGGATTTGCTGCTTTGCTGTCGCAGTGCTTGATGTACTGAGTGCTTTCATCTAGCACAAACAAGTCAAAAACACACAGCATCTTGTCCCAGTCTGGGTGTGCTCAGAATTGGTTTTGTCTAAAGGAAAATCTGAACCTGGTGGCATTTCCTGCATGAAGTGCAGTGACAGATCAGCTACGTGTAGGCTTCATCCCTGTGCCTTCCATGCCAAAAAGCCTCCAGCAAGTTTATACTTGTCAAATAAATATAACAGGGCTTCCAGGAAAACCACTTATCTCTCTTTCAGCCTTTTGTGGCTTGGTGCACCTGCTATTTGTATCCTGATTAATTACTGCCACAAATGATTACGTGGGACTGAGGCACAATTAGGATCAGCCTACAATTGTCCCTAAGAGGGGCATGGATGCTTTCACAGATGGTTTCCCTGTAGGATGAAGCTGGCCAGTGTCTCCAGCTGCATCCAAGCTATTTTGCGCTGTTAGTGTGGTGACTTTAATCTTTCAGTGCTGCACATTCAGGATGAGAGCATGTTGCCTTTCACTGAGCAGCAGTACGTGGAGGGAAGAGTCAAACATAGCTGTCAAGACCATGGGATCAGAGAACTTTCTTTGTAACCTGCCCAAATTGCAGAGCAGCAAACAGCGTTTTGGCCTTGATGTACCCATTATATTGGTTTTTATTTTGTGGGAACTGGCTGCAGTGTTTGTTCTGAGAGCTATGATTCTGTGAAAACAGAATGTTTGGGGAGTGGAGAGGATCAATTGCTGGCTGAGTCAGCTGCTGATCCAGGAGCAGCACAGCATAATTCTGGTATAGGTGTTTCAGTCCCTGTCACTGTGCCAGTGGGGAAAAGTCAGGAGGAGTCCTGTGGGACATGGAAAGACGTTGTTCAAAGCAGTTTCCAACTGGTACGTCCTGCTGTGCTTATAGGAGCTTCTTGCATGATAGGGGGGCAGGTATAGAAGGGCTGTGCCATTCTCTGCTAAAAGGAGGCCAGGAGATCTTTGGGGTGCTGTCCTCACGCCCTGAGCTGCCAGAGAACACACCTGAGAGGTGAATGCTGCAGGAATGGGGCTGTGCTGTCAGCTGTGCTGTTGCACAGGCAGCAGTACTGGTGTTCTCTCCCACCTGCCTGAGCTCAGCATGCTCAGACTGTTATGTTCCTTCCTGGGCTGCATGATGAAGGGAGGCTATCCCCTTTCTCTAAGCCCTTCCGAACGACGCAGACAAAGAGGCAGGAGAGTTCTGTATTGAGAGAGCACTTTATTGTGATACTCTGTGCAGTGTGGTAATCCCGTGGGGTTTGAGAAGTGCTGCTGTAGGAAGTATTTTTAGTCAAAGCCCTTAATGCTGTCTTGTGCTTGTAGTAATGCCTTAGCTCTGCTGTGTGTTGTATACCTGGGAAGGTGTGGGCTAAAGAGGAGGGAGGACAAACCATGGGTGGAAATCAGAGGCCCTGACAAGGTGGGGAGTGATGATGTCCAAAGCCCGGCCAGCAGCTCCAGCTGTACTCAAGCAGGGAGGTAATGCTGGCTGATACAGGCACCATTGTGTCAACTGGATTCAAGCGACAAAAAGGGGTAAGGTAGAATGTGATATTTAAATGTAACATATATGAAAATCAGCTTTAAATTTAAAAGCAAAGCCGGCCCATCTTGAGAGTGACCGTTTCATGATGTGGCCAAAGCGCTGTTTGACTTGGGGCCTCGGTTTCCATCACGAGAGCAAGAGCAGAGGTAGGAGTGAACTCTTGGTCCCACGGAAGTCGCCTGTGTGTCGAGTCAGTGATTTCAGGGGAGATGGAGTCCACCCTGGGCAATGGTGGTCCCCACGTGGTCAGGGGAATTTTCTGGTAAATCGAGTGCAGCTGTAGTGCCGGTGCCCCAGGAGGCAGGTGGGGTTAAGCGGCCTTGTCCCCTCCCGTGTAGCCCCCCTGCTCTAATGGTCATCTGTGTCTGGGTACAGGAGGAAGCCCATGAAAGTGGAGTCGTTGATGTTGTCGGCATAGACCCCGTTGTTGTCGCCCTCCCCATACACCTGGAGCCAGACTTCATCCCCCGAGCTGAGGTGCAGCAGGACGGAGCCGCTCGCTTGGTCGACGTTGTTCTTCTGGAACTGGTCGTAGGTGAAGATCACTGCCTTGTCCTTCTTGTAGAGGCTGACCTTGACGTCCGACATGTAGACCGTCAGGTGGTAGGCGAAGAAATACGTGCCGGGGATGCTGCAGAGGAACTTGCCGGTGCTGCTGTCGTAGTGGTTCTGCTCGTTGTAGAAGATCTTGGTGAAGCGGATGGGGACGTTGGGGTGGGGGGCTCGCTCCGTCAGCCCCACGCTGAAGGCGGAGCGGTACACGTAGGCGCTTTCACCCTTCTGCCCCTTCATCCCCATGTGTCCTGGAAATCCTCTCGGTCCTTCTGCACCTGTGGCACCCTTTTCACCTGTGTCACCTCTGGCACCTTGTAGACCTGGGAATCAGAATTTGGATTGGAATCTGTTTGTCCTTTTCTGCTACCCTGGTGCCAGAGTTGCAGAGTGGCCCGTGGCATCATGGCTGCCCAGCAGCATGGAGCCCAGTCTTCCCCCTGTAGGCAGGCTGGGTGACATCTGTGCCCAATGGTGTGGGACATCGCATCCCCACCCCCCAAGGTGTGCCAAGCTGCTGGTAGCTGTGTGTCTGGGGAATAATTGTTAATTGAAAAAACAGCCATCTACCTATCTTTTGCCATAGGCTGTGTAATCTCTATTGCTGGAGGCATTCAAAAGCAATCTGGACATGGTCAGCCACTGCTCGTGGGATGCACCCACCAGGCGTCATGTGTACTGGGCCTGGGGCTCATCCTGGGACTGCCCATGTGCTCCAGCATGTGTGTACCCCAAGCTCCTCACCAACCTGGTTCTCCTTTGTCCCCTTTTTGTCCATCTTTTCCATCCTTGCCATCCCTTCCAGGCAGCCCGTTGTGGCCAGGGTGTCCTGGTGCTCCTCCCATCCAGTTGGCACATGACATTTTGGGGTCAGTCTGGTCATCCTGGGCAGCCACCTCTGTGCCATGTAAAGCCAGCAGCAGCAGCAGTGAGCAAACAAGGAAGCCTGCTGAGCTCCTCATGGTGAGTTCCTGAAGTGGATAAGGGTTTTGTTAACTTCAGAGTTTTAAAGGAAGTAGAAGTGATGAAACCCCCCACACCTTCGAATACTAGCTAACTACAGGAGGCTGCAGTTTGAATCAACACGTCTGAAGGAAATTAATTCTGTGTACCTCAGTGGCTTTTCTGTGGTGTCACATCCAGTTAACAGAGCCAGGATGGGGCCTTAATAGCAGCAAGGATGTTGGCCCTGTAGCAAAGCCAGCAAGCAGAGAAGCGGGCTGGAGAGCTGCTCTTAGGTGCTCACTGACTGTGCTGCACTGGCATGGTGGGAACTCAGAACTAAGTTGGCAGGTTTGGGGATGTCTGGGAGTGGTTTCTGTGCAGAGTTCTGCTCAGTTAGCAGCAATGTGCTTGAACTTCCACCTGGCTGACTGAACAGTTGGTTGGGAGCACAGATTTGCATTCAAATCTCAAAAGCTTTGTTGCTGAAGGGTTGTTTTGTCGCTGTACCTACAGCATGAGTATGCAAACTCATACCCCCAGAGTAATGCAAACTTCCTCTTTTTGATTGTACTGAGTTATGGTACTGTTGTTATTTTTCCACCTCAATTGTGTTTTTGGATTGCAAGAGCGCATCTTGCACTGCTTCTGTATACCACAGAGTCATACTCTTCTTTAATTGAGCTGCTCTGCTCATCAGAGCACATTTGTCTGGAACTGGAGGGAACACACCGTGTTCAGCCTGACAGACTGTCCCAAGGCTCTCAGAAACTTGATGGGACCTTCACGTGCTTTAGATCATTCAGGAAATGGGTACCTACATCTCTTTGTTGCCCTGCTCCCCATGCAGGAATTTTTCCCTGGAATAAGATGCAGCCTGTTATGGGGAGTGGCATGCTGAGTAAGAAATGTGAATTACAGCATGGCCACTAGAGTGCCCTAGCTCTATAATTTTTGAGAGAAATGGTATTTCAGAGCAACTCTGTTGCAGAGTTGATTTTGTTTTTTTCTTTTGTGAACCACTTCAATGTCGTATTTTCAGAAGTTGCTCATCTATGGCATAGTGGCTTCAATGCAAGTTGAACTGCAAAGAGGTTACCATGAGTTTTGTTTCTGGATGTGACAGGGCTTTCAGGAAAGCTGAACAGCTGTGAACGGCTGTGGTTTCCCAGCTGTTGGGCTCCAACACTCCACGGTGGGAAGGAGGCCCCCCTGGGGGCACTTCTGGTGCTCAGAGTGCTGTCCCTCCCCTGCTCCATGTACTCCTCACTGCTATTCTTCTTGTTTGGGAAACAGCAATTCTTTGGCATGTAAATGTCAGTGGTGCCTTTTCAGAGAAGTAACAGGTAAACTAAGAAGATCTGGTAGCATTCAGTAAATACAGAGACTGCCACGAGAATTAAAGCTCACATGCATTATTGGAAGCGTATTCATTTAGCAGCAGAAATCAGAATATCACATCTAAGAACAATGTCATTCAGAATTGAAGTTTAATGCAGACACATGCACAAACTTGCTTCACAAAATGGTTCAAAAAATGCCATGTGTGCTTTCCACCTCCTCTGGCTCCCTCAAAGGGCGTTAGCTGGGCTCCTGGAGCCCTGTGCTCCTTTAGCAGTGCCTGCAGGCAGCACGGGCAGCACGCTCCTTGCTGCGGTCACAGCACCGAATTGCTCTGGGGCTCAGCCCTGGGTAGCACAGATTTGTGCCAAGGAGCAAAGCCAGTGCTGCTGGGGCTTCTTGCAGAAAGAACTGGCTCCAGAGGTGCCCCTGCAGTACCTCCACCAGAGCTATGGATTTTGTGTGCTGCTGTTCCTGACTGCTCTGGGTTGAGGAGTTTGGATCTGCAAACAGTGGTTCTGGAAACAAGAGTGTGGGGAGTGTAAAGGAGATGAGCAGTTCTTGGATTAAGATGATCATTATCTCTTCTGAGAATAAAGCTCAGAGAGGAATCTTCGTGTGATGGGGGGAAAGTTTGTGTGTGGTTCAGTCGAAAAGAAGAGCAAAGCCAGTATTTAGGAAGAGGGGAGAAAAGTCATGCTTACCGCTCCTGGGAGTCCTGGCTGTTGCTGCAGTCTCCTTAGGAATGGAGTCCGGACAGCACAGCACTGTCCCTAAGGGCACGATGAGCTGTTCGTTAAGATCCTCTATTTTCCATTTGCTGTTGCACTCACTGGCTTAACAGTTGGGTCTTGCCATTAACTTTTCCAGCCGTCACTTGTTTTTGGGGTCACTTATGCTGTTTAGTTCAGTGTCAGCTTGTGAAAGTATCCATAAGAAGAGAAAGAGCAGTTTGGGAATTTCTAGGAAATGCAAACAGAAGTGATGTTTTGGGGAAGTCAGTGCCTGAAAGCTGGCTTGTCTGAGGCTCGACTGTTCCAGGTGCCTGTGAACAGCCACTGCTCTGGGTAACTTGGAAGACTTTTCTGCAGCTGATGGAGAAAGGGCGTTTACGGGCTTGTATTAACACATTCGGATGTGTGTGACTTTTTTTTTTGTTCCAGTGTGTTCATAAATGAATCACTGTGTGAGAAGTTTGTGCTTCTCCTTTCAGCAGCTGGAACTGCTGCTGCACCAAAGAAGGGAATCGCTGGGATGAGGCGGTGCTGGCAGAGCTGCACTGCAGACAGAGCTGGGCAAACAGGCTGCCTCCTGCACGCGGCAGGGCTCGTGGCAATCTGAAAGCTGGCTGTCTGGGGGAAGGCAAGGATGTGTGTAATAAATGATTTTCTGATGTATAGGCATGGGATTCAGCTAGGGAAAAGAGTTGTAGTGTTAAGGAACAGAGTGAAACAGGGTGGAGCCATCACTGAGCTGCTTGTTTGCTTTCTTCCCTATTTTGGTTGAGCTATTGGTCCAGCATTTGAAGAATTTGAACTTTTTTTTTACTTGACAGTAATTTTTCCAGGCAGGGTGAAGATTCAAATCAGTCCTCTCTCATCCAGTAACAAAGAGCATAGAACTGGTTGGTTAGCTGACTCTCCCTGACTGGGATCTAGGCAGATTTCAGCTCCCAGCCTTCATCAGCCTTATGCTCAGCCTGGCCTTGCTTGCTCTTTTAGGTCCAATCCCAGCCAGCAATGATGGACAGTGGACTGGAGCTTCTCCTTTGAATTAAAAATAAGCTTGGAGTTATATATAGCCATCTACAAAAGCAAAGCAGGACGCTCATTGTCAGCCAGGCTTGGCACGGTCTGCACTGCTGCGGCTCGAGGACTGAGCACTGTGCCCCAGGGACGCCTGCTCCGAGCTGCCCTGCCCTGTGCCCTCGTCTTCTCCACCACCCTGGATACAGCACGTACAAGAGACAACAACCCTTGCTTTGCTAGAAACAGCAAACGCTGTTTATGTCGTCCAGCAGGCAGGCTGACAGGCTGTAAAATGCTATTTTGGTGCAGCCCGTGGACGGATGGAGCACTGTGCAGGAGCATGGATGCCAATCTGTCAGCCCTTCCCGTACGCACAGATGGGCTCTTCCCATGCTGCGGCAGGTAGCTTGGGCAGGGGCACTCCTGCTAGGCTCTGGCAGCAGTGTGTCCCCTTCCTTGGGGATCACAGACAAACTTCCCCGGCCCCACGGAGTGCTGCTTGACTCCTGGCAAGGGCCTTTGGCGCACTGGTGCTTCTCATGCCAAAAAGGGACATTGTGATGTGTTTGTTCAGACCCTGCCAGCTCCTACCCGCTCCCATGCAGGCTGGCAGCTGAGCCAGGTACTGCTCCTTTCAGCACAGCCCAGTTGTGTCCAGGATTTGTTCTGTGGCAGGGAGCAGAAGACAAAGTCAGAGATCTGGTGTGCAGCGTGCCCCCCAGTCCAAACCATCCCACTGAGCTCTCGCAGGATTTGTCCATCCTGTTGCAATGACTGGTGAGGCACTGCCACAGCTGCCCAGGGAGGTGGGATCACCATCCCTGAAGGTGTTCCAGAGCTGTGGAGATGTGGCACTGAGGGATGTGGTCAGTAGGTATGGTGGGGAGGGCTGGGGTTGGACTTGGGGATCCGAGGGGTCTTTTCCAATCTGGATAATGGTTCTAAGATGCAGTGAGAGCTGCCAACCCTGGCAGCAGGTTATCCTGCAGCCTGAGGCCCATCTGTATCCACTCAAACACATGGTTAAGAGCAGACAAATTATTCATGAATTATTTCTGACTAACATAAGCATGGAGAAGAGCAGCTTTTTCTGCAGACGTGAATTTCCTTATTGCCCTGCTAGCTGTGAGTTTTGGACAATAGATGGAGCTAAGAGCCCTGGTGGCCTGGATCCTGTGTGCTGAGCTTTGGCAGTGCCAGAGTGAGGGGCTTTGCTCAGCTCTGAGTGGAGTCAGGCGGGGAAGGCAGAGGGCTGGAGAGTGGCCATGGACATGGATAAACCATGTGGTGGGGATGTGGTTTTGGTGGGAATGCTGGGGCAGCTGCTGGTGGTGCCTGCCAACAACCCAGCCATCCCCGTGCAGTCCTTCCTGCAAGATCACATCCTCCTATCTCTTTTCTTCCTGTTGTGTAAATGTACGGGGGTCATTTTTGGCCACCATCGTTTTTCCATTTGCTCAGGTATCGACCGAGGGCTGCAGGCTCCGGTGCCCTGTGCCATGCATTAGCTGCCTCCCACTCTCTGCAGCACGATCAATGAGGTTTTACAGCATGCCTTTTTGGCAGGGTGGTTTGCAGGCACCGGTGAACATCCCTGGGAGCTCTGACAAAGGGAGGCATGAGGGAGTTGCAGCTCTCCCCCTGGGCAGCGCTTTGGGCAGCAGGTGGGATTTCAGGTCAGAAACCCATCTGCACCCAGCTTCCTTGTGTTTGGCTCCATTTTGGGACTGAAGTGTCAAACCTGGGAGAAGTCACTGGAACAGCTTCAGGCTAGGCTTGCCAATGGAAACAGGATGTCAGCTTTTTTCCATGAGGTGGCAGGGTGGTGGAGCATCACAGCGAGCAGAGTCCCAGCGCTGCCCTGCGCTGGCTCACACAGCTGCTGATTCCTTGCTGTGCTTCTGGCACAGGTTTAAGCTTGTTTTGCATCAGTGCAGTGATTCTTTCCACTTAGACTGCCTCGGGTAAGGTTGGGCTTAGAGACAGGGCTTAAATCCTTCCACCTCCTCTGTTCTCTTTTCTCTGGCACTTTACTGCATATCACTGCTGTGTCACCCCTCATGTACCGTGGTACGTGGTGGTAGGGTGGGTGGCTGGGATACTAGCCTGCTTTATTTTGGAGCTGTTTACCCAGGATAGGGCCCTCCTCATCCCTATTGATCCCCTCATGATGGTGTCACTGCAGCCGGGGGAACCTGCATGCCACAGCACAGTGCTGGCATGTTACAAACAGCTTTGTAACAGTACTGCAGCCCCATCTAAATAACCCACAACACTGGCCAAATTCAGTGATTTTTGCTTCAAAGCACAGTAAGGTGCTAAAGGAGAACAGTGTGCATCTGTCTCCCATTGCTGACAAAGTCTAATGACCTAGAAGCAAGGACAGGGTTAATGACAGGAATCTTACATTGTCTGCAAAATGAAATATTATTGTGGAGTATGAGTGATGCATATTTCATCATGGAGCTGTAAAACTGATCAGGAATGAGAGCTGTAAGTTTTTGCTTTGGGCTTTTCAGGGTGTAAATCAGCACAAAGCTCCTTGGGAAGTTGTACAGGCTGCTGCATCCATGACATTTTTTTGTGGGGTGTTTCTTTATGCTCAGGAGAAAGCATTTATGGTTGCTGCAGAGCTAAAGCAAGGCCTATGATGTCTTCGATTATTCATTTTTGTAAGTGCTTGTTCTGACTCATAACAGCCAAAACCACACTTTGACCTGCGTTAGCAGTAAATTGTTCTATTTTTGCTGGAATCGAATTGCTTTGTTCCTGCTGCAGACCTTCCCTCCCTTTCACAAGGAAGACAATTGAGTGACGAGCCTGTAACGAGTTGCTCTGGGCTATTCCAGCTCTTTGAGTTCTGCTGGTTTGGAAAGCACCTGCTGGCTTCCAGCCCAGCTGTGGCATCTTGTGCCCTGCCTGCCAGCAGGCTGGGAAGGCTGAGCAGCGTATGACCACTGCACAAACAGCAGCAGACTTGGTAGGATCTGGGGTGGGTGCATTCAGAGCACAGTGAGCACCACAGTGGGCTGTGCTTAGGTAGAAGCACAGTAGGTAAAGGCTCATTTCCAACGTGTTTTTCCCTGCATGGTGGCGTGGTGCTTGGCCACAGGGAAGCCAATGCTGAGAGCCTAAGCGCAGCCTATCTGGGCTCAGCCCTGCATCCGTGCTCACAGGGAGACCCCGCAAGGCTGAAGGCTCCTCTGCAGGAAGGTGTGCTTCCTGGTGCTCCTTTATAGGATTTTAATATGGTTTGCATGTCGGCACGCTGCCCGCAGCCTCCTCACTGTGCTGTTTTCTGTGGATTAGGTTCAACGGTATAAATTCACCTCTTTTTATACTTATAATCCCTGCGAGAGTAGTGACTTTAATAGAGACTGTTCTTTCTCTCTGCTTTGGCAAAGCAAGTGCCAGCTCCCTGCTGTGCCTCTTCTCAGACGATGCAGACGTTCTCCGAATAGCAGAGGGGGGGGGAAAAAAACCAACAAAAAAAAAGCCTGAGTTGTTTCTTTTTTCAGATGGCTACACACAGCTGAAAAATCCCCTTTCCCTTTCTGACTTGTGTTTGCTCAGTTACTAGGGGCTCAGCGGCTGGGGCACAGCCTGCCTCCCACGGCTGTGTGTGCTGCCGCTTGGCTCTGTGTCTGCAAATATTGTCACCCAGCTGCAACGCCACCGATCATTGCTCACAGCTTTGCAAGCTGCTCTGGTTTGTGATGAGCCTGCAAACGTCAACATACGTTTGTCAGAGATAATCAGGCCACTTCTGTGCACAGTGGCTCTGGCGTCTCTTTTGTTTGAGGGCTTTCCACCTTCCTCTCAGTGTGTGGTGCCTTTTCCACTGCCTCTAGAAATAATTGACTTGTCTTGGTTGTTTTCTGCATCTGTTTGCCATGGCAAACTGCTGCTGCCCCAAGGCACTGACCTAAAGGAATGTTCTTCTTTCTCTCTTCTGTTCCTTTTACATAGCTTCTCTACGTTTGCTCGTTGTTCTTGCTCTCCTATGCTGCTCACCTGGTGGCTTTTTCCCCCTTCCTTCTGCATGTTCATAATATGTTATTTGCAGCCCATCTCGAGCAGAACACGAACCAAAAAACATCTGGGTTTCATTTTCCACTTCCAGTTTTAAATGCCAGCACAGATTATTTTACAGTATGATGAGAATTTAAAAACAGGTAGGCTAAGAACCACTGGGGAAAAGATGTGTCCAAGGAACGTGGGTAGGAAGTGGTCTGAGCTGCAGCTCATCTGCATCTGCACATCCCAAAGCTGCTTCTGCAAACCATTTGGGGTTTTGGTTCTGTCCCACCATAACTTGCTGCCACTCTGGTCTCCCCAACAGGAACTTCAGGGTGGTGGTGTCCCCTGTGCCCTGCTCCCAACTCCCAGAGCAAAGCCTTCAGTTCCCACCTGTCACCACAGACATGTCTATGCTAAGCATGGGGACGTTTCCTGTTTTGCATACTTGCTTGCTCTGAACACAGGGGGAAGGATCTTTGTCTTTGAGCCATGTATTTCAACCCTTTCTTCAGGTTCTGTTTCTCAGTGTGTGCATATCAGAGGGGCAAGATGGGCTCACAGCCTCTCTGTGTCACTGAGGACAGCTGGGCACCCATCTCCTGGCACCCACCTCAGCCCCCAGTGCTGCAGGCAGCTACAGAAGATGTTCCCCTCTGCCTGCCCTGCAGGCTGGAGAGCAGTGCCTGGCATGCCCTCAAGAGGGGTCACCACGCCGCCCAGTTTCTCCACAGCAAAACTCTGTAGTTATTTTCACACTTGTGAAACCAGCCTCACTTCTTGCAGATCCAGCAGCCTGCAGGTAGGATGCTGGTTTAGCCTTGTTGCCATCACTTGCATGCTCCTTCTCACAGCTTCCTGCTTTTCACTCGGTTTGGGTTTTGCAAACACTTCCCTGCCCTGTTCCTCTGCTGTGGTGTCACCCTGCCTTCCCACCCTTACCCTAAGCCCCCTGCATGACTCCTGCTCTTTTCCCATGTTCTAGCGATGCCTTCATTCCTGTTACATTTCTAAGCCTGGAAAGAAGGAGTCATGGAGTGATGTGACATCCCTGTGTGTCATCAGCAGTTTTGTTGTGTGCCTGCAGTTGCAGTGGAACCAGTTCAGCTACAATTATGCTGGTCATCAGTGGCTGAGGATTTGGTTCCTGAGTACACGGTCCCACCCAGTTCTGCCTGTGCTGTAAACAGAAGGAAAAGCTGCAAAAAGATGTATTTTGTGGAAACACAGAGGAATGGCATATACCTCAGCCTTTTGAAGTCTGTTGGCCTGTTTCTAGTTCACTAAAATGACTTCGTTTCTTGAAAGTAAGGAGAGGGCTGGTAGGAGACTGGGTATGGATGGAGGCAGTGCTGGCACCCCTGGGCAGGGAGGGCAGGGTGGTAGCAATGGGGAAGGAAGCAGCTGCAATATTAGATGTGGTGTCTTGAGAGGTTTCTCAGCCTCCCTGCATCCGGTCAGCTCAGCCAGGCTCCTACATCTCTGCACACACATGCACCAGCTGCAGGTAAAGTGATGCTGTGGCTGCTCTTCTTCCTTCTTTCTGCAGGAGGCACTTTGTGTTGAAATTCTGTGTTTTCCTGATTACATTACATCATTGCTTTCTGTTTGTGCTTTCAGGATTTCATAAGTTGATGGCAGTGCTGCCAACCCCATTAATCCTTTGGGGAGCCCTTTGTGTTATGGCACAGAGCTGCCAGAGTAGCTCTGTCTGCATATCACCAACGGCAGGTGCTGACAGCTGGATGAAGTTCCATCACAGCCACAGCACAGAGCCGTTCCCCTTCCTGTGGAAGATGTGTCCCCCAAAATCTTCAGAAGATGGCCACCAACTTTGTTGTCCCAAAAGCTGTGCAAACCACTAACCTGCTGGTCTGAAAAACTGTGGATGTGTGGGAAATAAAACAGAGCCCTGCAAGGAAGCATTTCTTGCCACAGGCCTGGGCTGGAGAACTCTTCTCTCATCCAAGGGAATCCCCCCTGCTTATCCCTGAGCTCCCAGGCTGCTGGCTGTGACCCACGGACGACCTCCTCGTCCAGCAGTGTGGCTGTGGGACTTCTGGTCTGCAGGAAACAAGCTTGTAAAGAATTAACTGCAGGTCCTTGTGGAGAAATATGCGTCCTCATGGAGAGGTACATCCTCCCTGTCCCTGTGCGCTCCTGACAGCTCTCCCAGGAACACCCCAGCTGTGTTCAGTGTTACCCCAGCCGCTTTACAGCTTGGACAGAACTGGACTTTTCTTCCAGCAAGATGCCCCCGCTGCAGATATTTAAAGATGTTTCAGTTACACTGTAAACTTAACCTCCCTACAAAGTGGCTTTCAGCTGCTGGCAGGTTCTGTAGCAGCAGCAAAGGCCTCATGTTCCCTACATGCTGTTCTGCAGCCTCCAAACGCTGCCTTCTTTTCAGCAGAAGAGGATGTCCTTGTTTGCTAGGTTATCAGGGCTGATGGACTTTTCTGGCCTTAAGCATGGTGATCACACAGTGCTGGGGGAGATAAGTCATTCATATTTTTTTGTTAGGTTTTAAAATATACAGGTTCCTCTTTTCCCATTTTCTTTCCCATTTCTTACTTGCAAGGAGCCAAAACCAGCAGCAGCATACATCGCCCTGCTGGGATGCCATTTACAAGGATTGTCTGGATGTTAATTGTCTAGATGTGGACACTCACCTGTGTGAAGACAGCAAAGGAAATGATGGCTGCAGCTGGATGTGTGCTGGTTTTACGTGAACTGAAGCATGGCATGAGAAGCAAGGCTGGGCTGCTCTCACCTGCATGCTGATGAACGCACTGCTCTGCTGAGCTGCTAGCAAGCCCAGTTCCAGCCCTCGTTCTGCTCCAGGAGCTGACAGGAGCAAGGTGCCAGCCTGCACCCACCACCTGTGCAGGCAGAAGGTGAGGAAAATCTGGTCAACAGGCTCAGTGCTAAGCTCTTCCCTAAGCAGAATCCTGGCCTCAAGTGAGATTTTTCCTCCTCGTGCTGCAACCCGGTGACACAGAATTTTCCAGCAAAAAAGGGATCCGCCTTTTATTTTTTATTAAGCTGGGGCTGTGTGTAGACTTGCATTTGTAATGTTGTCTGCAAGTGCAATCCGAGACAATTGAACCTTCCTAGTTGTTGCTGGGTATATGCAGTGTGCCAGCAGGGATTAAGATCCCTCCCCATGGCTGTTGCTGCCCAGGGTCTGCCATTTCTCCACCCGTTAAATGTGCCACATTTATTACTGAGTGCTTACAGCACAACAGTGAGAGGAGACAAATACAAAACGGGCACAATGAGGCTCTCATAGCCTCCCTTGGCTCCAGGAGCTGGATTGAGCTGGCCAAGGAGGAAACAAAATGGCTTAACTGCTGTTTTTCTTTACTTTTGCCCAGAAAGTGTACCCAAGGGAATGCGGACTGTAGGAAGCATCTTGCTCTTACGAGGATGCAGCAGGGACAAACCCTGTTTCTTCAGGGCAAAAACTCGGCCAATGGGGTACGTAAATAAACAGTGGCAGCCTTCTGTGGGAGCAGCTGGATGTGGAGGCTATGGGAGACATGTGGACATGCCATGGCATCAGGGATGGTAGAGCACAGTGATGTCATTGATAGGGACAAGCTGGGCAGACTGGCGCTGCCAAATGCAGATGGAAGCAAGGGAGATGAGTAAAGCTTTCAGTATATAACAGACTGCCACACAGCACAACAATAAACTGCTCTTCATGCCCTCTGGGAACAGAGGAGAAATTGCACTAACAGAGATTTTGGAAAGAGAGTGGGAGAAGCTCTCCAAGCGTAGGGTGATTCAGCCCTGGCAAAGGCGCAGGTTGCGACATGTCCATCAGTGGCTGCTGGCAAGGCAGGGCTGCAAGGGGCAGCGAGGGTGGACAAAAGGGATTTGGGCTAGGGGTGCTTCTGATCTCCCACTTCTATAGCTGCTTTCACTGCCCTGAGGCCAGACCTTCGAGGAGAGGTTTCCTGCCGTTGCACAAAGTGCAGCCACCTGTGCAGGTCCACGCGGTGGCAGCTCGGTGTTCATCGGGCTGTGAAAGCTTTAAACAAAGGAATTGAAAATGAGACTGAATATAAATAGAATTCGGGACCACCTCGATATGCCTCTCCAACGAGTTCACGAGGATTTTGGAGTTTAATAAGAGCACGTTCCTCTTCCAGTGAGGCAGATAAGATAAAGGAGTGCCTGCTCCCCCGCGGTCACCCTGCCATTGCTGCGCTGCTGCGGCGCGGGAGGAGGGCGCCAACAAAGGGCTGGCACGGCTTTGTTCCGCTAAAGAGCGCGGCACAAGGTAGGGATGGAGCCAGGCGAGGCAGCGCCCTGCATCCCCCGCAGCGGATCCGGCCGCCCCCGGGCAGGGTGGGGTAGGTGGGTGAGGTTCCCCGCGGAGTGGATCGCTTCCATTCATCTTCCCGTTCTGTAACGCTTCCAGAGCCGGGGGAAAGCTTCTCTTTTCCGTGGGTGGTCCCCTTCCTTCCTCTGGCCGAGTGGGGTGGAAGTCTGCGAGCAGCGGGAGCGGGGCTGCGCGGTGCCGGGAGGCGGGGGCGTGCAGCTTGCCGGCCGTCTGCGAGCTGCTCTACCGGGGGGCACTGGGGGCTGTGGGGTGGCCGAGGGTCCACGAGTGGCGCGGCAAGGAGTGCACGGGTTCCGACCTGGGCTTCCCGGCAGGGACTTACAAACTCAGCCCGGCCTCAGGTCCCGTGGGTCTGGCACGGAGGTTGAAGATGGGTCGGTGCTGCAGGGCTGTGGTTTGGCAGGAGACGGTGTGCTTTGCAAGCGGGACTTGGTTCCTGCTTGCTCAGAAGGGGAGGCAGCTCTGCCAGCGTTCTCTGCGTTTATGATATGGGCAAGCTCACGGGCAAGATCACTTTTGCTTCCCCAAAGGCATGTGGGCAGGGAACGGCGTAGTAGCCACAAAGACATTTCTGGGGGAAGACGGGAAACTGCCCCCCACCTCCCGCAGCCCGGCCCAACAGGACCCCCGTGCCAGCACATCGCTTTGCCCCAGCACCACTCCCAGCGCGGCACGGGGACCTGGCGATGCGCAGCGGCAACAAAGGGGCGGTGGAGCAGGTGCCGGGAGGGCGGGGGCAGGGGTAGTACCGGGGGGGGGAGGTTGCAGTACCGCCGCCGGCAGCGCGGCCCCGCAGTGCCCGTCGGCCCGGGTGCGTGCTTGCAGCGCGGGGAGGAGCGCGCCCTGCCCCCGTGAGCGCCGGGCCGCTGGCGAGCGGAATGCGGGACCGTGAGTATTGCGGGAGCGGAGCCGGTGCGATGGCCGGAGACGGGCGGGACCGCGGGGAGGGAGAGCGATGCGTTCTCGGCGATGCCGCTCGCTGGCGCGTCCTTCCGAGGCCGTGCTATCGATGAGAAGTGCCGCTCTCGCTGGTAGGTCCGTAAGTTCGGGTCCGGGAGCGGCGGCGGTGCCCTGTGCTCAGGGAGGACCGTGCGGCCATCTCCTCCACCTGGTTGGGTTGCTCCCCGTGCAGGCGAACGTGCGTCTGCGAGGCTCTCATAAAACGGAGGTGCGTTATCGTTGTTCCGAGGGCAGTTTTTTTTTGCGGTCGGAGTAAGCAAGTGTGTGAGTTTGTGGTGGTTGCTGACAGTTCTGTACTGCGGGGACTGGAAATGAATGTGAGGACGAGTCCTAGAATGAGGCTGCCGAGGGTGCGGTAATTAACGGCAGAGGGGACGCAGCTTGTGATGCTCCAGAGCTTTGGCTGCGTCTTTAGTGCTGAGGACGCAGAGCCGGAGCCCACCTGGAGCTGCCCTCCCTGGTCTGTGGTGCTCGAGGTGCGTCCCTCTGCTCTCATGAGCCGCCGACCCGGGGCACCGGCAGCTGTGTCAGGCAGGGAGGGTGCACCGGGGTCACGGTCCTCCTGGTTCTCCTTCCTCCGTACGGAAGGGCTGAGCAGCACGTGCAGCCCCGGGGGGAAAATGTCGTTTCCCTGTTCTCAGTTCGGCATTTGTAAAGATGACAACGAAAGATCTGACAGTATTGCTTTGATGATGCTGTGTGACATGCATTGGCCTCTTTCGTAGCCCTTGGCGTTGCTGGAAGTATGCAAATCCCAGTTCTGCAAAGGATGAGCAACCAGAGAGTGTTATGAATTGGTCTGTCCTAACACAGCCCTCCTTCAGTTGCTCACCTTCATCCCACTTCTGGAGCTCAGGAGGGATGACGTTGCTGAGCATGGGAAGGAACTCTGCACCAGAGATCATCGTGTGTGCAGAGAACGTTGGAGGTGAATTCCTCACTGCTTCAGGTGTGCCTGGAGTTGGTGCTGCTCAACGATGTGCCTGGGTGTGTGAGCTGGAAATGGTGCCTTTGAATGCTCCTTTAGTTATAATTGCGCTGATTAAAGATCCAGGACATGAAAGGAGGTGCTCTCAGTTTGAAGTGCTCTTAGATATCTAGCCAGCGGGAGTCACTGTTATCAGATATGCTGTGTAATTAAAAACCTTGGAAAAACTTACTTAAGGCATTTGTTTATGGATAAAATTCAGGTTCATTGACTTTTTTAGTCACACTCAACCTCTGGTGAGGTGTGAATCACAGAGTTGAATGGGACCATTGTGTCCAGCAATTGTGCTGCATCAGTTCCTGCTTTAAGGTAATGCTTAAGCACGTTGTTATCTTTTATGATAATTTCAGCTCTGCAGTTTACAGAACTGCCGATAACAGGAAGAGGTGTCTGTGTATGGGCTTCCCACCGTGTGCCAGTAGGCTGCACGTGCTTCTCCAGTTGTGTTTAGGGATGCCAGCTTTGGGAAAGCTCCTTTGGAGTGTGCACATGGAATCACAGAACGTCCCAAGTAGGAAGAGACCCATAAGGATCATTGAGTCCAACAGATAATGATGTTTTCATCTGCAGACATAGGGTATCATATAGAATTTGGCTCCTAGGAGCTCATGTGTAGGAACGCATGGCTGAGCATCTCCAACCTGTGGAAGCTCTGTCCTCTGGGGCTTTGTCCTTGCAGGCCCTGGGTGGTGCAACCTCTGGCTCAGGTCTGCCCATCCCTTGGCAGTGCCTGGCAAATTCCTGCTGTGCTTCTGCCTCGTGTTGGGTGTCTGAAGGCACAGCCCTGCCAACATGCTGTCAGATGATGCTAAATACTTGCTCATGATCTGCTGCTCACGAGTTACCAGAACCTATATCCTAAAAAAACAAACAAACAAACAAACAAACAAACAAACAAGCTGCTCATTCCTGTGTCCTTGTGAAAAAGGGCTTTTTGTGAGATATTTGTTTAAAGTAGAAATTGCACAGATGATCTCCCTCGTGCCAGCAGGATGCTGAAGGGCAGGGAGCCTACACTTTGTCCCTTCTGCTCCTGTGCCCTGGGTGCCCTTGCTTGGAGCGCTGCCTCTGAACAGGACCTGGCAGCTGCTGGGATGCTGAGCTGAGCACTTGGTCCTGCTGCCTTTGCAAATGCACAGCACAGCTTCTGAGTGTGTGTTCAGACACTGAGCAGGGAAGGCATCTCCAAGGCGATCTCTACCTGATGCCTGCTGGGTTGGTGGAAGGGATGCAGGCATTCTGCAACACTCAGTCCCTCCCCAGGGGCACAAAGTATTAGGGCTGTGCACAGCTGTTTGGGTGAGGCCTGGTTTGAGTCCAGGCTGCCACGTGCACCTTGCGTGCAGATGTGCTCTTAGCAGCTCCCTGGTACTGGTGTGTGTGCGTGTCCTGCAGCCCTGGGTGTGGCTGAAGCTCCTGACCCTCGGAGAAGCTGGAAACAGTCTCCTGTCATAAACTGTACATCTGTTCCTGCTTATGGTGAGTGGAGCGGTTTGCGTTTTCAGCTGTAAAACTTTGCAGAAAAGTGGATAGAGAAATACATGCTCTGTGTTCTGTCTTTTCTTCTGTACCGTTGTAACGCTGCATCTGCTGGTTAGCAAATCAAAGGTGTGCAGATCAGATTTTCTGCACGTACCTTGTGTGCACTGACAGAGTTCATGGCCTATAGGAAGCGTGCTGACAGTGCAGAGGGATGGAGTGACAACAGAAATTGTCACAGCAATCTTGCAGCAATGACAGCTGCTTACTGAGATGGCTCTCCTGGGGACTGGAATTGGTTCACGGTCATTGTTTTCCCCCTGGAGATGAGAGCTTTCAGGGCTGCTTTTATCTTGAGACACCGTTTAACTCGAAATGCTGGAGTGAAAAGTGGTTTTCTGGATTCATAGGCAGGACAGAGCTGTCAGGAGGCACTGCTGGCTGAAGGGCAGTGCAGAACACCCTGTGCCTGCTGAACAGAGTGGCTTGGACACCGAGCAGCCCATTAACAATTACGTTGTAAAAATAAACCAAAAAATACATAAATCACGAGGTTTCCAAAGGTCCTCCAGATCTTTGGCAAACTTGAATCCTATCTGAAATGTTCTTTGATTGATTAGAGAAGATATCTTCATGCTGTGACTTGCACTGATAGTCGAGATCGAAACTTCAGGCACGTTCCTGTGAAAACTAAGCTGGGATGTCCTGCTTCTTGCTTGTTTCTTCTTCTGGATTTTTATTTTTCTTCCCTGGCTACAGTTCTGCATAACTCCAAGATTTTACTTTGGTCTCAGAGGGGACAATCAGTGTATTATTTCTTGTCTGTCCTTATGACCCAGCTGTAATCCTGTAACACGTTGTGCTAGCAGGAGGCCCTAAGGAAATCAGAGATCTAAATGTACAGGATTACAGTTGTTAGATTCAAACTATGCTTGCCTTTTTTTTTAGGGTACATTTCAATATACATGTACATTAGTTCCCAGCCCAGCTTTCCTTCCCCCAGCAGAGACTCGGTGAGAAGAACTGCTGGGTGCTGGGCCCTCCACCAGCACTAACAAAAGCCCTGGCTGAGGCTCCTATGGGCCGACTGTTTGAAATACTGCACATGTTTTAGAAGGGTCTGGAAGGTGCTTGCTGTCTTCCAGGACAGGTATTGTGTCTGTGAATTTGAACCTTGTTTCCTGTTAACAGCTTTTCTTGCGGCCTTTCGGTGTCACTAAGGTAATGTTTACAGAGGAGCATCTGGGAGAGGGAGCTGAGGTGTTTATCTGGTACTGACAAGTGCAAAAAAACCAAACAAAGTTTGGTTTGTTTTTTCCCATCTGCCTTTTACTTACTGACAGTGGACAAATTTGCTAGAGATTTAGTGTATCAGTGGAGGAAAGCAGAGCTTCTCCTCCTTCCTGATGCAAAGCTCTTGGCACCCTTTGGGTCAGTCCCAAGTGACCCATTGTGCTGGGAGAGCAGCAGTCCTAGCAGAGAATCAGGAAAGCACCAACTCAAGGAAATAAAGGAACAAAAAGCCACAGGTGTGCTAGAGTCAATGGAGAGAGGCACAGGGTGATGGAGAGGAGGAAGGGAAGGCTGAGGGATAAGTGGAACAGGGATGGAGCTCAGGTTGGAAGAACCAGGAGCAGGGATGGCAATAGTCACGGGAGTTCTTTAAGCCTGAGGAGGGATTGAAATTCGTTATTGTGCTTGTAATATGAAGGGGTGATTTGAGATGTGAGTGCCAAGCTGGAAAAGCCAAAATAACCTTACTGGAAGAACACTTTAATTGAAGAATGACTCGCTTGATGAGTTAGTCAGACTGTCTGCTCTTGATATAAATTGGGGACCTAGGGATCGTTGCAGTTTTCTGGCTCAGCCATCTTGAAGTCTGGCCAAATGGGTAGTTTACCTATGAGCTGAGGAGTCTGGAAACACAACCGAAGCTTGGCTTTGAGCAGTGACCCCACATGCTGTATGGATGTCTGCGGGCTGTGCTGAGCCCTCAGCTGCATACAAGGGTCATGAGTCTTTGGGGAAAGAGCTGTTGGAGACCTGCATGGAAGGAATCTCATTTTCTGTGGATTAATGTGCTACTTGTTACAGCTGTCGCTACTTGCTCTGTTACAAGTGTGGGTTTTGGCTGGGAATGTTTTAGGTACTGCGGCTGTGGCTCAGCAATTTCATATTTGAATTTCATATGGTTAGCAGCGCCTTCTGGAAAATCAGTGGGAATTCCTTCAAGTCTGCACCTGAGGAAAAGTCAAGTTCATTGCCATGTGTGGTGTAGCTGCCTTCCCTCCCTCTCTTGGTGGAATCCCCTCGTTCCCCATTTGCCCTGGTTGTTAAGGGTGGTGTGGCAGCCCCGCAACTCTGCTTCTGCTGTGGTTTTGATCCTGGGAGAAATCCTGCACTAGTTCTCTCCAGGAATCTGTGGGCAAGTGTATGGGTTCACGTGCAAAACCAACGTGTTAGGGATTCAGCAGCCTCTGGTTTGGGCTGAGCTGCTGGTAAGGAGTTCATCTTGTACTCCTTCATCACCTCTCTGTGCAAAGCACCAGGCTCCTTCAGAGGGACAGCACTGCTGTGATGCAGTGCAACGAGCACATCAGGCTTGAGGAGCTTTCCTTGTTATTATGGTTGTGCAGACAGATGAATATTTTATTAGATATTTGTGGATTGTTTAATTAAATGGATAAAGAGTCATATCCTTTAGACTAGGGAGAAAAAGAATGTAAATTTTAAAGCTAATCCTTAATTAAAATGTGATGTAAAAAATGGTGTTAAGTTTCACTGTGAACGCTCTTTAATTGAATTTTGTTTAGTTCACACTGGAAGTGAATGAAAACGGATGAAACTCAAGCTTACCTGAGCTAGAAATGAGATGGCATACTGAGGTCATCACTGCATATTAACACATACTTTTAAAATTCATGGCTGTCATTGATTTGGTTTGTTTTTTCCCATCTGCCTCCATGCAGGCAACACTCCAGAAGCATGACTTGTTTTGAGGTATTGTAGTGATGCTTTTTTCCTTTCCCTTTTCCAATATTTTAAAAGACTTATGATGGGATTCGGGGATGTAACAGCATTAAGCAACAGCAATAAACAAACAGGATTTCTTTTACCAGAACACAGTGGAGTGTTTTCCTCTGCCAGAGCAGCCCTGGGGCATTCATTGAAGCTGAGGAAAGGGGGAGGAGACATAATTTATGACCTATGGCAAGAAGAGTAAAAGAATTAATAACAAATCGCTAAGGTTGAAAAAGACTTCCAAGATCATCTGGTCCAACTGTCTGCCTACCACCAGTATCACCCACTGGCCATATCCCTTGGCACAAGGGTAACTTCCCATCCAGCAACCACAGGTATTCCTGGCTGTGCTGGTGTTGGTGCTGTAGATAGCTGTATGCACATTTGGAGAATATAACTTGTGAGCCCCGTGAGCACTTGGGCTCCCTGCTGGAAGCTGGGCTGCTGGCTGTGTGGATCAGACCATGCCAGGCCATGTGCACACACTGGGAACTTGCCTGGGGCAGCGTAATTATGGGAGGCTGTGTTTTTCGGGAGGATTGTGTGCACTGACTTGCTAAATAGTCTTGTGATTAGTGTCTTATTTAAGAGGATTTTGGGACACGTGTTGTTGTGGCACCACGTTTCTGCTAGATGTAGGGGAGAGGTTAAAAAAAATGAACTCTGTAAAGGCCATGCTGTGCTTCTGGCCAGGCCCATGGGATATGTGCTGTGCACTGCTGCTCCACTATACCGTGTCTATGGGCAGTCCAGGAGGCAGAGAGCCCTCATGTGCATGGGGCTTTATAGGGGCTGTGGTTCTGAAACTTCCTTAGGAGCCCACAGTTCAGCCCAATGGGGGTTTCATCAGCCCACATGTTTGTGTTAGGAGCTCTGACCTCATGTCCTGGTGTTGGACTTCTGGCTGTTCTGCAGCCCACAGCTCATGACCAGCAGATTTGGTCCTCAGGAAATTTTCACTGATTGCTGTTTGGACTGTGTGTGCAGTTTTACTTGAGCACAACTCATGTTTAAAGGTGCTGGCAGCTCAGTCACTGCTTTCACCACTCTGTATTTTCTGATTAGCCTGTCTGGCTGATGTGACTGTCTCACCTGGTCTCCTTAATTTCTTTCCTAGGCCAGCAAGCTCGATTAGAAGTGAGATGAGGGCATGAAGAGCTGCTTGCATGGCACAGATGTGGCAGTGGCTCATCTGGACATCACCTGGCCACCCCCTTGTGACTGGAAGAGTTTGACAGGAGCTGCTGAGGACAGCGAAGCATCCTGGAAATGAAGGTGATGGTCAAGTCCCCTCCCTTCTCTACACCCATTCTTGCTTGCACAGGCCTGGCAGTGAGAGCATGGCTGCTGTCAGTGCAGTAAGGTCACGTGTATTTGAAGCCCCTGTTTGCACTGTGACTGCCTCACGTTGCATGTGGAGTTGGGAGGGAGGTGAGGAGAACTGGGAGGGCTCTCTACTCTTCCTGTTGCAGCTATCCTATACTTCTTGTAAAGCAAAAGAAAACACTGACTCTGCCTCTTGTGGGAGCTTTTGTGGATATTAATATGTACTAGCTAACCCTCAGAGATAAATGTCCGAGATCCAGTTGGTTATTCTGACTTGCACGAAACTCCTGTGTGCGTGCAGGGGCTCATTCTGGTAGGATTTTCCCCACAAATCCTTGGGGATGCTGCCTGTGTTGCTGGATCAGAGAATTTTACCTGGCTGGGTTCATAGCTAACCTCATCTGGCTGTGCCTGGGCATCTCTGTGCTTTCACTGCTGCTACCCCTACACTTTTCCCCTTTCCGTCTCTCTTTCTCGCTGACAGCCTACCCTTATCACACCTCTGCAAGCATTCATTAACTGTTTCCCTGAATGATTAGCTAGTCCAAAAGGTCTGTACCGCATGGAGAATATTCCTAGAGCTCTGTGCTTTAATGTGGGGCCTCATTAGTCCCATAATTGTGTGAATGGGCTACCCTTTGGCATACAGTTAGTGTGCACCATTTAGCTTTCTGGTTGCACACAGCAAGGCTTTGGGTATCCTGGCCAGGAAGGTTCTGGTGCCAGGAGCCCTGGGGGGAATGTTTGGTTGGGCTCTTTATTTAACACCACATTCTCCTGTACAAAGGGAAAACAAAGGAAAGCGAACTTGGTAAGGGAATTTTCAGAGGTGGCTGTAGCTATGGGTGTTGGATTTGTGCCTGTTCTCATGCGTGAAGAGAGTTTGAGAGGATTTCATTGTCCAGCTGCTTTTTTCAATCCTTAATTTCCTGGTATCAGGAATGCCAGATGAGAGGGGCTCTGCCCCCTCCCTGCTTCCTCTGTCACTGGAAACATGCTAATCTTCCCTCCTCTGTGTAAAACCTGCATTTTTAACATGGAAAATGCACCCCCTCTTTCTTTCCTTCTGGCCAGGAACGCTTGTGCCTCTCAGTGTTGTGTTACCTTTAGCATTGCAAACCGAAGAGCTGCAGTGCTGGAGCTGCTCAGCCTGCCAGGGGCTGTGGGGTGGCTGTGCATGGGGCAGGCAGCACTATGCTGCTGCCACGGCTGGTGTGCTAGGGCTCTGGGGATGCAGTGCTGGAGATAGGTGAGGGGAAAGAGGAAGGGCACGGCATGCTGCCTTGGGCATCTTTGGCAGCTGTTGTATTCATGGGGCAAGAAGGAAACGGAGCTGGAGAGGGCTTCTGGTGTGGATAAGGGGAGCAAATAAAGCAGGCCAGCCACAGAACGTTTCCTGTCTAAAACACTGGTTTTGGAAACGATGGTTTTGGTTTGGTTTGGGTTTGTTTCTGTGCTCTTCTGTGAGAATCCTCAGCTGATGGCACAAAGAATTGTCTTGGGGCATGGCCTTGGGCTCGCTGGTGAGCTGGCAGGATCTGGCAGGGCTGCAGTGGGTGGGAGTGGGACTGGGCCTCCCTGGGGAGCTCTGACAGCACAGAGCAGCTCTGCCTGCTCCTGTGAAGCATAAGTTTGCAACAGTGAGTGTTATTCTGGCCTTGGTTGGATGCCAGTCTTTAGGATACCAGAAATCTAAGGCCAGGCTGACCTCTAAAGCACAGCTTTTGCTTTTAATGCAGAGGTATTCATTCTCTGAACCGGTTGAATGCACTGGGGACTTTCCTTCTGTTTGTGCCAGGACAAAGTCTTCATCTCCTTTAGAAATGCTGAGAAGTCCTTCTGTTGGACAGCCAAACCCAATCCCCTTTTACTAAACATGGTTCTGGATGAGGCAGCTTGGTTAGGCCTGGCTTATAATTTGCAAAGGCTGCTGGGGGAGTTAAGCATTTGAAAATCAGGGGTGCATTTGGTCTGCACAAGACCCTTGTCAGCAGTTGTTTGGCCTGTCAGTATCCGAAATGGCAAAGGGCAGTTTCTCTTTCCTACTTTTGGCTCATGTGAAATAGGGAAGCATGAGCAAAAGCTCACCCCACCCCATGGCTCCCTGCAGCAGCCGGGGAGGGGCAAAGCAGAGCACTGCCTGCTGCTGGAGCGATGCCCTGCACTACCTGGGGCCAGAAGGAGCACTGCAACACATGAGGATGATCCAAGGCTCAGCATCCTGCATTTGCTTCAGCATGGTTCTGCAGGGTGGGTGTCTGGACCAGCTGAGCACAGTGAGCAATAGCTTGGACCCTGTGCTGAAATACTGTTCCCTCTAAAGGGTGATGCATGCATAACAGTATTGCATAAGATAACGGAGTAGTTAAGTACGTGTAAGATAATAGAGTAATTAAGTGTTGCATAAGATAACGAAGCAATTAATTCTGCGTGCTTGATTCTGCCAGCCCATCTGGGCCATTTTGCTTCAGGATGGCTCCACTGATTCTATGAGTTTTTGAGCATCCTGGAGCTGACCATTTGTGCATGCATCTAAAGGTCTCCTGGTACCAACCTGCTTCTGCCTGATTAAGGCTTTTGCTGTCTCGCATTCATGAGGTCTGTGCAAAAGTCCTGGGCTTATTCACTTCTGCGTATGTTATTTTGAAGTCATGGTGGTGTTATTTAATGCTATGCAACATCAGGGTTTAAAGGAATGCTTGTGTACGTGCTTATGTGTAAATATGTGCTTATACTTGGTTTTATGTATATGCACATATGTTTATTATATTTATAGATGTAATATGGCAGTGCCCTTGGTGTGGGTTACAGCGGTACTCTGCTCCGGTCACTGCATAGCAGGTGGCTTGCTTGCCGCCTTTTCAGGTTTCTAGATGCAGTTGCTATAGCTACTTGCCAGCTCCTGGGGATAAAAGTGACCACCTGAGGCATTACTTCTGACTTGAAGCATCCTATGGGACTTGTACGTCAGCTCTGAAATGCACAGCATCTTGGTGAGCAGGAATCCAGAACAGGCACTGCATGCCTCGGGTCTGGGAGAGATGGGAGGGAAGCTGCCCAAAAGAAAGCAGATGAGAAAAGGACTTCCAAAAGGGGATGTTCATGGAGGGAAGGAGGAGGAGATGGATGTAAGGGTCTCACTGAGGCAGGAGAGTAACTGCCCACCACATCAGCCTGACTAAGAGCTCCAGGAACTTAAGCATTCCCTCGTATGAAGCCAGTGCTGGAAGGAGAGTGAAGGGGCTTGAGAAGGATGTCCCAGGAAGGAGAGTGCTGGAGATGCAGGCATGTTAGGAAGGTGCCTGGTTCCACCAGGTCGCACTTGAAGCTGGCAGAAGCAGCTGTATGGTGGGGGCTGCTTTGGCAGCACTGCACTGACACAGGAGCAGCTCTGGAGGGTGTTGTGCATCCCCAACCCCTTAAAAATAGCTCATTTAAGAACAACTGCAGTCAGAAAAGTGGTTTCATTAAGCACTAACCACTGGTGCCTCTGCGCTAGCTGCTGGAGCACTTGTTTGATCAGATAGTGCTGAATGCAGTGCTTTCATCTCTGGGCGGCGGCAGAGCCCTGACTGACTCAAAGGGTGTAGGGACCCACTGCCTCAAGGTAAGCACATGGGAAACTTCCTTCCAGCTTCCTTCTCTCACACGCCTCTGAGCTGCCAGATCTTCTGGCTGTGCCCTGCAGAGATCTCGAAAGGAACTCGTGTCTTCTCTGTGAGTGAGCTGGCCAGGAGCAGGTGAGTAAACCTGGAAGTGACTGTGGTCTGAAGAAGGCCAGCTTGGTCTGACTGGGGTTGCTTTGCAGGCTGTATATGTCGAGCACTATGTGATCTCCGTGCTGAGCTCTGAACAACATGAGGTTTTGGAGCAGCTGAGGAAGGTGTTGTGCTTTGCTTGTACTGGTGTGCATGAACTCCAGTGTTTGGGGAGCTTTTAGAGCCCATTGGAAAGGGAATGGGGGGGTTAACTTCAAGTTTCCTTGTTTTGGCAGCACTGGTGCTTTGTCATATTCGAGAAGGACTATAGATAAAGCTTTATGGAGGCGCAGTCTAAGTTGAGACTTCATACGTGGTTCAAGGTGAAAAGAACTGAAGAACTGGGACAAGCTGATAATATTACTGCTGTACTTTGGGAAGAAATTGAAAATCATTGTTCAGGCTTCAGAGGATATTCACTACACTAATGATTTTGTTTAACTGGCTATTTCTATATTTAACACTTCAGAAAGAGGAAAAAGAAGTTGGAGAAGATGACTTGTAGTCATTTCCCTTGATGACATACCATTGTGGTCTCTATGCATGTTGGTCAGCTTTCTAAAAAGCCTTTATCCCAGTTGCATCAATTTCTTTTTTATCCTGAATGCGTTCTTTTCAGTGATCAGTGGGGATATATGAACATAAGTATGTAAGCATACGTGTTTGTAATATATCCTATATAGAGATATACACGCATTTCAGTGGGAGCAGCAGAAACTTAGCTGAATTGACCTGAATCTTGGAGGAGGGGAAAAACACTGAAATGCGAATGAGTAATCTCAAAATAGTTGTAGAGGACTCTGGCTTTTTACTAGCTTTTGTTAGCTCTCGTGTTGCAATGATGCAGCTTCCCCTAAAAGAGAGGAGACAGTGAGGGTCTTATGGTGTGATTGGCCAATGGTGGGAAGAAAGGCTGTGTACTTGCAGAAGAATGGGATGATAGAGAAGTGAGGAACTCAGGTAAATGATGTGGCAGAGGAGGCAGCTGTGCACCTGTATGCTTGTCTTGCTTGTGCTCATACCCAAATACAGCAGACTGTGTTTGGAGTTGACTTTTGGTTCTCTTGCCTGTGTTGGAAATCAGTCCTGTGCCAGAGATTTGCCAGGCGGACCGCATGATGGCCACTGCTGTGTGCCTTCAGATCTCCTGGCAAGCTCAGGCATGGTGTGGTGGAACCATGGATACCATTATGACAAGCTGGAATGGGGAAAGTTGTGGGAAGGAGCAGGGGTACACTGCTGGGGAGGATTCCTTCCTCAGGAGGACTTGGATTCATGGAGACGAAGGGTCAGCTAGGTTCAGCTGACTATGCTAGCATTCCCAGATAATTGGGATTTTTTTTTATTTCCCACACAGTCACTGCTGGAGGGGCTGCCTTGGCTAGAGAGAAAGTGAGCACTTGGGCTGCTTCCTGAGGCCCACTCAGAGCCCCTTAGCCTGGAAGGCAGCACAGGTACGGGTGGCTGTGTTTTGCTCTCTAGCTGTTGGCCTGAACTCCTGCCTTTTCCTGGCTGCCTGTCCTCAGCTGGGAAATGGGGATAGGGGCTTCCCCTTAAAATCGAGTAAAAGGAGGCAGGTTTGTTTAAATAAAATAAATGAGTAACTTTAACCTAAAGCTTGGCCTGAGCTAGATCAAAGTCAGCCTTGTTTGAAGTCTGGTGAACTTTAAGCCCAGTGCTTTCCACTTTTGAGCTGAGCTTAAATGTTAAGCGACAGGGAGAATCTGCCTTGCTTCAGATTGGTTGGACGGAGGCTGGAGGTGACATGAGATGTGCTTTGCAGGCTCGAGCACCGTGTGGGAAGTTGCTGGGTGCGAGATGACAGCAGTATGAAAACAGCAGCTCTTGCCTGAAAGCAGCCAGACCCTGCAGACTTCCTGTGAGCTGTAGCAGCTGTGGTAGCCTGTCGTGCAAGAGCTCGTTTGGATTTTGCTTGCAGGTGAAGGTAATCCGGGTTTCTGATCTGCAGATAAGCATAGATGTCTGCTTGTGAGTTGATTTTAGCATGTTTACTTATCTGTGCAAGCCATTAAGGCATTTTGTTGATCTGTGGTTTGCTGCCCAGTCTGAGAGGAGAGCTTTGCAGCATTCTCTGTGATTTGTGAAAGTCTGGTTCGTGTGAATGTTGACTGTTTGATGCTGAGTTTCAGCCTCCTTTCTTAGAGATGGAGGAAGCTTCAGTGAAGTGCTTTGGCCTTCTCTGTTTGTGTCATGGGCATGCAACTTTAAGTAACTGTGGTTTCTGAGGCTTGGGTTCCTGGATGAGAGTGATGCACCATGGATTTAGTTAATGCTGAGAGCAGAGCCTCCTGCTGCAGTGCAGTCCTCTGGATCAGGAACACATTCCTGAAGCTGCCCTGCAGATCACTCCCACACTTGCTGGGAAGCAGTTTCAAATCAAACAGGTTCAAGATGATTGGAAGGCAAGGAAAAGCTCTCCAGGATGGCCTCATGTCCTGCAGTGCTCCAGCGACTTGGCTGACTGCAGTTCATGGCATAGGATGCCAACAGGAGTGCAAGGATCAGCTGCTCCCCATGTGACGTGTGTTTTTGAGTGCTTGCTTCCTTTTAGGATTCACTCAATGAAGAAGATGCAGTCAGTCCTGGCAGTGCAGTGGGATGGCTGACCTAAGGACAAAACCAGTGATAGAGCAAGAGGCTAACGCTGTATTTAAATAGAGCTGATCTGTGATGTTACTGAAGTAGAAATTGCTGTAGAGATAAACATGGGTTCCTCTCGGGGCACAAACTGTATATTAATGCTGTTGTGTGTGTACTCACCTCAGGCCAACAGCAGCTGTTCCTCCAGCTGTTGATAGCTGGAGAGGTGCTCTGTTGGCAGTTTGCTCAGAAAGGTGGGGATCAGGAGCGAAGTGAGTGTCGTAACTGGTAGCACTGAACGTCCTGGGCACAAAAGATGCCTGACTTCTTTATCTGGGGGAGTTTCTGTGCAGAAAGAAGAAGTCTGGCTACTTCATGGCCAGGTGGCACCAAGGGGAGGGGAGAGTGCTGTGTGTTTGTGCAGCCCGCTCCTGGGAGCTGCATTCTCATCTGGCTGTGAAGGAGTCAGGCGTTGGCTAAAGCTCCCCTCGGTGCCCCATCCCTCCTTCTGGCTCTCCTGGGGGTGGGTGGATGCCTTCCCTGTCTCTGGGAGTTCTGGGTCACATGAGAGCTGTCAGTCTGCAACAACACTGTGCTGAACCCAGTGCTGAGCCAGCACTGCGTGGAGGGATGCAGGAATGTCTGGGCCTCCTTTGTTGCTTCAGGGAGCAGCCCATGTTTCTGTTGGATTGGTCTGTCTAAAGCTCTTCCTCCACGCCTGCAAGTCGCTACCTGGCTTTGATAAAAACCACATTTGTGCTGAGGATGGCTGTTGTGGTGCTTTGCATGCTCCACTCCAGGAAAGAGGGAGGCTAAAAACTGCAGTGGTCTTTGTTGCCCTTCAACTTCAGCTTCCCAAGCATAGTGTTTTCTTCACTCCAGCAACTGCGTCTACCTTCCTTAACTGCTTGGTTGCACTTCAGATCACTTTGTGTCACGCCCCATGACCACCGTGATCCTTCACTGGGCTGCTGCCATGATTTGTGAAGGGAGAAGAGGCAGAGGGGAATGTTTGCTGGGTGGATTTCTGTGCAGTGCATGGCATGGCTGCTGCTGGGCTCTCAGCCATCAGTTCTGGATGGGCAGCACTCTAATGTGTTTGGTTTCCCTTGTGCTTATGGGGGTGCTGAGAAAAACAGCAAGGAGGTTTCAAGCAAAGCCTTCATCAGGAAACTTTCCGTAATGTTTTCTGGTTTTGTAAGTATACATGTGAAACTTTGGGTGCAGGGGGGAGGAGTGTTTTAAGCTCTCAAAATGGCTTTAAGTTATACGTAGATGCTTAGATTTATGCTGAATATTTCCGTTCGTTTTAACGTTATCAGCCTGCATTTTATCTTTGAAATGTCAGTGTGGGGTTAAAGCCAAGGTAGAGCTGTGCTTGCTGGTGTTCACATCCAAAGGCAGATAGACCACGAGTTTGCTGCGTGAGGACGTGACTCCCCGACTTGCCTTGGCACAACGTGTGTTTGACATCTGCTACTGCAAATATTTTGGCTTCTGAGAACCTGGCTGCTGCTTCAACAGTGAACAACATTTGGTGTGTTTTGCTATCTGGATTCCTGCGTGTCTGTTACAGCAGCTCCTCCCTGACACTTAACCTGGACGCAGGTTTCCTCAATAGCTTGTGTTCAGTGCTCACAGCTTCCTGGGGATATTTCTTTTCCTATACTCAGGTTCCTTGCATTGAAAGGGAATATTTAGACTTTTTTTATTTTTTTTTGTGCCAGAGAAGTAGTAGAAATTTGTGTACAATAACTTCTTTTTGCTCATTCTCTGAAAATGACATGTTCTGGTGGGCTGCGATGGTTGTCATCGTGGGGGAGCTGTGGTGATGAGCACTGCCCTGGGGTGCTCTGCATGGGAAGCACAGAACCAAATCTGAGCAGCGCCGCTGGGCCGGGCCCAGAAACAGTAGATGTGCAGTTCTGCACGCTCCTTCCAATCCCTTTGTTTGAATTGAATTAGGTTCTGCTTTGAGCAAGTTGTAAAGAGTGACTGCGTGGTCCTGGAAGAGATGGAGAGATATCACACCCACCTGCAAGAGGCTGGCGTCATGGAAGCCTTACCCTGAGGGGCTGCTGAGCAGTGCCTGGCACAGAGCTGTTTATTGTCCTGGGGCCATGGAATGCTGGTTGGGTGTCTCGGTGAGTGGGGATATTTGCAGAGGCAGTAAGTGTTGGCTTGCTGCATGCTGCTAATTTAAAATAAACAAGTGCTGCCCTTATTTTGAACGATGAATGCCCTAGAGGAACACATTAATAGAGAAAATGAGGAAGTGGTGGTGTTTAATTTGAAGGCATAATGTAAAGTAAATAGTCCTAAATGAGTGCTCAAACCCTTGTCTTCTTAGCTCAGAGGAATATTTGGTGTGGGAAAGGTTATGGTAAAGCTGGCTGATGATGGAAGCCTCACTGATAAATTTGTGATGTCAGAGGGTTCCAGATTCCAGATGGGGGTTGGACTCGATGATCTCTGGAGGTCCCTTCCAACCCCTACAATTCTGTGATTTGGCCAAAGTTACACTCTTGAGAGTCGGTGGTTGTTGGGTGGCATTACCCACTTCCTTTCTCTTTTTTGAAATTGATCATGAAACGTGCTATTTCAGAAGTTGGAAAGGTTTGTTACCAGCAGTGTTTTCCACATCTCTTACTGCAGTGAGGCTTTACTGTTGGAAAAGTCATCAATGGCAGCGCTGCTCACAACACACTCCCATGAGCATGTGCCTACCGTGAGCTGACTTCTGTTTTATGCTGAGCTCCGAGAGCTTCTCCCAGCCCAGAATGAGCACCAGGACATCCCTGGAAGTGATCTCCCACCAGGAGATGGCATCTGAGTGGGGACGTGGAGTCAGAGCCCTGCTTTACCCGCAGGCT
Source organism: Centrocercus urophasianus (assembly GCF_019232065.1). Classification (NCBI taxonomy): domain Eukaryota; kingdom Metazoa; phylum Chordata; class Aves; order Galliformes; family Phasianidae; genus Centrocercus; species Centrocercus urophasianus. The sequence goes on along the minus strand of NW_024884744.1, from coordinate 18,586,691 downwards.
CTGAGGCCATAACAGGTCCCTTCCCTGCCCCTTACTGTGAATGAGAAATATCAGGCAGGCAGCTGTGACCAGTATAGGAAGCAGTGTTGTGGTGGAGCAGTGCTGCTCCCAGCAGCCAAGAACTTGTCCCTGTGCTCATGGAGGCACTGTGTGAGCAGCCCACCAAGCAAGGCATGTGCCTTGCTGAGATAAGCATGGCATTCTCAGCCTACTCCCTCCAGACTGTGTGGCTTCTTCGTGTGTCATCTGAAATTTAACCACGTTTCTCACTTAAAACACTTCTGCTCATTCTTCACTTTTTTTCTCTCTTTTGTTGCATGTGTTGACTTTGGAAGTGCTTACTTCAGCGCATGGCTCAACAGCTGTTTTATTTTCACAGTGCAGTGATGTTTTGAGAGAAAGCAAGGAATTGCTGTAAGCGAGTCTACTCTGTTTATCTAATTACAAAACGGAAATATATGCAGCTGAATTAACAGGCCGGGTTGGACAGAGTGTCAGAGAGAACTGAAACAGCTCTGGAGGAACAGTGTGTTCACTTCTAATGTATTATCAGTTTTCACCTGATGAGTCTATGAAAAACACTGTTTCTTCTGTTATAAAATGACTCAGTCACAGCTTCTTTACACTTATAGTCTTGATAATCTCTTTCCCCAGGACAGGAACAGGAGATTTTAAGAACAGATGGGATTTTTAGATAATTTCTCAAATCCTTTTATTTTTTTCCCCTTTTCAGTTTCCTTGGGAGTATCACTTTATTTTGAGTGGAAGGAGTCCTGCTCTGCACCTCCATCTCATCCTCTGTTTGCAGAAGAGGATCACTTTTCAGATCTGTTTGCCTTTTTCCTCTTTTCTTGTTTTAAGAAGTTAGCAAGCCCATCGAAAGGGAGGCAGTGTGCTTGAGTTTTCAAGTGTTTGGTGAGAGCCTTGGGAAAACCCTGAGCTGTCATGGGGTAAGAAAGTTCCTGTGCTGGTTTAGGAATTGCCTGGCACGTAAGAAGCAAGATGTCAGATTCCACAACACCACAGGGCTCCCACAAGCTAATATCACTCCTAGATACCTGCAGTTCTACTGCAGTAATTGATCTGAGGAGGAGAGGAATGGCAAGGCATGTATCCTGAGGGCTGGTGGGACCAGAGGGAGAACTGGAAAACCACAGAGAGCCAGCAGTCCCAGGCAGCTGGGCAGCACGACAGTCAAGGATGCTGTGTTAGCAGAGGTGGCATAAAGCTCTGTGGTTTTGGTTTATTACCATGGAACAGATTTGAGTCAGCCCCACTTGCAACATGGCCTGAAGTCACTGCAGGCAGTACAGAGCTGGGGCCTTGGAATGTGGCCCCAAAGGATGTAAGTGAATGGGCTTGGGAGGTGACCAAAGCAATCCAGCTGTGGTCTGCAGGGTTGCATGGCCAGAGTGTGCGTGGGGGGGCATCCTTGTGGGCTGATCCCTAAGCTTTTTACTGATCACTGTAGAAAACAGATAAGAGCTTGCCAGGCTATTATGTCTAACACAGTGGAGCTGCTGTGGTAAGCGTTTCTAGGGTAAATCTGCTGTGGGTCATGGAAATGCAGATTGCCAGCTGTCCTCCTCTACCTGGCTGGGGCAGCTGTTTTGTACCACTCAGCAGGCACCAGCACCCTGAGCTGAGGTTCTGGGCCAGGCCAGGCTGCAGCTCCCTGCAGGGATGAAAGCCTCCGGGATGCCAGAGCAGGGAGGTTCTGCCCACCTGGGTGGTTAAGCCTGTGAGTGCTATCCTTGAGAACTGCCTTTCCCCTTGGTAAAAAAAAAAAAAACAGAACAACAAACAGCCTCTTTACTTACAAGTCAAAGCAAAATCACTGTTCCCGCTGCAGTGCGCACAGTTATCAAGATGGGGATTGCATTGTGTGAAGTGCAGAATGTAAATTTTTAGGCTCCTCTGGGTGCTCCTCACTATGGGGAACACAAGCTGGCAGTGCTGAGACGTTCTGCTATTGCCTGCATCTGAAGATTCCTGGAAATCAGCCCCTCACTGTTGTGTCAAGAAGCACAAGGTGAATGAGGTCTGGCTAGGAGCCTGCCCAGTGTGTGCTGGAAGGGAGGCGGAAGGAGCCTGGGAGCTTTGCTCTGAGCTGGTTGGTGCTGCATGGCTCATTTGGGGGTTTCTGTTTCTCTCTATTTATAGATTCTGAAAGCACTGCTGTCTGCAGCGGAACTGCGCGCAGAGGGGGTAGAAGGATGCCCACCAGCTGTGGGCTGCTCTGTGTGAAATCACTGGGTTTTTCAGAGTTTCTTAGTAGAGTTAAAATACGAGTAGTCAGCATTAGGATGTATAGAATCTAATGCTATGTACTGTACATCTGTAATTTAGCTTACATGGCATTGTCCTGACTTGGTGTTCTGCAGAAGCAAGCTACTTCTTGAAACATATCACCCTGTGAAATCTCGCCTTCTCTTGCTGTATTTCCTTGATTAGAATGAAGCTGTGAGGTCAAAAGATTTGTCTAGACAGTATTTTGTGAGGGCCTGTGCATAAAGTAATATGTTGTAAAGTGATTTTTCATACTACTCACTCTTTCTTGCTCCAAAAAAAGCCAGTTGTCTGCAGTTGTGTTTGAGGAGGAGCACCTGAATTGCTGAAGAGCAATTAGCAAGATGTTTTCTTGGGAAAAGTTAAGTTTTTTCATCTCCTTTTCTCTTAGCAATGCTCATTGCACGCATTAACCAACAGCACTGGGGTTTTTACTTCACTGAGAGAATGGACACACAAAGCTGATGTGTTATTCATGTGCTGACACTTTGTGCCTGGATGACAGCTTTTATGGGACTGCTGCACTTATCTGAGGAAATGCACGTTCATCTTGAAACCACGAGGTTCTTCCATGATAGTTTTATTTTTTCTTCTTATTTATTTATTTATTTATTGCAGGTGTTTCTTGAGTCTCTTCAGTGCCTCATGCAGCTGTTGTGTTTGGAGATATCCTGCCTTAAATCCTGGACAAAAATCTGCCAAAAGTCAAAAATGACTTGAGTGGAAGAGCCACTGTTTTGTCCAACAGGTAGGATGTCGGTATTGGTGGCTTCTGATATGTCACAGCTCAGCATAGCTTGCTGTGAGCAAGCTGTCTGCGGAGGGAGTTGCTGCATGAGCCATGCTAGGGCAGATAATCATCTCCTGAGGTCTCACCACTTGGAGGTGGTTCGTATAAAACTGTTTCACTGGGGAATATGGTTTTGTAGAAAAGACATGAAGGCAAAGCCATCTGAAAGCCATCTGCTGTTGGAGTGCTCCCTTTAATAGCACAGCTGAGGGGAGGTGGAGGTGACTGCTCACACAACGTGCTGCATAAGGAGATGGGCAGTGCTGTACACAGGATCTAGCCTTACTACCTGTAAGGATAACATGCCTTGAATAACATTTATCAAAGAGCATTTGTGAACACAGCCGTGGCTTAATTGTCTCCCAGCAGCTGGTTTCCCACCAGGAGCATGCTCAGCCCAATGAGGGTTTGCTGAAGTTCCCTGTGTAGTAGCTAGCTGTCAACTGATGAAACTGCTGGTGCTCATGAACTCAGTTTTTTTCTGCATGGTTATGTGCCTCGTTATGTGCTTGGTTAGTGTTCAGGCTTGTAATGAAGTGACAGCTCAGTTCTGGAATTGCTGCTGGTGGGATTTGCACATTGACTGATTGGGATGGGAGGTGAAGGAGAACAAAACAGAGGCCTACATTCCTGCCGGTGTGCTTCTAGCTGTGTTAAACATGTTTCAGTGACAGCAGCCCCAGGTCACTGCTACATGCACGTGATGGTTAATAGCCACTTCAAGTCTTATTTGTTTGACATTTGAGGTGGTGAACTTTTGAAATGAGGTCTTTAAATGGGTTGAGGTGTTCAAATTGCCGCTGCATTCTCCCACTCCACACCCACAGCCTCAACTGCTGCCTGGGATTTTTATATGCATGTGTGGATGTGTACCTTTGACTGAGATGTTCTCTTCCCCAGGACCAACTTGCTGCCCTGAGCTCTTTGTCCCATTTGGATGCAACGTACACTATGGTTCACATCAATGTGCTGAAAAAATTTATGTGTGTTCTTGTGGTGATTCTGATAGCTCTGACAGTTTGCCTGTGGAAAGAAACAAGAGGAAGCTACTATGTTCCTTTCAGGAATGATGATACACAGGTTCACAGGACTTTGGAAAAATGGAACCTACTTAAATCACAGGGCCTCTTCCACGAAGCTGCTGGTGAAATGGGTCAGATGCCTAAAGCTTTGCCCAACAACCAAAATAAAGTAAAAGGCATCACCTCTGGAGCAGTGGAGAAGTCCAGGAAAGCAGCAGACCATGTGAAGGTATGGGATAAGGACAGCTCATCCAGAAACCTCATACCCAGGCTGCAGAAGGTCAGGAAGAACTACCTGTCCATGAACAAGTACAACGTGACTTACAATGGGAAGATGAATGCTGCTAAACTCAGCCCAGAGAAGCTGCTGTGCCAGCTGCGGGACAGGGTGAACGTGACCATGATACAGGGATCAGATGGGCCCTTTAATTCCTCAGAATGGCAGCACTACCTGCCAGAGAAAAGCCTCAATGAAACAGTGGGCCGCCTGGGCCGCTGTGCTGTTGTGTCCTCAGCAGGCTCTCTGAAATCATCTCACTTGGGACCAGAGATAGGTTGGTATTTTTCTATTAAGATAAAAGCAAGCAATACCGTTTTATAACTTGCACTGAACAGAAGAGACACTGTGTCATGCTCTTACTCTGCTGGAGCCACAGAGGTGTTTAAAATAAGCTGGAATCTATCCTTGCAGTTCTTTGATGGTGAACAGTACAGGCTAGGAGGAGGTGGGAATAAGGATGAGATGCTCTTCTCCTCTCTCAGTGTGAACGCTGCACATCGTAAGCTTCCTTATGATGCTGTAGGTGACAGTGCCTGTGAGTGTTAGCCTTTGGGCATGCCTGCTCCCATGAGCAACCGCTGATAGCAGCAGCAGTTTCTCAGAAATGAAAAGGATTGTGATAGAAAACAGCTGCAGTCTTAATTCTGGAACCTTGTAAAGATTTGATTATGGTATAACACCATAACACTTCCTCAGCAGGAAAACAGCAAGTAAAAATATTTGGTCAAATGGGTAAGCCCCAAGGGGGAGTGCAGAGGATTGGACTGAGTTGAGCGGATGTGACTTCTGTGCAGGTAGTTCCTTCATAGTGAGTCCTTTCAACTTTCATGGTTGTGTTGACCTCACCAGAAACTAGAACTAATACTGAATACCAGGAAGAGGTTTGGCACCTCAAATGTTTGTTTCTTGAGAGGGTGTGGGATGGGTTGAGTAATGCTTATGTGCTCATTGCACACTCAACAGGCAGAAACTTTTTTTATTAGTAGAAACTCATACAGAGAAGGAAGTAACAAAAATAGCAAAAAAAACAAAACAAAAAAACCAACACAACTAAAGCACAAAAGGGAAAAAAAAAACAACCAATGAACAGAGTCCTGAGCAATGTGCTCTAGTTGATCCAGCACTGAGCAGAGGGCTCAGTGGCCCTGGGCAGGCTTCAGAGGTCTCCTCTATTTCTTGCTTGTGATCATCCAAAAGTGGCACCGCCTCACTGAGCCTGCAGGGCAGCTGACTGTGAGTGTCCAGCAGTTGAGGTCTGTTCTGTGCTACGGCTACAGGACAGACTTCAGAGGGCTCCATTTGTTGTATGGAGTTTGGTGATACTTTGCAAAGTCCTATCTGCCCATATTGATCTGAAGTCAGTACAGTGAGTAACAAATGCTGAAGCATTGGTCTTGTAGTGTGGATTGTAAAGAAGTGAGCGTCGATACTATAGAGCACTTTGTATCTTTAAGGAAGCAGCGTCAGGGTCTGTCCAGCCTTCAGGTCTGGGTTTTATGCTTGGCAGAAAATTCTCCTGTGGCTGCAGTCCCACTTTGTTCACTGCTTATTGTTTGGGACTCTGTGAAGATTCACACTGCACTTCACTCGCTGCAGGAGGAGTATGCATGATTGCTCTTTCCTGTAGAAATTGCTTGCAGGCTTCAGTACTTCAGTGTGTTTGTAAGTTATCAGCTGGATCAGGTCCCTTTGGCCTGTACTAAGCTGGAAGTAGCCCTCATCCTCTGAAACAAGTAGACAGATAACCCTTTAATACATTATTCAGGAACAACTGAGGGAAACCTTTCAGCTGCAGTGGCAGGCTGCTGTAGGGAGGTGAGGGTTTGTGCTGGCAAGTGCCCAGAGGCTGTCCCTAGTGGGTGCCCCTCGGGGCAGGGAGCAGGTGCTGGGTGAGGATGAACAGCATGAGCTGTGTTGAAGTGCACTGAAGGATGTGATAAGAAGGGTGGTGGCAGCATTAACCAGGGCAGCACTGCCTCCTGACACAAACTGTTGTTGACAGTTGTTTGATGTCATTGTTTTAACCTCCTGATGAACTCTTGAGGCCAAGTAGGGTCGAGTGTGAGGAAGGCAGACCTGACTTTGAGCACCTTTCTGGGCTGGAGCTTTCTCAGAAGTGATCTCTTGTTTGATGCTCTCCTGTCACCCTGCTGGCTTGTTTCCAGCAGTGTTTTGCTGACTCCTGTGATGGGACCGCTCAGGAGCTGAGGATGCTGTCACAGCACATTGTAATCCAGCATGCAAGTGCTGGATCTGGGATGCAAGCAGCCAGGCAATGGAAGGGCTGTGACTCTGCTGCTGCAGAGTGGAGAGCATGCCAAGTGTGCAGAGCAATGTCTGTGCCTGCAGCCTCCTAGTCTGTCCCCTGGGCTGAAGCATCAGTCTGTTCCAGATCACACTGGATGAATTCTGGAAAGGTCACTGTGTAATGTGCCCTGGGCGAATGCCATTAACCCTGCTGCCATCCCAGTTAGCAGGCCTTGTGTCTGAATCACAAACTGGCACCTGTTAGCTCAAGCAGGCATCTCTGCTAATGATTCTCTATGCTTTTGGCTGCTTGGGAGCCCAGTCTCACTGCTGCTCCTTCAGCTGAGTGCTGTGAATAATGAGGGATTTAGGAGTGCATCTCTGTTCATGTACAGTTTTCCCCAGTTTTGGTCTGACATATTTCTATGGAAGAAAAATTGTGGTTTGTTTGGGGGAAGGTGCCAAAAAAGGAACTAAATCTTAAAATGAAGCCTTTGCTTTGAGGCTTGGTTGAGCACAAGAGACTGCTGAATAATTATTCTTTAAAGGGCTGGGGGTATTTTGTCTGTGTAATCACATTAAATGAGGAAGAAGGGTGGTAGATCAGAATGGGGAGATCCTGCTTAATGGGCAGTGCTTGTCTTGATGAGTTCTTGATGATAACAAGGACTGTGAGTTACCAGTGAAAAACCAAATTGAGGAAATGCTGAGCGCAACACAACCACTGGGAGTCAGACAGGATGCCACAATGAGTTCATCCAACACCATTTTTAAGTGTACACTTGAGGTGTAATAATGCTTGGTGTCTGGCTCAAGTTGTGCGTGTAAACTATAAAACCATAGAATTATCAAGGTTGGAAATGACCTTCAAGGTCGTCGAGTCCAACCGTCAGCCTGTCCCCACCATGCCTGCTGGGCTGGTGCATGTGGTCACATGGAAAGTCTCCATAGCTCCAAAGCCAGCTGCCAGCTCACTGCTTTCACTCTGTTCTGCTTTCAGACAGCCATGATGCCGTCTTGCGCTTTAATGGGGCTCCTGTCAAAGGATTTCAAGAAGATGTGGGTCAAAAAACAACGATTCGTCTTGTTAATTCCCAGGTAGGTGTGATGAAAGTTCAAACAGACCAAGCGTGGCACAGCTCCATGTCTCTCCTCTGCTTGGGAGCTGAATCACAGAATCATCGTAGAACGGCCTGGGTTGAAAAGGTCCACAAAGATCATCTAGTTTCAACCCCCCTGCTATTTGCAGGATTGCCAGCTACTGGATCAGGCTGCCCAGAGCCACATGCAGCCTGGGTGAATCCAGCTGAATGGTGGGGAATGGCCTTCCTCCTAACAGGGACACGGGCAAACCTTCTCCCCATTGCTCAGATACCTTCTGAGGCTCCTGCATTAAAATTACCACGTGCTGGATGTTGTGCTGCTTTTCTGCTCACAGATTTTGCATATAATGTATTAGTAGGCTCGTTAAATGGCTGAAGATAAGTGCCCAAGAAATGCACTTCGGAGCATTAGCGTCCTGCTGTGCTCTGCTCTGCAGCTTGCTCCTCTCAGTTCCCCTGTGTTCAATTAGCACTCAGATGTGGGACGGTTTGTCCTTGTTCAGCCAGTCTTTTTTTGGCAGCCACATCTGGCAGCTCACATCCTTCCTCTGCCCTGTTTGACCTTTCTGTATTTTATCTTCTTCCTTTTGTGCTCTTTACGATGGCAGATAGGCGTTATCACTTGAGAAATCTTGCTCTGAAGAAAGTGCCAATTGCTGCTCTTCCTGTGATACAAAGTTGTTTGTCAGTGAAAATATGTACGTGACCTGGGTTATTTGCACAGGGAGGAGGGTAACATCATGACTGCATGAGTGTAGGATAGCACCAACAACGCCGTGTGACCTCTAGTTTTGGGCTAAGTGTGAGCACTGCTGCTGTCCCCCTTGGCAGCTCTTGTTTTGGCTCCTGCCACTGATCCATCCTCAGTCCACTCCTCAAATGAAGGAGGTGGGATGCCCTGTATCTAATCTATCAAACTAGGCTGTGTTCATTGCTGTCCCTTTGGCATGGGTGGCCAGAGGCCCTGAGTTGCTTAATAGTTGTTCTGATGTATTTTCTGTAACAAACACAACCAGCTAGATTTGGGAACAGTACCCAGTTGTTAGTTTGTTCACAAGTTGGAGATTTTTGCAGTACAGTAGGGTATCTTGTGCAGCTATTTAAGAAGGAAAGATTAATGGGGTGATCTTAGTGTCAGGGGAGAAGTTTGGGATCCTCAGAGCTGAGGATGGGCTTGTAGGTCCACAAGCTTGGTGGGTTGTTCTAAATAGAGAAATTCTTTAATGTTCCCTTGCCTATTTTCTCAGACCTTGACTGTTCCCTTTGTCCTGCTTTTTTAATGGCATGTGTTCCTGTAGTCTTCTGCAAAGCATCAATTTGCCCTGGGAAAGCTCTCACATCTTACAAAAATAAGTGCTGAGGACACTGTGGGGGGAATACTAATGTCATTATGTAGGACACGATTCCTTTCAGCTGAGCTGACCAGGGAGCAGATTACCAAGGGCTTCCTCCTAGCTCTTGTTTACAGCTCTCCTTGGCTGTGACTGAGAGTTCTCTGCCATTGCTGCATTTGCTGATATTGGTGTTAATGAGTCTGCAGGGAGAAAAAAGGAGATAGTACACCCATGGAGTGAAATAAGGTTGTGACGGCTGAAAGAGAGCATGTTTGGATTACAGGGCAGAAACTGCAGTAGCTGGAGAGCAGGAGCTCGTTATAATCTTGTGGGTAATTGTACCAGGAGGGTAGGTAGCACTAGCAAGATATTTGCTAAGCAATGAGTTAGCTAAAGAACAACTTCAACTAGTAAATGAATGGATTAGTCAGCTCATTAGAATCAAAAGACTGAGCAAGACAAATAAGTTGTGTAGCAATTTAAGTGGTGTTTAAGTACTTAGAAAGAATCAGTCCCTCTATTGACAGAACTGATAGGCACTAAAGGTATGCCTGGGCATAGGGCTGCCCGGAGCCAGAGCCCCCCTGGGCTCTTACAGCTGGGCATTGGTGCCTCTGGGCAGCCCTTGGGAGGCTGGTGTGCCTCTGCTGGCTCACGTGGCTGTGCTTGGCCCACCTTTGCTTCCTCTGCTGCTCAGCTTCTCTTGAATCCTCCTTCCACGTGTTTCACATCAGCTTTTATTTTCTTTCTTTTTTTTCCCCCTGGAAAAAATGCCTGGAAGATTTCCAGCCTTTCAATGGAAACAGGAAAATGAAAACAAAACGCCAGCTTTCCTCACCCTGTTTCTGCCCTGTGGCATCCCACCCTTACCCAGCTGAGGGGCAGCCCACGCCAGCTGCCTGGGCCTACAGGAGCTGCACTGCACTCTAGCTTTGGGGCACACTGTCAGCAGGTGACCTAGATACTGCCACTGCTGCAAGGAAATGAGGCCACGCAGTGCTTGTGCTCGAGGGAAAGCCTAATCCTCTGGAGCTGGCAACAGATGTGAGGAAACCCATTTTGCTTTTCGAGTAATAGACATCTGGGCCAGCCGCAGTGTCCCTGAGCACTGGTTAGCAGAGGCGATCAGTTTGCTGCTGGAGGCAGCCTAGATACTTCAGGGTAAATGGAGTAGCTCTTAATTAGGCCCTCTGCGAGCATGAGGAAAATGGGAGCTGATTTTTATGACAGTGAACAAGCACAGCTTGTAAAGAACTGCTGATGCAAGTTAAGCCTGAGGGCAGAGAGGGCAAAAGACCAGCCCCTGTCTCAGTGGCCTGTGCTTGCTTTTCAGGGCAAACCTGTGTTAATGCAGGTTGTTGGAGATTGTGACAGCAGTGTATGGGTGGCTGCAGGAGTCATGTCCTTGTCTGTGTGCTGTGGGACATGCTTTGGGAGCAGCAGAGGGGTGGCTGTAGCTGTGCTCAGTGGGCTTCGCTGCTCCACCGCTGCTGATGGTGATGGTGTGTATCGACGTGTTGTGTTTGTTGTGTCGTTCCAGCTGGTCACTGTTGAGGAGCAGCAGTTCCTGAAAGATGCTCTGTATAACACTGGAATCTTGATTGTCTGGGATCCAGCGCCGTATCATGCAGAAATACATGAGGTAAGGCTGAGGTTTCTGTAAATAAGATCAGATGCATGCTTTGAAGTGCAGCTTTTAGCTCGCATCTTCCTAATATGAACAGCCACTCATTTTGAGGTTATTCTTGTTTACCTCATGCGTTATGATGGGATTGGATAGCTCTGAAGATGTAAGCTAACGTCACCTCCCTGTATTAGATTTTCACTTGTGGGCATTGCAGTCCCTCTGGCAGTACAAAAGTACAAATGTTTTGCCCAGTCCCACATCTCCAAGTGGTGTAAGGATGTATGCACAGCCCGTATAAAGTCAGTGGAACCAGGATGGGGTGTTTGTGGCATAGGAAAAGGTATCAAAACAGCTTTCTGGAAACATGTCCTTCCAAGTGTTTTTACTGAACGTAAAATGTTACGATGCAAATGAGCCCAGCCTGCTTGAGGAGGTGGTGCTGTGGGAGCTCTCCTGCAGCATGGGCTGCCTTGTGCTCAGAGTGGAGAGGCGAGGGGGTCTGCAACATTGAGACAGACTTCTCAATATCGTTGGCTGTGGGGGTTGCAGAGTGAAATGATACAAGACAGCTGATTTATAAATAGTCCTTCTCTGCCAGAGGGAGGAGATATGGATTTTCCCCTTCTGTTCATTAAGGCAAGTCCCCTCAAAGACTTGAAGGGCAGGTTTGGTTGAGCAGCACGCAGCATGTAGATCCACAGGACCTCTTCCCCTTGGCAGCAGCAGGTTAACTCACTGATAGCCTTCCTGTTTGCCATTGGTTGTAGGCAAGGGCATGCTGCAGAGAAAACCATCTGACCTCTTGTTTCCGTTTTGCAGTGGTACCAAAAGCCAGACTACAAGTTTTTTGAAGCCTACAAGTTGTATCGCATTAGACATCCAGAGCAGCCCTTCTATATCCTGAATCCAAAGATGCAGTGGCAACTCTGGGATATTCTGCAGGAGAATTCCTTAGAGCATATTCAGCCTAACCCACCGTCTTCAGGAATGTTAGGTGAGATAACAACTGCCTTCTAAACTTCATGTTCAGCTTATAAGAGTTCTTCAAAATGTCATTTTCAAAGACAGCTATGGATTTATGTTGTATGAAGGCTTATCAGAATTGCTTTTGCAGTGCTTGTCTTATGCCAGAATTCAAGCATCATGTCTCAAAGGTATCATTTTGGTTGTGTTAAAATAAGCAGCACCCCTCTGGAACAGCAGTTAAAAACGTGGCCTGGTTCCATGTGGGAATAGGTGAGCAGAATGCAGCATCGAGATGTTCTTGAGGATTTCTGGCTCCTAAAACCAGAGCAGTTCAACCACATGGGGTGCAGAGAGGAACATACAGCTCCTGTGGGTTCAGATCTGATCAGGGAAATAAGTCAATAGACTTATTTATTTACTATAGATTAAATCTGAGTGGTTACCTAATATATATATGGAAAGAAAAACATACAGCTAAAGGCCTCATCACAGCACAGGGTTGGAGGTGGTCTGACTGACCGCTTTGATTCACTATGCTGATTTCTTGTCAGCATGCTAAATCCAGGCTCCCAGCAACGAGGCTCACTTTACGTTCCACCATTGCAAAGCTTTTCCTTGTTTTCAGCAGGTAAATCTCATGGCCATGTCAATTAGAAGGAACAGACCTCAGGATTCACATGTATGTTGAAGTCACAGAACAGAAGTGTGGTCTCGTTCACTATGTGGACATCAATCTGTTGCACTTCAGCCAGTATTCCACTGTTGCCTCTACTCCCATCTCTGCCAGGCACCTTCTGTATCTATGTAAAAAGATGTGGAGCTGTTGGAGGAGGCCACAAAGATGATCAGAGGACTGGAGCACCTCTCCTATGAAGATAGTTTGAGGAAGCTGGGCTTGTCTGGAGATGAGAAGGCTCCAGAGCAGACCTCACTGCAGCCTTTAGTAGTTACAGGGAGTGGATAAACAGCAGAGAAGCTGACTTTTTACATGGTCTGATAGTGACAGGACAAGGGCTTTAAACTAAAGGGAGATTTAGATTAGATATTAGGGAGAAATTCTTTACTCAGAGGGCAGTGAGGCCCTGGCACTGCTGCCCAAAGAAGTGTGGGTGCACCATTCCTGAAGGTGCTCAGGGCCAGGCTGGAAGGAGTCCTGGGCAGCCTGACCTCATGGGGGCAGCCAGCCCACGGCAGAGGGCTGGAACATAATGGACTTTAAGGACTCTTTCAGCCTAAGCCATTCTATGATTTCTGCCAGTTAAACACCTCGTTTTCTTTGCCAGCCTTGCCTTTGCACTGTACCAATTACATCATCACACGTGCAAGACAATTGCATAAGAATACAGCCATGTAATTACAGCATGGCTGTCACTGTAAACAGCTCACTGTGGTCAAATCCATCAGCTGTGTTTCAGCTGCACCGAACAGCCCCATCCAGCCTGGTGTGTTTTCTCCCACTTTCTACTGAACTTAGGAAGGAGGAAACCTTTCCCTTTGGACTGGGATGCTTCTTGCCTGGCCATTCCCCTCACTGCAGTGATTTATGTGCTCCCAGGGCCGCGCTGACGTTGGTCTCTCCCTGCACAGGCATCGTGATCATGATGGCGCTCTGCGATGAGGTGGATGTGTATGAATTTCTCCCTTCTAAGCGGCAGACGGACATTTGCCACTACTACCAGAAGTTTCACGACCGTGCCTGCACCATGGGAGCTTACCACCCTCTCTTGTTTGAGAAAAACTTGGTGAAGCATTTAAACCAAGGCACCGATGATGACATCTATACTCGTGGGAAGGTTACTTTGCCCGGCTTCCGAAATGTACATTGCTAGCAAATCAGTTTTTATTGTATTTAGACTTCTGCCTCGACCGTCGAAGCACTTTGAAAATCAGGGTTGTCACATTTGTTAGGTCTAAGCACTGGTGTGTTCTGACAGCTCTTCCACCTTGCGACGCTTAGGACTCTTTGGCATAGCTTCTCCAAACTGGAAGGCAGTGCAATGCGTTGTGGTACATCCACAGTGTCTGTGTGAGCCTCTGCAATAAATGTCTTCCTCATGGGGCTGGGCTCATGCAGCTGGTGGAGCCTTTGGCTCAGCTGATGATGCTGTGTGGGAATCACAGGAGATGCTTTCTAAGCAGAGACTGCACAAGGCTGAATCAAGTGCTGATAAAGTTCAGCTTGCTTCAGAGGGGTTCTGACAGCTGAAAGCCTGATCTGCTGAGAAACAAGAGACATTCTTTGACACTTGTTCCCATCGCCCTAGAGCTCTTTGTAGCAATGATTTAAGGAATCACTGTTAAAGCTGGGTACTGATTAGCTCAACTCCTAGTCCACAATATTTGATTTTACCATTAAAATAAGCAAGGCAACGACCTTTCAAAATACAAGGCTTTCAAATCATCCGGGTGGCATTTTTAGCATGTGAGAAGGGAGGCAATTCATGATTCAGGAATTTCTGCAAGATATTTTTAGACATTTTAATGGAGGTTTTTTGTTTTGGTTTTTTTAAAAATAATTTTAATCAAGTTTTATTGACCATTTACTTTTCCAGTACAGTGTCGTGTTTGGTACAAAAGAAGCTGTATTTTGAACATGTTTTGGTGGTGGTGTTGAAAAGCACAGATGGGAAAACTCACTGGAAGCTGGTACTTCTTTCTAACTCTCTGCTAATCTACCTCTGTAATTACTGGCAAATTGTTTTCTGTCTTGTCTCCGGTAACAAAAAATCCACATAGCAGCTGGATGGATGAGATGCAGCTCTCTACAAGCTAAGCAGGGCCATTCTCATTGCTGTTGTGTGCTTTCTGAATGCATGGCGAGCAGATACATTGCCTCCATTCTTCATCAGCAGTGAGGAAGGAGAGGGGGCTCTGTTCCCCATGCTGGAACTCAGGCAGAGGGGAGCAGGGCACCTTTTCTCTCTCATGTGGCCTCATGGTGGAAGCAGCAGCTCTGCAATCTATGTGTCAATGAGAACACCTATTCCTTTTCCATACTGATGTATTCCATGGTTATCTGTAAAGAAAACCTCTTCTCTTGTATTGAATAAATCCTGTGAAGTCACTGGCCCATTCTTACCTTGGTGAAACCAGTGTAAATATTGTTCGTGGAGCCTTGTGCCAGAGCAGGTGGGAGCTGCAACGTGCTCCTTTTGGTGAGCAAGGGGCCCTTATCTGCTCCTTGGTGAGTGTTCTTTGTTGGATCTGTCACTGATAGAGACATGTTGGGGCTTTTCTGTTTGATTTTAAAGTATGGCCCTTACTATTGCTATTGTCCAGGAGCACTTCTGTCTCATTAGGCATTTGGTTTCTTTCCTTATACTGAGCTGTTAGGGAAAGATCTTGGAGTTTCTCCTGCACACAGCACTTTACTGCTGACTTTGTTCTGTGGGTGGTGAGCAGACCTGGTTTGGGCAAAGGTGGGAAATGAACAGAGAAAAGCTGACCTCTGGGATGGTTTGGCAAAATGTATTTCTGGTGCAATTTCTGTGCGTGTAAGTCTCTGACAGCAAGAGGAGATGCAGCTTGTAAGGACATAATGCTGAATTTACCTCCTGACTTATTTTCTTCATGAAGCTGAGTATGTTAGCTAGCATAAGAGGATGCATGTGGATGAGTACCTTCTTGATGCAGCTGCTTTTGAATTCAGAAGCCCAGCAGCAGAAGGGAGACCCTGCCATGCTGTCAACGTGACACTGAAAATGATTTTCAGTGTGATACAGAATTGGATGGGGAGGGAGAAGGGGAGGAGCGAAGGAAGTTGACTGAAAGTGCTGTGCTTTGCTGCAAGTAACTTCTGTCAGAAACTAAATCTCTTTAAACAGAAACAGATACTTCCCAAAGTGCAATGAACTTGTTTTGCTGTCTGCATGCCAGTGCTGAGCGTGCAGCCTGTTTCGAAGGCCAGCATGCTTTGAAAGCTGTCTTTCTGGGAACAAACCCAGCCTGAAGTGCCTTTATTTCCATTCATGCCGAAATCTTGCAGTGCTTTTTCTGGCTGGTCCTGGAGTCCTTTACAAAAACAGTAGTACAGCACTTCCAGGAGCCCACACAGTTATAAACACTTGAAAAAAGAAGCTTTTCAGTAGATGCTGATGGATGTTTTTCATGTTAGAAAAAGATTTAGCCCGGGCATCTGTAATTTGCAGTTCCAAAGAATTCTGACATCTCATGTGGGTTGGTAAAGATGCTGGACTGGAAATCAACTTGCACTGACAGCAGGAGCTCCAAGAATTGCTGTTGCAGACAGCTATAGATGGCAGAAACCACCTCAGGGTCTTCTTGGAGAACAGGGACTTGGGAGGAGGCCTTCAAGGCTGGGTTGGGTGGAGCGCTGGGCACCTCATCTGGTGGGTGGCAGGGGGAGCCACTGGGTGGCCTTTGAGGTCCCTCCCAGCCCAAGTCATTCTATGGTTTTATGATAGGATTAGTGGGGTCGTGGGTATCTGCACATGAAAGGAAACAGGACCCTTCTCTTTGGCAGTGCGGTGAGATGGGTGACTTGCTGGCCCTGCAGGTGGCTGTGCATGTGCTGTGGCATTGGGGCTAAGGGAGCCAGCAGCAGGGGGTGGTTGGTAGGATGTTCCTCTTTATTTTTGCCCCTTGTTGTACAATACAGAAGCAGCATCTGTGGTAGAAAATGTAAGTAACTAAGAAAATCTTAGTGCAGTGGGGAAAAATAGCAAATGCGTAGCTTTGGTGGTGTGTGTGCAGGAGGAAGGCTATTTTCAAGGCTATCTTCAGCACTGTTTACCATGAAAGGACAATAAGGAAATGTCTTTAAATTCAGTTCATCAGTTTTTTGACAGAGCTGTTATATTAACCCAAGCGTGTGCTGTCCAGGAGTGGGCAGGTCACATCCACAGAGACAGCCTGCAGGGCTTCCTGGGGCTTGAGGGGTCCAGATCCAGTCCTTAAGTTCAGGCAGTAAGCTTTGGGAGTTTGAGAGGAAAGGAATTGTGGAGTCACAGAATCACCAAGGTTGGAAAAGACCTCTAAGGTCATCCGGTCCAACTGGAATCACTACCATGTGGGCAGCATCTAGCTATGCTTTCCTTTTGTGCTTGTTCAGACAGCACCTAGCTAACTCGGTTAGGAGAGGTTATCCTAAGAGACTTCAAGACTTGGCCACGTGACAGAGTTTTGGGAAGAAATGTGAGTATACAAAGAGAAAATGTAAACCATAACTGGTAGAAAACAGCATCTTGTAGGCTGACGTTGAATTCCCACATCTCAGCTCTCATGTTTGGCTGTTATTAGATGGATCTTTTTATGGGACTGAGGTTTGTTTTCAGGAGCCCAAAGCTGATCAGTACTGCAGGCTGTGCAGAAAAAGCCCTCAGCTCTCTGGATACAGGCAGTCCTACTGCATGGGTAGCAGAAGAAATAATACAGAAATACAAATTGTTTTTTTTTTTCAGCTGACAGCCTTGAAGCACTGAAAGTTTGTCACAGTTTGGAACTGTGTTAAGAACAAAAGAGCCTTTTTGAGACTGAAAGTTGATACAGTTTTATCCTTTATTCTTTTATTCTTTTACCTTGAGGAATCAGAGCCTATCAAAATACATGGCTTTCATCCATTTTCTAAAGTCAGCAGTGAATGCGTGCCATCCTGGGACCCTGCTGGAACAGGTAGTAGGAGATCTCTGGAGATGGGCCATGTCCTACTTGTATGCTGCAAAGAAGACACGTACATAAGTGTGTGCTGCTTAGGATTTGATTTTCATTTTGGCAAAGGTCACAGCAGCACCCCTGCTCCTGTAAGAAACAGCACTGGACTCGAATGTATTTGATAGATGGGTGTGATGAGCAGCCAGGTTAGCCATCTCATCCACCCCAACCCTGTCTCATTTCATCTCCTCTGGGAGAACAGTGGTTCTTGTCACTAAATTCAGGAGCAGTTGGCAATGCCTGACTGTCTCCTGGCTTAAAGGTTTTGACTGTGATGAGGTCACGTATCAGAGGTCAGCAAAGCCCACAAACGGTTCATGTTTTGCTCCCAAGGAGGTCTGAGGCTGCAGGGCCTTTGCTGCAATGCTGCGTGTTGCAGTGCTGCTGTGAGCATTGAGTTGGTGACATCGGTCTGACCGTGCGCCTAAGGCACCCCTCAGGAGTCACTGCTTGCTCAAAACATGGGCTGGAAAGTCCCACACCACGTCTTGCTTAACTGCAGGTTAAAAATTTGCTCTTTATTTACCTGCTGATGTACCTCACGCTTCAAGTATGAGGGCTCTGGCCGGGCTGAAGCTGGGACAGGGTCCCCAGGAAGCAGGCAGCTGGACAGCCCTCGCTGCAGCTCATCCCATGATGGAGGAAGGTGCTTGCTCTGACGGCGTGGTTTTCACTTGCCAAGCACTAAAAATGAAAAACCTTGACAAGTATATGGTAAAAGTCAGCAGGAAATTGCATTTTCTGTGAGAAGGGGAGTGCTGTGAATTGGGTTTCAGGAAATGATATGTTACCAATGCCACTCCTGCAGCTCAGCATGCCAGGTCCTGGCTGGCAGCTATCGGTGCCTAAAGTCAGTGCAGTTTTGCTGCAGGGTTAGTATGTAAAAGCTGTTTCACTGAACTGAATACACAACAGAAATCCTGCAGTGCCTCAGAATTAGTTTCCATTCACAAACCCGAGGAGCTCCGTGCCTGCTGCGTTAACCTGAGCGAGATGCTCCGTGATGATGTGCCACCGTGCTCCTCACATAACCAGGCTTATGGTGTTCAGTGTCACTTAAGGAGTCTGCTCCTGCTCTGATAAGACTGCTGGCTTTTATTGCCCCATCAGGTGTACATGCACCTGTGTGAGAGGAAGAGGCAAGAAGCTGGCTGCCCTCTTCTGCACTACAGGTATGCAGGAGATGTGCTGGGATATGGGGACAGGAGCCCGGCTCCTGTCTGTTTGCCATCACTTGGCAAAGTACACCCATTTTAGTACTCATCTCAGCCATTTAAATATGTGCAGGAGGGGAGAGCCGTGTTCACATCCTTTTTTTTCCCCTAATTTTCTGGCACGCTTTCTCCCTGGAAGCCGGAGCTATTAGCATTTATTCTCTCAGGACATTATGCCTCTCTTCAGCTCTGAATCACTTTTCCAATTACAAATTAATTTATCCAGCATTGCTACTTGCTGCGATGAGCAATAATGAGAAACACTCTTATCTTGAACTGAAATGGGCTAAAGGGAAGAAGGGATGTACGTGTGGTGTGTCTCCGGGCAGCTGGATGTGTGTATTTATTGCAGGAAGCAATAAGGGTGGAATCCCTCTGGAGCTGCAGGGCAGTGCTGGAAAGCGATGGTGACCCAGAGCCAGAACTGAGGGCTGACCCAGGGAGCTGCAGGCTCCAAGCTGGTTGTGGAGGAGGGTGCTGTGCTGCCTGCCTGCACCTCATGCTCACTCTGCAGACAAACCTCTGCCTCGATGGCTGCTGCTGTCTTCTGCCTGGGAGCTGGAAGACTTGTTCCCACAGGCCTAGATGGGTTTTTGTGCTTCGTATCTTAATTGCTTCATCCTTATCTGGAAATGAATTTGGAGAAGCACAGCTAAAACAAACATCCAATCTTGTTCTTGGAAACACCGATGTCTGTTTGCCAGATATGTCTGTGTCCTTCCAAGTTAATGAGCAATGCTCTGAGGCAGCGTGGGGTTGCACCAAATGGAAAGTCAGGTAGGTGGAGGCCTGGAAAATGCCATGGGGAATGGTCCAGCTCAGAATGAGCAAGGTCTCTGGATGATGGGCAGCTGTAGGGCCATCTGTACAGGTGTTCTTCTTTCATGTTCAAAGCCTCAGGCCAACAGTAAGCTGTAAATTAAACAATAAATCCTATTTTCTGCCTTAGGAAGTCAGTCAAGTGAAGCTACATTTGCAGTGTAATGTAGTAGTTTAACCTTCTGGGTTTATTTCAGAATTTTAAAGCCGAGTGTGTGTCTGTATCTGGATTAAACAGTCCCAGCAAATAGGTTTTATCTGAGTACACCACGGTGGATTCTGGCAAGTAGAGTGGATTTGGTCTGTGACTGCTTAACCACTGTAGTTCTGCTTGTGGATGGTTTGTTTCGTTTTGTTCTTCAAGTGGTTCTTCCCAGGCTGAAGAAAAGCACGACTTCTAGTACACAGCTTAATGAAAGGCTTGGGAGGACCCAGGGAGCTCTTCTGGGAGCAGTCAAATGCTCTTCCGACTTTAATTATCACCGTGATTCTCAGCAAAGGTAAGGAAAGCAAAGTTCTTCAGCCAGTGTTGCTTTATTGTCACCATGCTCCAAATAAGCACTGGTAAAACTCCTGAATATTTCCATGCTTTAGTTGATAGGCTGCAGGCAGTCACCAACAGTCGTCATTCATCTTTCTTCATCTGGAGGTGTTGCAAATGCCAGAGACTTCGTTCTCGGGGATGATATGAGGAAAAACACACCAAGATTTTTTTTCCTTCCTGCCTTTGAACCTGTGAGGGGTTTTTGTGGGTCTGAAGGCCTGCTGTAAGAGCTCACAGCAGCTGGAAGTGTAATCACTGCAGCTCAGTGCCCCCTGAGGCACTAGGGCACAGCCCAGAGGAGTTTAATGGCCCTGGGGATGGTTTTACCAAGTCATGAACAAACATGGGCTTATAGGGCAAGTCACAATACCCTCCTGCAACAGGGGAAGTCCAGATATTTACCAAACCTAAAAGAGTTATCTTGGCTTTTTTTTTCCCCCTCTACCATAATATATTACAATTGTAAGATAGCCATTTCAATATAAATGCCGGTATTTTACTTTTTGGGGGGCTGCAGTAGGAAGCACACAACTAGCAAGTGCTCACTGCTCCCCGTATGGTGCACAAGGGATGGTTTGGGCCTGACATGCTGTGCTTCCCTGAGCTGGGCCCCCACGTGCAGCCCTGCCTGTGGCACAGCCCTCAGCTCATGGATGGGGCTATGTCAGAGCATGGAAAAAGATTGTGAAACCTTCTGCTGAGATATTTGAGACCTCAGTGTTTTTCTTGCTAATTTTGAACCCGTGAGATGTTTCTCATGGCCTATTTATAGAGCAGCTTGCTCTCAGAAGGCCCTGCTTTGCAGAGCTGGCCTGAGAATCTCACTCAGAGACACCGGCCAGCACAGCCATGGTGATGTGCTGCAGCTCACACATGCAGGGTCCAGCCCCAAGGCACGCGGATGGATGCTGAAGGTGATGTTGGCAGGAGGGCAGTAGAGATTGAACCTTCCCATCAACATCCCATTGCATTTTGGTGCTGTGTGACAGATGGCAGCAAGGAGGCAGTCTGACAGAATGGTGTCTGACGTACGAGTGCGCATGAAGCAAAGCTGTGTCATTGAATTCTCCCATGCTGGTGAAAATGCACAGCTGGAGGTGGTAACTGTGCAGAAAAAAATGGTGTTTTGTAGCTGAGAATTGGCTCTATTGAAGAGTGCTGCTGTGCTCTTTGTATCTGTTGTAGTTTCTGCATAAATAATTAGGAGGCATTACTTGTGGAGCAAACTGTGTATTCCTCAGACACTGAAGGTGCTGAAAAGCAAATAAGAGTGCATGCTTGCCTCCTTGTCAGCCATCCCACAGTACGCAGCTTGTTACACTGCTGGTGAATGCTAATCTCAAATTTGGATTGGGTTCTCACTAATTGATCTGCTCCCAAATCACTGCTGTGCGCTCCTACAGGATGTCGCTGGTTGCTGGCTGCCCCTGCTCTCCTGTGTTTGTGTGCTCCTCAGGTATTCTCTCCGTGAAGCAGTGGTTACATGGGCTTTGGGGCTGCCTTTCCAACCCCTCCTGCAAGAGGAGAGCACAGGTAAGGCTCTTATCAGCCATCTCTGTAGTTATGGACCAGGACTCTCTTATCTCTTTATCCTTCAGGTAGCCCTTGCCTGGAGGCACTTGACACAGTGGTTACTTTATCTGGTCTGCTCTCTGGATCACAGTGTTCTGAACAATAACAAAGAGGGGAGGCAGAGGCAAGCCTGAACTAGAAGTCAGATCAGAAATACTGAGAAATGAGGGAAACAAAAACTGCATCACATAACCAGGGATCCTGGCTGCCATGGGGCCTGCGCTGCCCCTGCTCAGCAACCAGCCCTGCCTTGCAAGAGACCCAGCAGGGATTCTGCAGGAGGGAAACCCCTCTGCTTGGGGCTTTAGCTCTGACTGGGGCATTGCTGGCATGAGCCAAGAAAACCACAGTCAAGCCAAGTACACAGTACAACCCCCATCCCTGCAGGTGCTCAAGGCAAGGTTGGATGGGGCCCTGGGCAGCTGGATCTGGTGCCTGATTTCACGGTATGCAACTTGCCCCCAGCAGGGGGTGATCTTTAAGATTCTCCCAACCCAAGCCATTCTTTGACTCTATGATAGTTTATAGCTGGCCTAAGGGTTGTTTGACATGGGTAAATCCAGTTTAATTTGGCTGCCTGCTGCATCAGAATAATCTGTCTAGCAGAAAGGTGAATAAAGCAAGCATCTGTGGAGATGGGAACTGCTCCACAGGGTCTGTGCTGGTTAATGCAGAGATCCTTCAAACCCATCGATGCATTACTAATGGCCTGTGATTTCTGAGCTGCCTCCATTGATTTAGCTGATGTCTCACGTGTTGGAAGTGATGCACAGCTGACTTTGCAGGGTGAAGGCTGTGGTCATGGAAATCCAGAACAAGCCGGTGAGTGGAGGTTTAATCAGCAGGAGCAGCTCTCGGTGGTGGGATGCTTTTCAATGGTGGGCAGCAGGAATTCCTCTTTGGTGTTTCAGGCAGTTTCCTGGGGGAATGTGTATTAAAAATAAATAAATAAGTAAGGGAGAAAGAAAATGTTGCTCATACAGCAGTGAAAAGCAGGAAGCTCTCCTGGGGACTGAGCGCAGGCAGAGGCAGCAGCACATCTTCCTCATCCTCCTCTGAGAATCGGCAGCAGCCTGAGCTGATGGACAGCCTCATGGAAACATTTTGCTTGCTGGGAATTTCTCATGCTGCAATGGAAACCCCCTTCCTCCTTCCCCCCCTTGCTGCCAGACTTAAAATCAGAGGTATACACGGACCTATAGAGAAGTTAAATAGAGCAGAATCAAAGCTTCCCTAGCAGGCAGCACTCACCTGTGAGTAAGTATCGCATTTCCAGCAGGTGATCTGAGTTCTGTATGATAGTTTCCTCATGCTCCAATTTTATGTATTTATTTATTTATTTTTAATTCTATTTAGCCACTGGTGTAAGGCTTCACTCAGGCCGTGTGGTGGAGCAGCTGGGTTGTGGCCTGTGAGTGGGGATGCCGCAAGGGAAGAAGAGGTGTTTGCATCACGAGCACTGGACCTCAGGGCTTTGGGGAAGAGGCGCTGTATTGAATTCCTTTGGTTGTTTTAGGAAAGGAAACCTGTAGGACCCTTTGCTCCTGCTTCAGGTGAGGTCAGAAAGGCAAGCAAACCTAGACCATGCAATATTCCCTTTACTTTGTAAGGATTTTCTCTTTTCCTAAAAAAGACCTCGCAGTTTTCAATCTCATACTGCCAGGGAATGGCTTTCCAGGTAAGCAAGGCAGGTTTGAGTTTCCTTGCCAGCAGTCAGAAAGGATTATTTTCATCCTGCAAGGCCAGGAGGTTTTGCTATCCTCTCACTTCTGCACTTCTCCCTGAAGCATTTTTGCTTTCAGATATGGGACTTCCACAGTCAGTGAGGGAAACTTGAGACCTGCTGGGCAGATATTGGTATTCAAGGCACCTGCAAAGGACCTGTGCAAAACTTAACCAGGTTTCTACTTGGATTTTGTCTGGGCAACTTCCAAGGGGAAAGTGAGTGCACAGGTCTGGCCCAGGTGGCCAGTTCTCTACAACTGCTTTAGGGGAGGTCAGAAAACCAGCCCAGGTTTATTCCAGCACAGTGTTCATGTGGGGTGGCAATGGATGTTATGGGCAGGAGAAGGATGAGAGGCTGATGCAGCAAACTGTAAGAAGAGGTTTAAATAGAGGTCACAGTGGACATAGTAAATTCCTGATTGATACTGTTGCTACATACTGTGCAGAAACAACACAGTCACATTGCTGTGAAAATACGCAAGATGCATTTTCAGTATTGGCTGCTGTGATTGCTTGGTGATATCCAGAACCAGAGGGAAGGAAAGTTCTTCAGGCCGAGGTGAACACTGCTGCTGTTAGAAGTCAGCTTCAGAGGGCTGGTGAGGCAAAAAGCCACAGCAGTGCTGCTGTGTCTCTGGAGAACTTCAGCCTCTCAGCCCTCGCAGGGTGCCACGAGGAACCGGATGGATGGCAGGGATCTGCATGATGCCAGGTAGCCAAGCTGCTGCTGGGGTCTGGGTTTCTTTACACCCAGGAGGGCAGTTACCAGGCCCCTCTGAGTTTTATAAATCATAGAAACATAGAATAATTATGGTGGAAAATGACTATAAAGATCACAGCTTGGCAATAGCACCTCCTGCAAGGCCCGGCAGCCCCCCAGGCTGCGATCGCTGCAGCTGGAAGGCTTTCTGGCTGATGCTGCAGGCAGACAAAGCCCAGTTAGCAGCAGGGAGCAAAAACGGAAACTGATTTAAAAATAGTTGAGATTAATTTGAGGAACAAAAACATACCCCACTTATTCTTCAGATTGGGAAACCTTTCTGGAAGGAAATGAGCATGCCTGCAGGCTGCGGGCAGGGGGCTATGGGGGCTCCGGCAAGAGCAGCTGCACATTTCTTCCATGACCACAGAATTCTTGGCACTTGGTTTCTTGTCTGGGACAAAGTGTGATTTTATTGGTAGTGGAACACCTTATGCACAGGGAAAAATACAACAGCCTTTGGAGGGCTTTAGATCTTCCTGGTCTCTTGGCTGCACTATGGGAGGGAGGGACCAGCTCACAGGATTGGGAAAGACCTGTCGTCAAGTTTAATCATCGCCTGGCCCAGCCAAGCCCACTGCCAAACCACATCCCCATGTACCGTGCCCACACATCCCTTAAACAGCCCCAGGGATGGAGCCTTCACTCCCTGAGCAGCCCATCCCAACACCTGCTTCCTCACATCCCATCATTCGCTGCCTGAGAAATGAGACCGCATGAGATGAGCACTGCTGTGAGCATTTGTGACGTGTGCCATGTCTGGTGCCCCCAAAACTCCTGCACCCATTTAGAAAAGGATTGAAAAGTACCTCTGCTGCGCGAAGAGCAGAACCTCCCCTGTTCTGCACCCTTTGCAGATGAAAACACCCGGGGTTCCTTAGAAGAACTGAGTTTTGAGGGCAGGCCTTTGCTGAAGCCTTTGAAAGAAGGTGATGGCCGTGGCGCCTGCTTAAGGAATTGCTGTCACTTTCCTTCTCTCCCCTCCTCCTTGGTTGAGTCGATCTGTATTTTAGCCACAAGGTGGCACACGGTCCTTCCCTGGGAGATCAGAACGGGATCGCAGGACAAACGGTTTTTGTTCAGATACCCGGAATTCAGGCTGAGCCACTGCTGTTCCCAACATAAAGCCCAGGCAGACAATGCCTAGGATGGCTCAAGTCATTCTTAGGACATGGCAGAGGGAACACCTGAACCTTATCTTGTGCCAGGTTCACAGAACCTTACTGCTGTTACCCTGGTGCTGGAAGAATAGAGGTGATTTCCAAATCGATGCTTTGGTGCTGGTTTTTTATTTGTTTGATTTTTTATTTTCAAAACCCATGCACGGGTGCCAGGTTGATGTCTGGCTTTGGCTAGAGGGAGCCTTGTCACCCCAGTAATTCCCAACAGCCTCTAACAGCAACAACAGTCTTCAGGTGAATGAAGGCAGCAGCACTGTGCAAATTACCTTCTCTTTCTTATCCATAATAAGACAGGTAATAATCCTCCTACTGGACTAATTACTCCCAATGAAAACAACTCCCACTGACAGTATTTGAAGAATTAACCACTTACGTGAAGAAGAGTGAACAGTGATTGTTATTTTGCACGTGGCTCTCTCCTGCCCCATCTATTGTGACCTCAGTAAGTCTCAGTGTAATTAATCACAGAGGATTAAACGCTGCAGGGGAAGGAGCAGGAAATTATGTAAAGACAAAACACCGGTTGGCTTTGACTTGCCATAAATTTGGGTTATCTGTCTCAAAGAATACATTTCCTAGTCTGCCTCGTGTGGAATAAATCTACCCAATTAGATTTGTTTCCATGAGAACTGTACAGATAGGGAAGACCGGAGTATTCCCAGGTGTGTATGGAGCTAATCTAGAAAGGCAGTGGCTGTGGATGAGCTGGGTTGGCTCCTCAGGTATTTGAGAAGCAGAAGAAAGCACACAGATGCCTCAGCAAGCAGCAGAGAGGGTAGGGCTTGAGTGCTCATCTTTAAAAAGCAGAAACCAACCTCAGAGAAACTGAAAATTCAAGTTTGTCTGTATCAAAGCGGAAAGAAGGTGTTAATTTCGCACTGAGGGCTAGCAGTAGAAGGGTCAAGATCCTTAAAAAACCTCAGGTCTACCACCAGCCTTAGAGGCAAGAGGTCTCCAAGGAGAGATTCCACTCTATTCTCTCTCTCTCTCCAATTCCAAGGGCTTCACTTAGTAAACATTTTCCTGCCATTAACCACTGCATTAGTTGCCCTATAACAGGTCAGAGCATGGATCATCAGAGAGGGTTGATAATAGGCTGTGAAAACAAAGGAACACATTAATGGATTCTTTCTTGCCTCTTTCAAAACCCATTAAGGCTTCTCTAAGTGTGCTAAAAGCCAAAATGCTCCATGCACTCAGGGGGCTGCATGCATTGAATGTCTGAAATCTGAAGAAATGACTTCTTCAGATACACATCTCAAAGCCTCTGCCAGGCAGCTGCCATTTGTTAGCTTACCAGATCACTTCTTGCACTCCTAGCCACCAACCAAGCGCCCACGCTGAGCTGACACCAGCTGCCCCTTACCCTATGGAGGGTGCCCACGTGCCACTAATGGCTCTCCTAGTGCTGCCCTGTGTGGTTTGTGATCATCCCAAGTGCTCCTTTGTGGCAGTTCTCTGGGGGATTGCCCTTCTGCTTGGGTGCAAGGAATGCAGCTTTGGTGTGGGCAAAGCCCTTTGGCTCAAGGCACCAGCAATGACCTGGCCAGACCCAGGGCCCTGAACTCCTGCATTCCCATCCTGAAGACCAATCCTGAAATAAGATTACTCCTGGTGCTCTCTCTCTCTCTCACTTTGCAAGGGGAGATTAGCAGCAAGCCCAGCATAACTCTCAAGTGGAAGAAAAGTCCTCCAGCTCAGCCACATTTTTGCACTTCCGGCACAAAATCCAACAACTCTAGAGGCAGCATTTTCTTGAAGTGCAAGAATCCATAACCCGGAAAACTCATTGCTTCTTGTGCCAGGTTTTGGCTGATGGCAGCAACGCCAAGAATCAGTTTGGAGAGCTGGGGGTATTGAGAATCCTGGGATAGCTTCGTACTTGCAAGGCATAAAAACATCCCCGACATGGCTTGCAACTCTCCTGCAGTAGTAGGATGTGGTATTGCTCTAAGCAGCAGGGCTTAGAGAGCAGCAAGCATCCAAATGTCATGGGAAACATCACTGCCCACACACTGCAGGGCTGTCCAAGTCCTGGAGAGGCTGCAGGTCCCCACTGAAAACCCTGAGCTGCTAACAGTGCTATTTTCCACTGAGTGTGGCCATTTGTTCCAGCGTCCAACAGAATGATTAGAAAAACAGAAGTGTTAAATAGCTACTCCTAAACAGACTGAAAGCAAGATGAAATCCAATAGTGGTGAGTGGTTCCTTTTTCCCTCTTCCACAACCCATTGAATTAAGCATGTAACCAAGCTGAGCTGATTGCTTCTCTGCCTTAAGCGTGGTTTTTGGTGAGATTTACTGGCACCAACCATTTCTTAATGCGAAAAAGTCAGCCCAGCAGTGAAAGTGCCACTGGGGATTGGTATCAATGCAAGGGGCACAAGGAGCACCTGCAATTGGTGTGGGTACATGAATTTTGGTAATGGCAAAGGAAATAGGGCACTTGGGGTGAACCTGGAGAAGGTGGTGGTGGTTTCTGCTGGGGAAAGCAGTCCTCTGCAGCTCCCCTTATCAGTGTGTTAGCCAGGCTGCTGTACTTCGACATCACATAGACAGCCTGGGATGTTTAGGTGGAATTAAGACAGCTCTCTTGCTGCTCCCTCTCTCTTCCTGGACAATACTTCACCTTCAGCCATCCCCAGCCAAGAAGACTGATGGGATGCTTCTACATTTCAGCCGCCCGCAACAGTTTCCCTGCCCCCAAACCAACGATACTGCAATGAATGGCTATTTTAAACAACGGACAGTGGCAAGAGGTGAAGCACCGGGAGCCCAAATAAGAGGCTGTTGTGGTTATTACAGCAGCAAAGCTCGGGCCGATTTAGCAGGCACTTCACCTACACCGAGTGCAGCCCTGCCCCCAACAGGCAGCCGATGGCATCGAGGTCATGAGAAGACGTTAATCTGCAATCTCACCATCTGTATCGCTAGCATCTGGAAAATGTATTGCGGCCAGATTCTTGCACAAGGGAACTGAGGGGAAGTTTGCTGCTTTCCTGAGTAAGAAATCGCGGTCAAAGGCTCTCACACAGGTGAAGTGTCAGTGCGAGGCAGATGAAGCCCCAGGCACCTGTTCCTTGTTACATGGGATCCAGCACATTTGCTGGCTCTTCCCTGCACTGTGCACCCCCTGGCTCCTGCAGCAGTTGCTCATGGACGGCATCCTCTTCACCAGATTTCCTGCTCAAGTCTTGTTCCTTCTTTCTAGGAAGTGCAGAGGTCTTCACATGAGACTCCATGAAAGGCACATCTATGCTGACAAAGCTGTCTTGGTTACAGGAAGGGAATTGGGAGAGGAGCCAGTGGTGGTCTGAGGTCAGTGGCTTTGTGTCACACTGCCTCCAGTTCTCCATGTCTCACCTGACATGGGTGTCGGGGACTCTGGAAGCCAACACATCCAAGCAGCAGAGCGTAGAGCTGAGCTTCCCAAACCACACTTTCCCCACGCTGTGTCCACGCAGAGGGCACATGTGCCTCTCTCCCAGAGGCTCTGCCCTTCTGCCACATCCACGCTCTCTATTGCGTTGTGCTATTCTGTTGTGCTCACTGTGTGCACACTCAGTACAGCTCCAGAAAACAACAGTAGATACTTAGAAGCATGCTTCCCTATGCCAAAAAAAAAAAAAAAAACAGAACACACATGAACAACTCAGTCTGATTGCTGACATATTACACTTCACAATGCATCACCCAGCAGGCTCAGGGCAGCACCAGTTGCTTTGAATCCACTTATTCCAATTGCAGAGTTTGATTATATTGAATGCTTACTAGCATGTACAAGAAAAAAAAAAAATCTGTTGTCATTGGCTGGTGTCATCACCCAGCCCGGGCAAAGTCCTTCTACATCCAAAAGATTGTACCACAACATAGCCTTCTGTATTATAATTACAGGACTAGATCTTCATGGTTGAAGTGTGGGAAGGAATAGAAATAAGGCCGAGGATGTTTGCTTTGCTGCCTTGTTAAAGGTGGTACCATCAAAGGTCACTCAGTGTGTCACATGAAGTTTGACATCATCCCACGTAGGAATTCCTCCTGTTTCACACCACAACCAAAACCACACTGTCTAGTCTTGCATAGTGCACTATATTTTATCAACACAAAAACAGATGTAATGTGCTAGCATCTTTCCATCCTAGGATGTGGTATGAGGCTGAAGAAAGTGTAAAGAGCTGAGGAGCTCTTTAAAGAAAAAGAGAGTGGATTTTTCTGGTTTTGTTTCTTGTAACAAAGTCATCCACATCTCAGAACAGGCAGACTACTCCTAGTAAAGCTCACCTGAGATTCAGTAGGCAAAAGTCCTGCATCACTGTCCTCTTGGCAGTGAATGGCTATAGTACTATAGCCCAAGTTGTAATCTACAGCTGTATGGATAGGAAGCTTGCAGGGCCTTTTTGCGTGCCCTCGAAGGACCAGAGCTCCTGCAGGGAAATGCCTCATTGTTGTGAATTGTAGGAGCCGAGACTGAAGCCTCTTGTTTGGCAACCAACCCAGCAGACCCATTGCAGTGCTGCATTGCTATAATATGATGGAAAGTACAGCAATAATAGCAGAGTAGCAAAATTTAAGGCTACAGCAAATGAGAACAAATCCAAATGCAGCAGCAGCAGCAGCAGCAAATACAGAAACAAAACCACAACAACAACAACAACAACAACAACAACAACAACAACAACAACAACAACAACAACAACAACAACAACAACAACAACAACAACAAAACCTGCTTACCTTCAGAAGACCTCAAGTAGGCAGAGATCTCCAGCAAGATACCCTCACCTCCTATACCAACCCTTAAATGAGGTCTGGGAAGGGCTGGATCCTGGCTCCTCCCTTCCAATCACTCAGATACAGTGCATGCACCTGAGCTCCCCTGGGTTGGCCCTGCCTTTCACCAGGTGCTCAATCACTGCTTCAGGCCATGACTTGCATTTCTGCTGCCTGCCCTCAATGGATGGGAGCATAGGGCAGAGCAGTTGTGCGACTGCTAAGTACATAACAGTGACCACATTATTGAACAACTGCCAGCACTATTTTTCTACTGGTTTAAGTAGAGAAAAGTCGATGGTGTTTTCAGTAGAAAACTCAAAGACCTTCTAGGCTCAGTGACCTCAGTGTGTTGATCAGCATGTTTACATGCTCGCTCCTTTTCTGGCTCCCAGGGGAGAAGCTCTCTGTTCTCCTCAGGTTAGAGCAGTTCTCCCCAGCACCAGGGCTGCCGTATGGCCCCAGTAGGTCACTGATCCCAGGTGCAGGCTGTCCCTTGGCTTTCCACTGCACTGTGCCTCGTGATGGACAGGACTTCTCCCCAAAATGGCCTTCAGGACCCCACAGGTAGACCTGTGGACAGGACACATGCCCACACCGTGAGAGCTCCTCATCCTGCAAGAGCTCCCCACCGTGCAGTGAGACACCACAGCCACATGTTGGTGGGTGACAGCTGTGCGACCTGTGAGTCACTGCCCTTCCTGTCCCACTTTGCATGGCAGAGTTCATGCCTGAGCACACACACTGGGGTGAGTGTGGGCACTACCAGCTTGGAGACAGCCAAGGCTGAAGGCTTTGCTTTCCCCACAAACAAAGTCAGCAGGAGAAAGCAGAGCACTCGTGCCCACCTGGATGGAGAGGAGACCTCTTTGGGCCTGGTGAATGGTGAGCGCAGCTACAGCAAATTGCTCCTTTCAGCCTGGTGTCATCATTCTATTGCTGAAACAGCAGGGTCTGTGTGTAGAAGTGCATATGTGGCAATGTGGCTGTGTCCTGTGCTTCATAAGATTCCTTATAACAGCTTAACTTGCTTCACTGCCAGTGCAAACACTAGGTGCTCCATCACAGGGGGCATGGGCACGACACCCCCAGCCCCAAAGGAGCAGTCTGGCTCCAGGCTGAGAACCACCTAACTTGGATGATTCATTACCACACTGGTTTCTCACCTTCTGCGGACACAAACATGCTTATCAAGTCTCCCAAGGAAGGAAATTATGCTGCTGTGATAGTTTCCACTGCATCATTTCTACCAGACACCGAAGCCCACTGCTACCCTGAACCCCCAGGGAACTCTTTGCTCCCTTCCCCTGTGCCTTTTTCCATTCAGCACATCCCTGTGATTTTTATGGGGTGAATGCAAGGTATGTAAGCCTCTGTGTAAGTGGAGCAGTGTGAGTGGGTTTAATCTCCATGACCTTCTGTTGGGTGCCCTGATCTGCATCTCCGGGGCACCCACTTTGTGAGCGAGTGGAGTACCTTGTGCACTCTTTCATGAACAGCCAACCACTGACAGCTGCCCTGCAGCACAGAAATGTTACAGCTGGTTGGGTACTGAGGGTCAGTGGGCAGCGAGGCCATTCCACACCAGCCCTAAGGCATGCTCATTGCTAACACCAGTAAGACAGTCCATCTCTGGGCCCTTTGGGGTTTACAGATGCCTCACCCTCATCCACTTCTGCCAAAGCAGGATCTGACAAGTGAAGTTCTACCCTAAGACTGTGGCAGAGACCCCCAGGCCCATGGCCAGCCTGAAGGCAGGGGAGCAGCTGCAGCCCTGCCATCACAGACACCTGCTGCTGCACCACTGTCCCATGCAACAAACCCATCCCAAGGGGCTGTTGGAGCAGCCACGTCCATCTGAGGAGGCTGCGAGATGTTCTCCACCCTAGGGATTGCCTGTGCCATGCACTGAACTGCCTAGGTCTGCACAAGGATGGCCTTGCACCTTTGGCTGCTCAAGTGAGCCAGTAACAGATGTTGCACCTTCCTGGCTGTGCCCAGCTTGGCTGTCAGCACAGCAGCTCAGCTCTGCATTTACTGAGTACAACTGCTAGCCAATGACCACAGTTCTAGGTAGTGCCAAGTGATGAGGCACTGAGTCCTCATGGAAAACATTACAGCCAGCAGATGATCTTATCTTTCAGAACAAGCAGACATGAGATCCTTCCTCATGCAGGAGGAGGAGGTGCTATAGAAGCCTTCAAGTACTTGCGAGCTGTCAGTTCAGGTGATCATGTGTGCCTGATCACAGCCCTTCTTGCCCTCCTCCTGCTAGGTTGCTGCCGGGACCTGCTGTGACTCTGTGGCTTTATACCTGCAGGTAACTTCACCCTGTCTTGTTCTCTTGCTTTGCCTGCTGTGGTGGGGAGGAGGTGAGGAAGCTCAGTGCCTGGCTTCTCTGATTCAGCACAGATAATGCCGCGCATGGTCCTGCTCAGCAGCTGTACTGCTGAGATGTTCCTTTCCTGTGCTTACTGCAGAAGAGCAGAGCAGGCTGCTTTCTAACAGCAATTGGTGGCTAGAAACTAAGCTATTCCCATTGTCACCCCAGTGGGTACTGGCCACCACCTGTGTGTGCTGCTGTGACACCTGTTGTGTCCCCAGCCTCTATCTCACTTGCTTTCTCCAAGCTCCCTGCTTAAGGCCAGGTAAGAACTGGAGAAAAATGTGCTCAGTCCTGGTCTTGCTCCCACCTCCCAGCTTCCCAGCCTGCCACAGTCTGTGGCAGACACAGTGCTGTGCTGTGGTGTTGTCCCTCTGGCCCCAGCCTGCTCCCACTCCTGCAGGAGCACTGAGATGCTCTGTAACTGCAGCCATCAACTCATCACCTCTGATCCACATTAAGCATTTTCCGCAGCTGGAGGATGTGCTAGTTTATCGCACAACATCTCTGTGAAGAAGCTTACTGTTCACCCATACTTTATCTGTGTCTGCTTTCACACCCTCTGTCAGGTTCCTTCCTCTTCCTGCAGCCTGTGAGCTCCTGGCCAGCAACACTTGCAAGCCCTAAGCTGCAAGGCAGGTTGCTGGGAACTGCATTGGGACCACATCTTCAGCTCCAAAGCCAACATCAGCCAGAGCCCTTCACGCTGCAGGGCACACTGGTGGTTTGCCTGTGCTGTACTTCAGCACGGAGGCTGTGCTGGCAGTGCACACCACAGCCAACATAAAGCAACCTGGGAATCAGCCACACCTGCAAAGATGTGGTAAGCTTGACATGGCAGCTGCACTGTGGAGGAAGGTGTTTCCCTCCTGCTACTTAGTGAGGTTCAGAGAGGTTTTCCTTGGGTGACAGCTAGCAGGCAGCAAGCAGCAATCTCTGTTGGGAAACCCAGACTTGAGCACGTAATAATCATGTGAGAGCTCTGTGCAGGAGTCACATTAATGTCTGCTGGTGATGCTTGTCTAACCCCCTAGCATTTGAGGCATTTATCAGTTAGCAGCCCTGCAGCTGGAGGTAGCACGCTCACCATCTGAGATGCTTCAGATGCTCTGTGTTCTTCTCAGGGGCAAATAACTGCTTAACCAGGGCTCTGCTGTCACACTGTCCTCCTGCATCTCTGAGGATTTCACCAAATCGCCCACCATTTCATGGAGTGGTAAAACCTTGCTTTAAAAATCAAACGTTATATTCTTTCCAATGTGCACTGAGATGCAAGCAGAAGTTCCACAACATCACTGATTCAGAGAAAACCCTTGGTGTAGGACACACAGAGCTGCTTTGCATAAGATGGAGCCTGACAAAAGCTGGTCTTATCAGATCTTCATACAACCAGCACTGCTGTGAAGCATCTGGCAGCCAGTGAGGCAGAGGCGCAGGACCTACTCTTATGTCTCATGGGTTTCCCAGGGTGTTTGCCCTGAGAAGGAAACACTTAAGCCCTTACTTGCAGCTCCTTGTCACGCACAACCATTTCTTCTTTCGGGTAAGTCTTTCTGCTTTACATCTGCAGACTTTCACTCTCTTCTGGAATGAACAGATTTAACGTTTGTTCAAGCCTTCCTTCCCTGCAGTGAGGATGAGAGCAGCGTGCCTCAATCACTCCCTTTGGGTTTTGTCATGCCTTTGGGATGCAGGACTCAGATGCTGCTCTGTTTTCCTCAGCTCGGAGCAGGAGCAGCAGGTCCAGGAGACTCATTAGAAGAATTTCTGCTCAGGGGTTATGTATACTTAGTGCTGACTGCTTCAATCCCTGCCTATCTCAAAACCGAGTCTGAATCATTTTGCCTGCACAGGCTGGCTTACAGAATTAGTACTGACATTATCACAGGTTGTCCTGGTATCCATGTGTTCTCTTCTGCATGTCATTTCCCCGCTCATTCAACACCTCCTATTTAATTGAGGCTGCCTGCTGTGTCCTATTGGAAGTGCTCCCAGAGATATTTACTCATAAACTGAGTAAACACAAACAGAGCTTGAGACAGATCCATCCCAATTACAGGATGACTGAGAAAGCTAATCCTGTGGACCCAAATTCACATTTATAACAGAATAAATATTTCCTTAAATGACTTTTTTTATAGGAACCACGCAGCTATTGAGAGGTAGGAGGGTCTTACCATTTTTCCCCATTTCAGGTCTCAGACCATCACATGCCATCCACATATCAGGACAATGAATGAATCCAAGAGCTGCAGTCTCACAGACATAGAGGTGAATCCCCACGTTCATCTCACTGAATTTTCTCTATATATCCTCACTTTCTTTTTTGGAGTGATTTTTAATGTCCTCGCCCTGTGGGTGTTCTTCTGCAAAATAAAGAAGTGGACAGAAACCAGGGTGTACGCCATCAACTTGGTCTTTGCCGATTTCTTTGTCATCTGCACCTTGCCTTTCATGGCATATTTGATCTGGAAAAAGTCAGTCCGAAATGAACTCTGCCAGTTTATAGAGGCAATGTACTTCATCAACATGGTAGTGAGCATCTACATCATTTCATTTATCTCCATCGATCGGTACCTGGGCATAAAGCACCCCCTGAAAGCTCGGGCCTTCAGGTCTCCATCCAAAGCTGCTCTTCTCTGTGGGCTCCTGTGGCTCGCTGTCACCATTGCAACCATCTTAAAACTTCAGCAGAGATATGCTGACTCCTGCTTTCAGTACGATGCCAGCACTCCCACCGCTCTGATACTGCTTTCCATGTTCTTCATTTTCACTCTTCCCTTAGCAACCTTGACCTTTTGTTCCATAGAAATCATCAGGAACCTTAGGAGACAGCTGAAGACAAACTCACCGGAGAAGAAGTCAATCCAGAAAGCTCTTTATATCATTTATGCCAATCTGATTGTGTTTCTGTTATGTTTTCTGCCATCCCACCTCCTGCTCATTGCCAGGCTCATAACGAATCACACTGAAACTACCTGTTCCCTGAACTACTTTTTGAAGAACGTCTCCTCCATGACGCGGTGCATTGCCACGTCCAACTGCTGCCTGGACTGTGTCTGCTACTACTTTGTGACCAAGGAGTTCCAGGACGCCATCCTGCTGCCCAAGTCCAGCGCTGCCAGAACAACGCAAACCCATTCTGTGCAGACACACGTTTGCTAAAAAAAGGAGAAACTAAACAAAACGAAACCACAACGAAACCAACACATTCTACCATGTCAAGAGGAGATATGGCTGCGCTGTCATGGGGATAACCATCCCCCTTTCACTCCAAGGAGAGCTTTGTTATGTGTATCATTGTTAAGCTGTAATTTCTACCCTGTGTTTCTGTTAAGCTGATAAAACATTTTACATAGAGGTGCCAAAGTGACTCTGCAATGGCAGTGCGTTAACGTTCCCTTCCCCTCCATGTGTTACTCTTATGGGAAGAAGGGTGGCCCATGTATGTCAGTCATGCTGTTTTATTTCACAACTAAAGTCAACTCAACCTAAAACACAAAAGCCAACAAAAAAGCCTGTACTGTGCTTTATTTCATGGTGTATCTCAGATTGCTTGCATTGAAACAATCTGATGGTGCCAGGCTGGACCCCAAGTTTGCCCTGCTGGCAGCAGTGCAGGCTCAGGGTAGCATCGCACAGCTGGACACAACTGGACTCAGCTGGACTTCCACAGCCTGCCCACACTGTCACCTCCCACATTTCCATGGGTATAAAGCATTTGTGGTATGAGTAAGCAGCTCAGAAAAGCCACTCGGGAGAACAAGGGGGAAGAGAGGGTAGGGGATGATCCCCTGTGTGTTCTTCTTTGCTGCCTAGGAAAGGGCTTTTTTCTTTCTAAATACTGACAAATCTCAGTAACTGCTGCCAAGTGCTGCCCAGGCACTGCCTGAAGAGAGCAGAGCACCAGAAATTGCTGTGAGGGAGCCCTGCTGTGTCCTGAGCCCTCCCTGCCCATTTGCACAATTTCCCCACCTCCTGACACCCACAGAACTCTCCCCTCCATGCCAGTGTCTCCTACCTGTGCCTGGTTGGCCATGATTGCCATTTCTGGTGTGGCTTATCCCATCACATCGATGAGCCACGGTAAAGAAGCATCATGCAGAGGACAAGCAGGACCACCACATCTGCCCTCACCTTCCAAACAAACAAACAAAAAACAACAAAGAGCAACATGCCAGGACCCTTGCTCTGGGCCCACTTTTTCAGGTGCACAAGCACTAATGTGCCCCCTAGGAAAAGCCACTGCTCCTCCCTCTGCTTACTCTGCAACCACACCCAAGGCAGCACGGTATGCTGGGCTCCCACTGGGTCCTTCTGCTGCCAAATGAGCAATTTGCAGCCATTGTGGGTTTTATTTTAGAAAGGGTTTGGTTTCAGACCACTGAAAATATTAAATTTTAATTGCTCGCTCGCGTGCATGGAAGCAGAGGGAGAGCAGGTTGGGTGCAAAAACGAATGGTGGTGAAGCACTGAGCTGATGGAAGAGGAACAACAGAGGGCACCAGAGCCTCAGCCGTTCTGAAGAGGAGGTGGTAAATGAAGCAATTTTGGGGAACAAGAGCTCATTACTGCGCTCCAGCGCTCCTGAGCTGTCAGCAGCAGGCTCCTGGGCAGCTCTGCCCAGTACAGCATCACCCCACTCAGCATCACTCTGCACAGCACCCACACCCCTGGCATCTCCTGAGCAACTGCGACCTGCCCGAGGACCTGACCCGAGGACAGCCCCACAAGAAGCAGGTAAATTTCAATTCTTCTTGCACAGTTGTGTGGCAGTGTGCTCTGTTTCCTGAGCTCCTTCACAAAGCGCTGCCCAGGGCTCCCCACTTGCTAGCAGGGGTACGGAGGTGCCTCAGTCTCTTCCTGCCTTCACTGATGTGCTCTGCTGTTTGGCAGCCACACATGCTAGCTATCCAGGGAGGTCGTCATCCCATGCTGTGGCCATGCACCACTCCTCTCCACGCACCTTCTGTGAGGGGACACCCTGCTCTGGGTACACTGAGGCATGGGACCACGGGATTGCTGTGGGCTCAGCACTCACATGGAGGATTCACAGGGCTCAGCTGCTAGGTGGGACAGTGATTTGCAGGCAGAAAGCAGCACTTCCAGTGCAGGATGGTGACAGCGGGCTGGCAGGGAACAGCTGTAGTGTGGATAGTAGCACTGTGCAGCCAAGGACCTGGGATGCTGGAAGCTCACAGGAGCCAGGACATTGGCTGCATGTCAGCCCTTCCATATAAATTCAATTCTGAAAACTGTATCTCTGTAATACCACCCCAACTCTGGCACTGGGGCAGGTGCTGAGCTTTTTTCTGGCATTGTCAGATCCAGCTTCCAGTTTTGGACACTAAAAATGATCCATGTAGTTCATGCAGTCAGACTGTTTCTCCACAGTTTAGATATTAGGCCTTAAAAGTCACTGACTTATAAGGCAATGTATCTGTAACAGATGACAGGAATCTGATTGTTTTCTTTTCGTGCTTCTCTGTAACTGCAGACCGAGTCTGATTCACCCTCCCTGGTCTTTGCTGCTAGTGGATAGTAGCAGATGCCCTGAACTATTTACAGAAGCATCAGGAGATAGGCTAGAATCTCCAATTTGTGTTTTCTGCACTGGCAACAGTTTGGCTTCCTATGTTGAAGGCTGAGATCAGACAGGCATGTTCATTTTCCCCTCCTAGTGTCAAGCCATACATCTCCAGCAGCCTGAAGGAGGAGTGGCAGTGCCCATGGCATGCACTGTGCTCCAGGAGTAAAGCCACCAGAGCTGTCCCACGACTGGAAGGACCTGAGTCCTGTGTGAGTTCATGGGCATAGCAAGACCCAACAAAGCCATCGGGTGGCTTTGGCAGTAAAGCAAAGGAGGAATGCTGCCCTGCTCTGCTTTGAGCTGTCCTGAAGCAAGAGAGCCAATAGATCTCCAATAGCCACAGAAGTGGAGAGGTAAGGGACTACAAAATCCTGCTTTGGAGACCCTCTGCTGTTACCAAAACTGTGTGAAGGTGGATGTAGGGTGGACAAGCCAGGCCTGCAGTCAGATGAGTTGCTGTCCCACAGTAGTTGCAGGAGGGATTTGCTTCTGTTTTTTTAGCTGCTGTGAAGAGCCACTGAGCCCGTGCAGGTCTGCATCCCCAAAAATGCAACTGCTGTGCACCAGCAGAGCCCCAGGAGAGCTGTGTGCCACCCTGTCCCACCCACAGCCCTGACTCATGCAGTGCAGAGGAGCCGGGAGCCGTGGAGCCACGGCTGAGGGCGCTGCCATGGGACCCGGCCCAGGGGATCCGTCCCCGAGCTTGGTCTGTCACCTGCACCCTTTTCTTACAGAGACTGCCCGCCATGTCGAACTGCACAGAAATCAGCAGTGTGTTGCAGGATCGTGTGATGCTATTTCAGCTGATTGTCTACATCCCAGTCCTCGTTCTGGGGCTCCTGCTGAACACCATCGCCTTCTGGGTCTTCTGCTGCAAACTCAAGAGATGGACTGAGACCCGGGTGTACATGATCAACCTCATGTTTGCAGACTGCTCCCTGCTCTTCACCCTGCCTTTCCTGATATATTTTACCAAGAACAAATATCCCATAGACAAGCTGTGTTTTGCCATTGAGGTGATACATTTTACAAACAGTCCTATGAGCATCTTCATCATCATGCTGATTGCCATCGATCGATACATTGCAATCAAGTTCCCTCTGAAAGCAAGAACTCTTCGATCCCCACTGAAATCAGCCTGTATCTGCGGGTTCCTTTGGATAATGCAAATAGGTTATTCCTACTTGAGCATGGTTTCTAAAAAAAAGAATGAACATTTTTGCTTTCAGAAACATTCTACTGAGCCTGCATATTTAATATCAATCTCCATTTGCTTTTGGTATTTTATTCCCCTATTGATCATAATTTTTTGTTCTGTACAAGTCATCAGATGTCTCAGAAAGAAGATGGCCAGCAGCCACCGTGAGACAAAGCTAATCCAGAAAGCAATCCACGTTATTTCTGTGAATCTGTGTGTGTTCATTTTATGTTTTTCACCAATCTACATTGCATCACTTCTGCGACTCGCAGCGGAGCTAGCTGGAGCTTGTCACCTGCTTTCAAAATTTAGGGTTTCTATTCAGATCCTTTCATGCTTAGCCAATTCCAACTGCTGTCTCGATGCATTCTGCTATTACTTTGCAGCCAAGGAAAGTCAGGAATTTCCCTCTCTGCTCCCCACTTGTATATCATTGAGGTCTAAGATGAACCAAAGCCAAGAGTCACAGCAACCCACAGATCAAGTCACACCATAGAAAAAGGACAGTGCACTATAGACATTAAGACCAAACTGCTGCACAGGTTCTGAGGCAGAGGGAATGGGACCACTTGCAATTGCTCTGGTATGGGCATTTCTGTAGAAAGGGGTTTGATAATAACTTGAATTTTGTCCTGCTGCTCGCACACTTAAATGCAGCTGAGATCATTGCCTTCAATAATTGTATCACAGGTTCAGGTGTCTCCTTGTCAACAGAGAGATCCCCTGGTACAGAGAATAGCTGATAAAGCCATTGTTTTGACCACGCACTTTGCTGTACATATCATGCAGCTTAACATAAGAAACTTAGCACTGTTACAGCAATGTATAAAGCCACTCCTACTACTGTAATTTTTGGTCATTAAAATAAGGGAAAAGCTACTCCAGTACAATGCCTCGCCTAATACATCTGTGTCAAAGGATTTGCCTGTACAGTGGTGGTTTCTTCTCAAGCTGCAAAATCTCAGTGCCTGCAGCTATCAGCAGGATGCTGGCTCACATTCAATCTGACTGGCCCGTAGTTCCACTGATCCTTCCACCTGCTGTTGTGGATGGGCATTGCACTAGGTAACCTCCAGTCAACTGCAATCTCTCCAGTTGGCCAGAACTGCTGGTAAGTTATTGACAGTGGCTTGGTGAGCACTTCTGGCAGCTCATTCTGTACCTTAGTCCACAAATGTCCATCTTTTGACTTGCCTGGGCTGCACTGAGTGAAGAGGAATTGTCTTGAGTTGCATATACATAGGTTGCACCAAAAGTAACATCTCCTATTTATTTTCATGGAAAAAACACCTACGAAGAGCACAGTAACACTATTTGACAGAGCAAATTCTCAGCTACAAAACACTATTTTTCATCACAGTCATCACCATCAGTCATGCACTGTCACCAGCAATGAACAGGAGCCTGAATGCCACATTCCCCAAAGCACCTTCATGGAGAGATCTCCTCCATGTCCAGAGGAGACATGATCAAATTTTGCATTGAGTTGAATGTCTGATTGCAACTCTATACATTTCATTTGAAAATTCACAGGTAATGTATTTATGTCAATTGAAAATAGAATTGTGAATATATCAAAAACTTGAAGGTTTTTTTCAGCAATCTTGAAACCTGTTGTCAAATTCCTGTATCAAAATGGAAAGCACGGTTGCTTATTTTTCTCTATTCTCAGGACTTTGCTTAACCACTGTATTAAAATGCAAACAATTATTTGCTGTCATTTGAGTTAGCACTGCTCTGTGCCCTCCACGTGCTCTGATTGGAGCCCAGACAGTGTTGGTAGGACACATGTTGCTGAGCTATGGGTGCATGCTTGGGGCCAGGTCGTGCCACTTGGAGGGGCAGAGCTGTTGCCATAATGGTGTGGGATTGAGGGCGGCCTCAGGACAGGCTGTGCTGGGCCTCGTGTGAGCTGTGAGCCATGGGCTGGACATACTGCCCTAAGATGATCCCATCTGGCCCCACAGGTCTGTGCGTGCTCAAGTGGTGTAGTCACAAGTCACCTCCCCATGGATTACAAGGACTTCATTCTGCTCCACATCTCTGTGCTCAGCCAGGCTGGCCCTCTTCCCTGCTCACTCATTTTTGACACAAAGGGGCAGCCTGCTCCTGTGCATTCAGGATTTCATTCCAGAAGAATATCTAGCCTTCCTGGACTCCTCTGTCCTTTAGAACTAACTCCAGAGGGACTCTGTCAACCGGGTCCCCAGAATAAACCAAACTATACCCTTTGAAAATCCAAAGATCGTATCTGCCAAAGTCATCCCAGTCTCATGATGGGACTTCCCAAAACCAAAACAAGGTTGCATCACGCAGGGCAGTTCTGAGAAGCTGTCAGCCACGGCTCTACCACAACTTCCACCGAAAGGCCTCGCAAAGCCCACCCACATCAGGCTTCCTCTGAAAACTCTTTGTGGAGTGACCAGGGCTGCATCTACATTGCATGGCACACTGCTGTCTTCTGGGTCCTGACCGTCCTACAGCATGACACAAAACCCTCTATGGTGTTCACTGGAGGAGCAATTCATGAAAATGACAATGTGGTGATACACAAATCTTTGCCAGCACAGGAATCTGGGTGATGACAGCAGGAAGCAGCAGCCACAGCCTTTCAGTAGCTCTGACAAGCAGGGCTGGCATTTTGCTAAGCTTTTTGTAAAATCTAAAGAGGCTCGTAACTGGCACTGTACCTCTCGGTACAGAAAGTAACTGTCCTTTTGCTAGAACGATAGAAGATAGAATGTTAGAAGATAGAATCAGTGGAAAAAGTGTACAAACCACTCTTACTCTATAAGGTGATGTCTGCTAAAGTCAGCATGAGCCCTCTGCTCCAGGCTTTACTGGGAAAGGCCTCCTGATCTCAGGTGTGGGTTCTCTACCCTTTCCTGCCACGTCACGTGTTGCTTTTGCATGTCAGTGAGACTCTGTTAGACCACACACCGCCTTTAAATACATTTTAAAATGTCTTTGAAAACTGCAGTGGTCCACTGCACTTCTGCATTGCTGTCTCTTTACCAAAGAGGGGTTACCAAAGGGGCCAAAGTAGGAGGCGAGGAGAAGATGGGAGGGGCAGGGCTGGGGGAAGAATAGGTGGATGCACACAGGAAATTTGGGCTGGCTCTGATCCCACCATCTGCAGGTCCAGCCAGGGCTGGTTTCATGGCCTCTGCACAACTGATGGCTCTTAGTTCATCCAGACCCTCCTATTCATGGAGTTCTCTGTACAGGAGAGACATGGACCTGTTGGAACACATCCAGAGGACGGCCACAAAACTGATCCAAGGGATGGAACATCTCTCCTATGAGGACAGACTGAGAGAGCTGGGGCTGTTCAGCCTGGAGAGGGGAAGGCTGTGAGGTGACCTGTTAGTGCCCTGCCAGTATCTTAAGGGGAGATACAGGAAAGAAGAGAGCAGACTCTTTAGCAGGGTCTGTGATGATAAAAACAAGGGGAAAGGGTTTCAAGCTTAAAGGGGGGAGATTTAGGTTGCATATAAGGAAAAAGTCTTACAGTAAGGGTGGTGAGACACAG
The DNA here is from genome assembly GCF_019232065.1 of Centrocercus urophasianus. Classification (NCBI taxonomy): domain Eukaryota; kingdom Metazoa; phylum Chordata; class Aves; order Galliformes; family Phasianidae; genus Centrocercus; species Centrocercus urophasianus. Next base: position 18,544,075 of record NW_024884744.1, on the reverse strand, counting down.
GAACAGGTTGCCCAGAGATATGGTGGATGCCCTGACTCTGGAGACTCTCAAGGCAAGGCCCTTGGGCAAGCTGATGGATGCCCCTTTTAGTGCAGGGGAGTTGGATTAGGTGATCTTTGAAGGTGATCTTTCCCTTCCAACACTGAGGATTCTATGATTCTATGATTTATAGCCACCAATTCTGACATCTGCATCCACTGAGACATGCATCGCATTCAGGATCCCATAGTTTTGCAGGCACTGCGCCTGTTTGTACACACCACACACTGTTTGGAACCAACCCTACCTAAATACCTGTGTCCCCAGCAGATGCACAGAGTGAGGTGCGTGAACACTGCTATTTCAAACAAAAGGTTAATCGCACTAACATTTGAACATCCAAACACAAGCACTGCCCAGCAGTTTCCAAGGGAAGGAGATAGACGAGCTGAACCCTTCAGTGTGCTCAGTGTTGGTGTGGCTGGAGGGTCAAAGCTGGGTTACAGCACAAAGCAGCCTGTGAGTGTGTTATCTGCCACCGTTTGTTCCTGTATGGTTCTGAGGACAGAGAAAAGGGAAGCAGACAGCAGCCAGGCTCGCTCATGACATGGGGCTGATGCAATTAATACTGCTGTTTCACAGGCTTCCCATGCTAAAAATAGCACTGATGTGCTCTGCTCCCAAACCCATAGCTTCGTTTTGATCAACACCTATTGTTGCAATCTCTCCTTTCCCATTAGAAAATCAGAGAAGGAAAGAGACTGCGCAAGAAGCTTGCAGAGCTTGAATGCAGCAGGGCAAGGCAGTGTCCTGCTGCATGTGGGGAAGGGATGCTGGTACCTCCCTCACCTTTGCCCAGGCCCTGTCCTGCTGCCATGTGCCAGGCCTTGCACACCTGAGCTAGCAGAGCTGTACCAGAAGCATGGGTGAGCACCCTGGGGAAGGCTCTGTTTGGCTGTGGATCAGCTTCAAGTCAAGACACCAGGCAGAGCTTATGGAGGAAGGAAAAAGTGATTGTTCAGTACAGAAATAAGTCTTAGAGCTCAGGAAGTGTAAAGATCAAATAGCTCTCAGCAATAAATCAGGGTGATAGGTATTTAAACAGTTAGGAGACATTCTCTCCTTAAACAAAAAAGCTGCTTACACATATGAGTCATGAGCAGAAGGGAGCAAATCACCCAATGCTTCTGTTGAAACAAACAACAAAAGTGACATGGAAATGATGTCATTTAGGGATCAAATAGCTGGGTGTACTAATAGGTCAGCAACTGCTTGTAGGATCTGCAAAGAGGGAGAATGGGAAGCATCAGGAGAAGTATTTAAGCCAAGCTCTATAATAACAATTCGGTAGCAAGGTGTAAAGCTCAGAGGCTGATTTGCAATGCACAGACAGACAATGCACAAATACTCCAGAAGCTACTCTTTGACCTGAAAGCAGGTCTTAAGATCTTAGAAGCAGAAAGTTGGAAGGGTTTGCCCAAGACAGCAACTCAAGGTACCAATAACAGGACCACTGAGCTTGCTGAGCCCCTCACCTGAGCTCTTCCTGCAGGTGGACTTGCAATGGATGGCTATCATGGAGCCCCTGGCCAAGAAGTGCCTGTACCACAGGGCAGATGTGAATTCTGGGGGTCAAAGGGTCACCGTGCCAGGTTTTCTCATTATTACTGCTTGACAAGAACTGTGGAAGAGAAGAGTATTACTGTGATTCAGACTGAAACACGCTTACGAAAAACACAAAACTGTCTGCAAACCTTTGCCTTCAGCACTCCCACAGCTGGGTGAATGGGACCAGGAGTCCACCAAGGCTGCTCCGTCCTGGGGCTCAGCACAGTGAGCAGCAGGCAGCAGAGAGAGGATCTCAGGGACCCTCCAGGACAACATGTTCTCTTCAGGCAGCGCGCACAGCCTGTTGGGCAAGAAAGGTTGATGGATGCCAGCGAGGCATTGAGCGTTGGAAGTGAATTGAAGGAAAAACCCGAAGTCACTCCATCGACAGAGGAACGTCGGCAGGACCACATGGCATATGAATGTTTCATCTCACCACAGGGCTACTACATGGGCTCCTCAGTCAATAGGGGGGGGTGTGAGTCAGCAGCGGCAGCAGCAGAGGAAGCTCTGCCCCGGGGAAATGCATTGAGGAGGGGTGGAGATGCTTCCTTCACCAGCGCTGTTGCTGCCACAGCCACCTTCAAGTGGTCATCGCAGAACACCTCACTGGTCACATGCTGGGAGGGCTCAGCACACTGCACGCTGCACCACGACCGGACTGGAGGAACATTGGACCTCTCGAAGGACAACGAGCGAGCAGGTAATCCATCCTGGTTATTTGTTGGTACGGTTACTGGAGCTCTGTAAGGCATTGCCTTTCTCCATCCATGGCGGGACACCCAAATGGTGGTGGAGAAACTGGGAGAGGGATGGAGCCTGTGCATGTTCAAATCTCAGTTTGATACCAGCCACAGTAGACATGCTGTAGATGCTAAAGGGTAGCCTCTGCCTTTGCTAAACCTCACCACTGTCTATTACAATTTATCCATTTCCCTTATTTCTTCTGGTCTCAAAATGTTCCTTGTGTCCAAAACACAGAGTGGCTGCAGGTACCCACAGTGCACGTTCCCTCACAGCAGGATTGCTTGGTAGAACAATTTTCAAAGCTGGTTGAGAGCTGCAGCTCCCGCAGAGGCTGCTGCACCGCCGTAGAGATGGCTTAGCCAGAATGCTTTGGAGCCCAGAGAATCTGCACACACAGAGCCACGTTTCCTTCACAGGGAAACTCCACAGACATCTCAGACCTCCTGGGGTTTTTGTGGCCATGTCTCACAGGGCAGCACAGAATATGAACCTGTATTAACTCTTCCAAAGCAGGAAGGCAAGAAGCAGCGTGGCCCTTTGGGTGAAAAAACACCCACCAGATCATGTTCAGCTCACCACTGTATTTCACATGGTGGCTGATCGCATCTCTTGCCATGCCTTTTTTTTCTTGCACTTTGGCAGATTGCTCTGTTACATCAGAGGTTAAGACCAACTTTCACAGTCCTCGAAAGACAGCGTGCAGCCCACAGACCTATCTCTGATTCTGGCCGCAGACAACAAAATGTTATGACTAAATATAGGATTCAGTGGCAGCTAAAATAATGAGAGATAGATGAATAACGGCTCTTTGCACTAATAAGAAGTGATGACAGCACAGGATCGAAGAAGAGGACAGCTGTCTCTTTGCAGCACGTCTCCCAGAGCATTCTGAGCAGTGAGAATGCTGGCTGGCTTCTTGTGAGCACCACTATGATGGGAGGGATGAGACCCAAGTTTAGACATCCCTTTCCCATTGCCAAATGAGCTGTAACAGTTCACATAACTCCCAGCTGCAGGATACATGCTTCTGGCTCATCTGAGTCTGGCCCAAAACAGAAGCACAATCGTTTTCCAGCCTTGCCCTCTGCTAGCCATTTGCCTTGTGTGGGATGCAGTGAGAGCTGCTTTTCGCCCCTCCACAACTGACCAGGCTCTGTAGACAGTTCTGCTCTGCAGTATCATCTGCTCCGTCTCATTTTCACTGCTGTAAATCTCGGAGGACCATGAAGTACTATCTGAATTAATCACCGATTCAGTCATAGTCTAGCTTCTGAAAAATATAATCTGCTTTTCCAGGAACTGTGCCTCTTAATATCTCCAAGATGAACCAGAGCGGCTGCAATATCACAGCTGACGAAAACTTTCCACTTGTCCAGCTGTGTGTTTACATCCCAGTGTTGCTGCTGGGCGTTTTGCTGAACGTATTGGCGCTATGGGTGTTCTGCTGCAAGCTCGGCAAGTGGACAGAAACCAGAGTGTACATGGTCAACCTGGCTGCAGCTGACTGCTTGCTGCTCTTTACTTTACCTTTTAAAACATTATCCCAGTTCCAGCAGATGAAGGCAGACAGATGGTGCCTGATTCTGGAAGGCGGCTATTTCATAAACCGCTTAATGAGCATCGGTATCATCACTGTTGTAGCAGCCGACCGGTACGTGGCTATCAAGTATCCCTTGAAAGCCAGAGCACTGCGGTCACCACTGCAGGCAGCTTTTACATCTGGATTTCTTTGGATAGTCATCGTCTGCGTGATTTCCCTCATTAAAACGGTGGAAAACCGAGAGCATGATGAATTTTGCTTTGAGAAATCTTCTGTCAAGCCGTCCGTCATCACGCTGTGTGCTATTATCGGAGGGTTCTTCATACCACTGATCGTCGTGATTTACTGCTCCACACAAGTCATCGCAGAGCTCATGAGAAAGAAAAACGAAAACTGCCACGAGGAAAGGTTAATCAGGAAGGCTGTCTACATCGTGACAGCAAACATGGCTGTGTTCATCGTATGCTTTTTGCCTGTTTACGCTGGGCATCTCCTTCGCTTTCTAATGGACTCCTTCAGCCCCAGCTGCCCTGCAATACAGAAGGTTAACAACTTCGTTCACCTTGCCTCGGTCCTTGCCAACACAAACTGCTGCCTGGATGCTATTTGTTACTACTTTGTAAACAAGGAATTTCAGGAAGCGTCTCCCAAACTCGCGAGGTCCAAATCTGACTCAGGCGAAACAGCTGAAGCTCAGCTCCCAGTAATAACACATCAGTGCCAAATGTAGAGGGCTCTCTTTTTGTGTGAGAGTGATGGATGGACTTTCCGCTGATGGGAAAGATTCAGACATGAAAATCAGCCCTCATTCAGACAACCACAGCAGTCCAGATGCTCACGCAACAATCTAGATCATCACTGACAATTCCCAGCCTTATCCAAATCTGAGTAAGATGGAATCATAGAATCCCCATAAACCTCAGCAAGTACAATCAGTGGGGAAAGTTTTTGCTGTCCATCCCCCTACCTTGGGCCAGTTTTGATGTAGCTGCAGCTGTGGCAAATAAACAGGAATTATTTGAAATTTCAAAAAAGGAAAAAAAATCTCAAAGTGAAACCGTTGCAGAAAAAGTAAGGTGGACGGGTTTATGTCACAAATGTCTTTTCTTAGTAATAAACACCCAGTCCCAGATGCAGATGCTTTAGTCAAGTTTACAGCATTGTTTGCACTGTATGACAGCGATAAAATGGTGATCAGTAGAAATATGGGGTCAGAAGGAGCTGTGATCGTTTGTATAGGGGAGAAAGCTTCACATTGACTGTATCTGAGTCAAACTGCATTAAAAATACTATCCAAAGAGCTGGGGTGGGTGGGAATGACAACTCTGTAAATGGAGTCAGTTCAACATTATAGTGTAAATAATTATCTAAAGAAAGCAGCAACAAATTCTTCCAAAGTTTCCAATCTAAATAAATTTGCATTACTGGCAATGAGCTCTTCCTCTTAACGAGCTAAATGGAAACATCGGAAGATCCGGTGGTGATGGGACCCACTTTGCTCTCTGTCCCTGATGGGGGCAGCTCATGGCCTCTGCTGCCTACACCACGAGCAGGGAGCACGGGCTGCAACACAGACTGGGATCTTCAAAGGCTGAGCACTGCAGGAACCCATGATCCACTTATAAACAGCAAGGGAGGCAAAACAACTAACCAGTCCCCCCGTAACGATGCTCAAACAACAGCATGTGCTCTGAAGTGGGATGTGCAAACCAGCTGCACACCTCCACCCATATCTCCTGAGCCTAGGCTGAGCTTCCAGCTGCCTGTAGGCTGAGCCCTGCTGCTGCCTTCCCATCCCACATCCAGCTCAGCTTTGACTCCTCCTGCTCAAGAAAAGTGGCAAAAGGAAGAAACCCCTCGTGGAGAGACCTTGCTGCAGGCAACCACTGGGCAGAGCCCTCCGTTCACCTGGGCAGGATGGGAGCAAAGGCTGGGCAGCCTCTGGGTACTGCAGCTTCTCACTGCACTTGCCAGAGATTCAGACAGCAATGGGGAAAGCTGTTCAATCATCATGAAAATCTGCAAGCAACATCCAGCCTTTGTTCACAGCACAGTGAAGAGTGCGATGACAAGAGGTTCTGATGACAAAGTGCACCTTTGAAGGAGGCTGGTTTCTCCCTGCTTCTGCTCCCTCCTTTTCTCAGCAAACATCAAAGCACTGTGTGCACAGATAGGTATCTCCTCCCCCCCCCAGCTCGAGGTGCAGTGAGGCCCTAGCCCTGTGTGCTGACAGGTCTCCTGCACTGCTGCACTGACATATGCGCAGAATACTTCTGTGAGTTCAGTTTGATGGGTTTATCCCTAATAAAAATTAACAGATTTTCAAGATTCACTCCTCCGTGTGGGATTTGTGTGCTGAGGGAGCAGGTTTGGAAGAATAGCAGATTGCCAGTGTTTTCTCTGCACCTGCAGTCTCACTGACACAAGTGCGAGCTGTTCAGAGGTGAAAGCACTGAACAAACCAAACAGTTATTTTAGATGCAGCAGGAAAAAAAATACTGCTCCTCGGCTAACCACTAATTAAATGGGTGGAGGAGACACAAAGCTGACTACAAAGTATTTTCAGCAGATTCTGCTCAGCCGTCTCGCTCTAAGTAACACCCCTTCCTCCAGCAGCTGCTTGCACAAAATATGCACCACGAACACTTGTCCAGATGGCCAAACTCTAACCACAGAGCCTCAAATCAAGGTGTGAGGTGCACACAGTGGGAAGGCCTCAGATGCTCACTGGGGCTGCGGATGAGACAGTCAGGCTGTGCTGGAGTGGGGTGGTGCTGTCCCTCTCAAACAGGCCCCAAATCTCTGTTCTGAACTGTTTGACAGGGGCTATCCAGGGGGACTTGTGGGCAGTCAGGGATTTGGTTGTGCTGGGGCTGAGATATGTGGCACATGCACCAAGTGCACGATGGAGAAACATATTCCATCTCCCCAGCCAGAATACTAGAGTGCTCTGTTCAGCTTGCTCGCCTTTTCCACCTAGAGCTTTTGAGCTTCCTTCCAAACCTGTAACCATCTGGCCAAGCTCTCACGTGCAGAAGGTTTAAGGGATGTATCAAGCAGTGAGGAAGCAGCAGCAATTTCCTATTTTCCAGCACCTCTGGTGAACTCAGTAACCACCAGAAGATGAGGGGAACATGACGGTTTGTTCACAAGATACCAATTCATCCACAGTGGCCTGAAAGAAAGCAATTCTGTACTCAGAAAGTGCTGGCACACTGGAACAGGCTGCCCAAAGAAGCTGTGCCCCAGCCCTGGAGCCTTTGGTTGGATGGGGACCTGGGCAGCCTGATCTGGTGGAGGGCAACCAGCCCAAGGCAGGGGAAATGACTGGGCATTAAGTTCCTTCCAATCCAAATCATTCTATGATTGTATGAGGGCAGCCAGCTCACACTCCACACAAGCACTGAATGGACAGGTTACCAAAATCAAATCACCTGACAGCACACACAGAGCTGCTGCAGCACACCAGAGGTGGCTGCACAAGCTGGTACACAGGCACACCATGGGATAACATCCAAAATAACCTCCAGCTTTCATGCTGTCACTCACTGAGGTCTGGTGATGTCTCACACCAATTTTCCTGCCTGGGGCTTTCCATTGTTGTCACACTTTAACTGAACCCTGCTGCCAAGCACAGTTGGGGCAGCTGACTGAAAAATGAGAGTTCAACTGAATGTCAGGTGCAGGGGGAAAGTGCAAAAGCTCTCTCCAAGAGACTATGACACATTTCAGAGATGCCTTCATCAAAGACAGAAAGAGGGCACTGCTGAGGAAGTGAAAATCAGGGTGGCTCACAGTTGTTAGCCCAACTCAGAAGCATTCCTGTGTGCCTCAGTTTCTGAATGAGGGCTCAGAACCATCACTGAGTCACTGCGATGGGAGCAGCTGTCCCACATGGCAGCTCACACACCAGCCAGGAATAGCATCAGTCACCCTGTGCTCCTTGCCCTCCATGAAGGCACTAACAGGCTGTAGCACCTCATCTGCCTGAAATACAGTGCTCTGCCAGCAGCTTTACCAGCTTCAAAGCTCTCATGTCACTTTTCTCTGGCAATTATTTCTACCAGTGTAGACCTCCTGGTCCTCAGTTTTCAAGCCAGCTAGGAGTTTGTTTTAGGTTAGATTGAAGTTTGGCACAGATATCTCAAGCAAGACTCAGTTATCAGCTCAAACAACTTTGTAGGTCTTTTGGCCCTGCGGGTATCACAGCTCAAAGCCACTTGTTAGCCCATAAAAATGGGATCCACCACATCTCCATCAGAAGTCACGTTGCACCAAGCAGGAACGGAAGGACTGGTGGGCCTTTCTCTGGGGCCCCTCAGGGAGTCCCTACTTCATGTCTCCAGCACAGAGACCTGTTTCAGATGGGCAGGACATTAGTATGCACACCCATGTGGATTGCATTGCTCCTTCACATTGCCAGAGCCATTTCACAGCCTGCTTAAGTTTATACTGCTGTCTGTACCAAGGATTATTTGACCATTTCTTCTGAAAACAGCCCTGGGTGATGGAAGGAAGGGAACTGCACAATCTCATCTAGCTTCACAGCAAAGGCAGCAACAGACAGCTGCTCAGCAGCCAGCACAGGCAGGGCAGTACCAGCAGAAGCTGCTAACGGCCAGCAGTGATCTTGGGGCAGGAAAAAAGAGATTCCTCTTCAATCTGCACTGTTACAGTAAGATCAATAATACAAACACAGCTGATGTTCAACGCTCTTCCATTTCTCTCAATGGCAACTGTGTAATTACAGAAGAATTAAGACCTTAATTTTAATCACTGCAGGGCTGCTCCCCTTCAGGTGCTGGCCAATGACCCTATTGAGTGGCACTACCCATGACCTCAGGGGCCTCGTTCCCACCCCCAGCAGCAGGCAAACCCCAGGGACTGGCGGTGCAGCCAGAAGGAGAGCACCTGCTGGACATCTGTGACTTCTCTGGTGGGTGGATGGTGGATGTACTCCCTTTAGGAAGAGCAGATGATACTCTTGGTTGGCAGAGCAGCACATGGTGACCCAAGATCGGGAAACCCAAGGCCAATTTTTCTCCAGTGGCGTATTTCAACACTTCCCTCTTCCTCATAGACATGCACCCCCCTGGTATCTCACTCTAGATTCCCTTGAAACATTTCCCTATTCAGCTGTTACTTTGGTGGGGTTTTTTTTTGTTTTTTTTGTTTTTGTTTTTGACAAAAATGATGGGAAGAGGAGTTGCTCTGCTTTCAGACAGGGCTGTGTGAAATAAAGATGCTAAATAACATTTCTCACTTTTGTGCTTAGCCAAGTTCCTTCCATTTTCAGCTCCCACATCGTACATCACCCAGTAATACAGAAGGAGAAACCACAAGAGCTTCTTCTCATGCACCTGAAACTGTGTTGGGGAGTTGATAGGAAGCAAAATAAACAAACAAAAAAGCAAACACAACAAATGCAAGAAAAAAGAATTCTGCAAGCAGTACCTTACTCCTATCTGTCTTTAGCACTGCCTCTCACATTCTTTCCCACTTCAGGGGGAATGCATGTGTGGAAACCACACACTTTCTCTTCTCAGGAAGATGAATTCACAGGTAAGAGCAGCAGCTGCTAGAGCTTGTCCTCAGGCCTGTATTTACCCTCTTGCTATTGAACATGTTTATAACCTGCGCTGACACAGCAGCAGGGAGCCTTGGTGTCATGAAAATCCAGCGCTTTGCTCTAAAAGCAGCATTAGTGCTATTTCTGCAGTAACCTCACCCAACTTTCCAATGTCAGCAAAGGCCAGCAGCTTCCATCAGACACTAACACAGGGCCAGCATGGTTTCCCAAAACCTCTAATCACTTTATGCTTAAGCAGGCACCAGGACAGTGCCTTGTGGTTGTTGTACCTTGTGCCAGTGGTTGTTCCACATCTGCTCCTCCAACCTGCCCATCTTCAACAACAAGCACACCAGGAGAAGTCCCAACTCCAGTGATCAGGTCATCTTTTCTGCCCTGGTTTAGTGCTGAGTTCCACAGTCAACATGGCACCGATGTGCAGTATAGCAGTGGAGCCAATCTTCCAGCTTCCTTATCTGCCCCTTTGCTTCTCCACCTTGTGCCAGAGCAGCCTATGTCTGACCAGCAAAGCTCAGGCTATTGAATTATTTCACTCAGTAAACAACCAGTTCAAGACCAACAAATGTGAGATGTTAGTTACGTCAGCAACATCTGCAGACCACAAAGCTGTCACACAAAAATAAGAAGGAAAAAAAAAAAAAAAAAAAAAAGGAAAGAAAAATATTTAAAGGTTAATTTTATAGTTTTAGCAAAAAAAAAAAAAAAAAACAAAAAACAACTCTCCATGAATCATCCTCTATTATTTGTAATAGTAGTGATTTGAGAGAAAATGTTATGAACACAACTCTCAGTCTCCAGTGAAAAGTGAATAGCATGTTAGTGTAGGCAGAAAACTGCCTTCTTCTGCTTTCTTCCCTGCAGTGGTGACAAAGTGTAGTGGTGGCACACGAAGGATATAAGGGGAACAGAAAGCAAGTAAGCATCTGGAGGAAATGGCAGAGGCTGCTGTCTGGATGAGGGGAAGGACAAAAACTTTTATGTTCCTGATGCATAAGATTTGTAAAAGTAGAGAAATTAGGAGTCCCCCATGACTAATAATTGTGAGCAGAAGTCACTGTTAGTTTAGCAGATGCCTTATTTCATATAAACTGCTTTATTTTCCTGAACTCCTGATTCTGAGATGTTCTGCATGGACCAGAAGATCCAGTCAGTGTTCTCCAGTTGGGATTTCCAGGATTAGGGCAATATTTGCTTTGCTTTTGTTGGGCTTGGTGGGGTTTTTTTGGTAGGTTGGTAGAACGATTTGGTTTGCAATGCAGCAATTTGTCTCTAAGTTACCTTTACCAGTATTTGAAGAAGCGGTGTTCATTTCTCACTGATTGGGTCTTTTAAGAACATCTGCTTCAGTCACTGGAAGGCAGAGGTCTTTCCTTTGGCTCAGACATAAATCTGTCATACTTTATTAGTGATTTTAGGCTGTGAAATGTGACTCCAGCACGTCCTCTGCTGGCCCAGTCCCAGCTGCAATGCCACCTACACAAACACGGGTGTAATGACAGCGTCTGAGCCCAGGAAAGGACAGATGCAGGGCCTTGGCACCAAACTGCAAAGCTGAAAAGAAGGCCACCCTTGCTGTGATGGACTGCAAGCCTACAGAAGCCTTCTCAGGTTCCTGGGGTCTGTGCTTTAGGTCTCACTTTGCACACAACAGCCAATCAGGAGCTATTTTTGCCTTCAGTGAGCAAACAGAATCACTTTTTATACACATAGAATTATCTTCTAAAATTAGAAATCCAAACAGATTATTGACTTCTATTTTTCAGAGCACAGTCAGTATTCATGTCCCCATATGTGCCAGAGCAAGAGAGACCAAATGCAGCCAATTCTCACCAGGTACATCTGGCTGAGCTACAGGCTGCTCTGGATGGGAAACACCTGCACCCACATACACCTGCCAAAAGCTAAGGACAGCTATGAAACCCAAAAGGCCTAAGTCAGTTATGCTATGGGGCTGTGAAGAAGGTAACAAACCGCTAGAGGGAAGCCTGACCTCTGTCAGTAGCCAAGTCTGGCACACCTCTTGAAATCCATCCTGACAAAGCTCTCAAACCTATTGCTGTATATATCAGAACAGTACGTGTGCATGTGAATGTTGTGAATCTGTGTTAACAGATAACAGCTCATAATGCATCTTCACACAGTTGTCCCATGATTATCAGTTGTAAATTCAGAGTGAATTTGACTTTAATCAAACACCTTCTCCACTATCCTTGATCTGATGAACCTCCTACAACAAGCACAGAAAAGAGGACACAAATCTCTTTTTGCACTCCATCACGACAGTGAAGAAATGCATTAAGAATTGGAGAGAGCCAAGAAGAATGGAGAACACTGAAGGTGAGTGGTCCTGTTTCATTGTGATTTTACTAGCTCTGGTGGTATCGTGTTTGTTGTAGCTATTGCTTTATACACCAGGGTTTGGAGAAGAGCTAAACAAGCTCTGCTGAAGGAACTCCCTCACATGTACAACACTGCCTAAATATTCATCCTACATAATTGGGCATTTAAAACGAAGAAAAAAAAGTGTCATTAGTTTATAGGCACAGAGGTAAGAGGCGATCACACCATCTTTCTTGTGGCTATTTACTAGATTATGATCCACAAAGAGTGATTTGGTCAACAATTAGCAGCAAGCCTCAGATCTGCATCTGTCTGCTGCAGCTGCGTGGTATTTCTACCCTCATCTTTTACAGCACCAGTACTTTTGGCAATAGAATAATATACATTCAGATCTTCAAACAGTAGTCAAGTGATGTCAAATGATCTATCTTCTAGGAGAAAAAGCTTCATGCAGATATTACCCTTTGTTTTTAACCAGGCAGAATTAGCAGTGCGACTTAGAACTAATAGCCTTTAAACAACTCTTTAAGACCTAACACAAAAATAAGATCCATGCTCCTTTACCTCAGTTTCCTGAGAGTAGCCCACAAAGGTCTTCTTCAGTAGCACATACTCTTGTCTACAAATGACACGTGGCAAAGATGCATCTGAAGAAAACTAGCATTAATTCCTCATCACATCCTCTTTTCTTTCCTTTTCCCTCCCCTTTTCCGTATCCATCTACTTTTTGGCTGCTTTTTATTAAGTGTAATGGTGTGTATGGGAGGGTGACTGCTAAATTCCAGTCAGCTGTAGCCAGGGCTGAGATGAGGAAGCAAATCCGTTCAAAATTAGGCACAGCATAATGAAATCCAATGATATGTCACTGGTTAAAGGGCTACTGATGAATTGCAGAAAATAAAGAGGACTCGTACTGAAGTTAAATTAATGTCACTGGGATTACACTGCTTGGTACTCAAGGAGCCTACTCAGCTAGGGTCTTCTTTGCACCCTCAGTACTCACACGCAGCTGTCACATTATCCAGGGCAATACCTTTAACTCAACCCATGTTTTGCATATGAAAACACAGACTTGCAGAAAAGGCAAGAAAAGGCCATCTAAAGAAGGGCGACCTGAAGCATTCCCATGTTACAACAAGCAGAAACGTGTCTTTCTTTTAATAACACCTCACAGCAAGGGGTATTTCTGGTGCTTGGCTATCTTCAGCTACAAGAGTTTCTTTTAGTTTCTGAGCAGAGCATTTCCAGCTGCAGTGTAAAGCCATTATTTCTTTTCCCATCTGCAGTGGGGATACAGCAAACTACCTACTTCTTTCATCTTAATAGCTACTATGAGTGTGTTTGAAAACCTATTTATGCTCTCCACACTTCAGCATTTGTGCTCTGTGCTCAGTCACTTCTGCATTCCAGAAGTAACTTGCTGTATTTGTTCCTGTTTTACTCTCTGAATTGAGCTGTTCTGTATTTTTCTCTCTGTATTTTTTTTTAGGAGAGGCACACCAGACTGAACACTCCTCCCCAGAACCTTAAACAATTGCTTATTCCATAACTATATTGACTTTTTTTTCCTACATAACCTCCCATTTCATATCTAGTCATGCTCCATCTCCAAGCTGCTCTAAGACTTAGATCCTGCATGTAAAACTATGCATACAACTTTTTGACCCACTGCATTTTTCCTTTCCCAAACCGTTCATCCAGCTTGTCAGCACCATCTGAAATACCTAGGAGGCTGCAAACACAGAAAGTAGTTTTCGTAACATGTAACAACATAAAGCAATATCATTATAAAGCAATATGTTCATTCGTAAACTACATCCATTTGTTCTGCATCATTATGAATTATTCTAGCTCCTACGAGTACAAAGATTACATAAAAATCTGAAAATTCAACTGCTTTTTCACACAATTGTTACATTCGCTCTTTTGTCCTCCAATTTTCTGACTGTAAGTCATCAGAGATGGGTGAAAGGCAGAAGGGTAAAGCCCCTTCCTTCAGGCTGCAGAAGGCTGGCATTCCCACCCACTGCTGTGGAGATCAGAGGGAGGTGACAGATGCTGCATGGCGAGCTGTGCAAACACGGGAATACAACTGCTGCCTTCAGAATGTCAAAGCTGCGAGGCAGTGTGTTGTGGTGTTAAATTAACTTCAGTTTAAGGCTTTTCTTGTTGTTGTTAAACAATGTGGAATGGTAAGATTTGCAGATGTACAGTGCAATGTTAGTACCATGCACCACGGGGCACCCCAGATGGCTCTCATTTCACCAGAAATACTCTGCCAAGACTAAAGTGACGAGCAAGCTGAGCTTTTGTTTCACTGGTGAGTGATTAACAAGTGCACCATGCCAAAACTAAGGCAGAATTGGAGGAGTGTCTGCACAGCTGCCACTGCATATCTTGGTGCTTCAGACCAATCCCAACTGTAGGTTTAGACTCAGTGAAATGGTTTGCAAAGGAACTTCTTCCTCTGGCCTAGAACACTTAAGTCCAGCATCATGGGAGCAACACTGGAGAAAGGATTTCCAGCTGTGTCATTTGCTTTGACCACACTGACAGCTGGTGAGCACTGGTCCATCAGGACCACTCTAAGAATCTGGTGACCCTTTTTGCTAAGATCAAAATATGTCACTCATGGTGTGTTTATACAAATTAACCTTTGTGGTCAGTGAGGAGTACAAAACACAAGACGTCAAGGCAAGAATACGATTAAATTCCTACCCGATGGCCTACCTTCATGAGTTTCTCATCCGCCTTGGAACAATCACTCTACAAGTATCTTGGCCTTAGCAACCACCCTAAGAGAGATCAACCCAGTGAAGTTACTTCTGTTCCATAATATTTTTGTCGTTGTGGCTTTATTCTTTGTTCAGAAAACGCCTGTCTTTGGTTGTGTGGCATTTTCAGCCACTCCACCACTGTTTGGCAATTTGAGAGGTTCTTCTCATTTGTTTGGGGTTTTTTACTTTCCTGCAGATTGCCTTCTTGATCCCCTTCATATTACAAGTCTTTTCTATACAGGCTGTTTATAAGATGTATATATGCACCTGTGATAAAGGGAATAGACCTTTTCAATATTACAAATAAACCTCTAGCACTTGGTTTGCAGCAGAAAGCTGCAATTTTATCACTGTAAGTGGCATCATTATATGCACAATGTAAGTGCAATTTTACTTCCAAAGCCATTTGTTCACTCTAACTTGAGTGTAAACACACTTGCCAGTGGCAGACAGCCAGAACAAAATGTGATATACGTATACATCTCTATACTGAGAGAGAGGGAGAATCACAAAAACCAAAACCCACCTTGATGCCTCTTGTCCACTTCCTCAAGATGGCACTGTCGGGTTGTATTTCCCCACCTACAGGGGCAGCCACTCCAACCTATCTCAAGTAAAGGCAGGAATCACTCCTTGTAAGCATTTTCTTCAACTTTCTTTTTATTATTTATTTATTTGGTCAAGTCTGAGTAGTTCCTCTTGGGTACTTTCTATTTCTGAGCAGCACCCATGGCATCTCCACATTAAACACCTCAGTGATTAAATCCGGGACTCTGATGCTCTGGGATTTCTCAGGATTCATTATGGCAGCAGCAAGGTTGACGTTCTCATTCTCATACCCAGGGATCTCAGTGCCAAGATGAGGGGACACAGACTGGGTGGCGTGCATTGAAATATGCACCCTGACAGTGCGCTTTGGTTGTGGCAAGAGCAATTTGTGCAGAAACTTCAAAAAAAACCCCACCAAGCTAAGCCAACATGTGTGCTACAGGCACACTAATTGCCATCGTCCAGCTGAGACAACACCAGTATGAAAAACCAGCCTCGGCTCGTGCCTCAACACACCCTTGTCCCTTGAGCAGCACCACTCATGTTAATTGTTCTGTGTGGTGTCAGAGCTGGTCTCATTCCTCTGCAATTCTTTGATACGTGCTCAACCGAACATTAAAGCACACTTGAAAACACGTTGGTCTGAAAACAGTAAAAATGTAGTGGTAACTCAGCATTACACCAGCTGCAATGGGGAAATCCTGGAGTGCAAAGACAACAGACATCAATGAAACACATTGAATCATTGATTCTACTCTCTTTTTCCCTACGGAATCCCAGAATAACTGTTAGCTAAGATCCACTTAGTTTTAAGAGAAAATGATTTACCTCTTATTTTATGTCTGCTTCTTTCACAGGCAGTTTTGCTCATCAACCTAGCAGTAAATGAGCACAGGAGACGTTCTTTGTGGACAGCAACATCTGGCTTCTTTCTCTTGGAGTTGAGGAATTTAATGTGCCCACAGGGTACTGCCAATGCAGGATGGGAACAAATGGGCCCAAGGGCAATGGGCTTTGATGCTTCCATCTGGCTACATGCATGGCATTGCCTTGAAAACCTGGGTTTGGGTTTTGAGATGATAGAGATTGCAAGAGCCGTGGCTTTCCTTTCAGGCCTTCTTTATGTCAGCAGTTTCAGACCTTCACAAACCTTCTGTAACAGTGACCAAATAGCCTTAAACAGGTAACAACAATAAAGAGGTGATTATACCATGGAAAAGTGTTTTAAACTGCAATGAAAGCAGCATATTCTGCAAAGATCCAAAAACATCTCAGTGCAGACAGAGTGATGCTTTCCACAGCATACTAATTTCTATTCAACACAGCGCTCCTTAGCTGGAATGAGCCAACAAGCTCCTTTCAGTGGCATTGGCTCAGAAGGAAAGAGACAAACACCCATTTTCTAGCTACAATATGCTTTAGACTTCCATAGCATACAGGTGCAAGGCAGATGAAAGTTCTGCTATTAAATAGTCTCGCATTAAATTAGTAACACTTTTCTTGGCTTACTGTCAGAAGAACTTCAACCAGGAGACCACAAAGAATAAGGCTATTTTTCATGTTTATGTTCTTAAACTCCTGAGAGGGATCTCAATCTGCTGTATGATCACTACTTAGGGATCCCTATCAGATCTATTAGTCGCAAACTAGGTTTGATTTCTCATGCTCTCATACATCCTTCTCACACTCAACAAGTGAGCTGGAGCCGGCAAGCAGTGTGGAAGGCACACACACACATACAGCAGTGCTGAGATAACATTAATTAGTCGTTGCTTCGGGCCACGGCTTTCATGAGGTCCCACTCTTCTACAACACTGAGCATTTGTGGTGATCTGTGCTTTTGAAAACGTGAGAACGCTACTTGCCAAGGGCTAAAAAGGAGCACTTGTCCATCTAGCCCCCTCCAGACTTGAGGTGCACCCAGTGAAAGAAGAGGGAAATCCCAGCCACCTTCAAGCAGCAATGCACCTGCCCCTTCCCATCAAATACTGCAAACCTGGTATCACAAGTTAAACCCTGTTAACCACAAGATAAACCATGAACTGCAGCTTGCTGGTAATAAACATTTACACGTTTCTAGGGTGGTGAAGAGCAAAAATTGCCAAGTGGACCCTTCGCAAAGAAGTTCAGAGATGTACAGTGGCAGACTTCACTCTATCTGCAATAATCTAGGCCACATCACAGATGTGGGAAATATTGCTTTTAGGCAAACCTGTGATTTTCACTCAACTCCAGCCCATTGCAGTTATAGACTTGGTTGTGTAAGGCTTTCTGGCCAGAAATATCAGTCCTTACACTGAGAAAAGATGGATAAAGAAATGTTACAGAAAAGTAGGGGAAAAAAGTGCAGTTTCTATGCAAGTCAGCACTTTTTCAATTCAAACCATTGAACAGAACTACATCTTTCAGGAAGTCATAGCACTGGGTATGCGTAGACCCTGCAGACAAGGCAGCTCCACACGAAGTACAGGAATGACTGTGCAAGGCAGGCGTGGGTAGCATGGCTGCTGCCACTTTTCTTCACTGCCATCCCTCTGGGGTGTGAGACTGTAGTGAAGGTTGTTGACTCCCAATAGTCAACAGTGGCCAGGTATAACTGAAACACAAAGAAAATAGTATTTGTTGTCTTGTTATTCATCATCAAATGCAACGCAAAGGTTGAGAAGAAAAAAGTTTTCTAGGTGCTCTAAGGAAGGAAAAATATTCTATATGCCATTTATTAGAGTATTATGATCTATGATTGAGACTGTGATTGTAACATTGCTTTCTGATCTGATCTCTCTTGCTGTGAGGAAAAAGAATAATGTCTAAGAACCACATTCTGTCTGGCAGGAGAAATATCCTGCAATATGACATTGTAACCCGCAGGAGCCTGAGAACTCAGAGACCTGCCAGGAAGCTGTGTGGTCCACGTGCTCAGATCCCAGCGTGCCTCATATCACACTGCTGCAAACCATTATTTCTTCTCACCAGATGGATGTGAAATTTGCCATTGCTTCTTTTGAAACCTCAGGTTTTTGTACACCACTTCCCCCCGCAGTGCCACTGTTTGGTAAGCATAGCATCTTCATAAAACAGAAATTATTCTCTACTTTAGACACAGCAACCTCACATTTTTCCAGGGGGCTCCTCAAAAGACACACTCTGTACAAATCCCATGGAAACACCTGTAAGAATTATGTGCATTTTCATAGGCTGCATCTGCCCTGGGGTTCACCAAAGCCAATAGAGTAAACCACAAACCTTCTCAGCTGGCAGAGGAGGGGTATGCTGGAAAATCTCACTGGAACAGGCTGCAAAGCACATTTGTGCAGCTAGCTCTGTGTATATTCTTCACTTGGGAAGCCCCATGTCTATTCTTACAGTTTCAGTAGGGCTGAGCTCACGGCTTGTCTGGCTATGAATAGCCAAGAGATGTTGTAGCCTTTTGGTACATCCATGACCAGAAGTGCTTTGGCAAGGTGCAAGCTGCTCTGTTCTCATATGGATTGTGGCCCTCTGAAGCTATGAGGAAGATGCCACACTGTATGCTTGGTGTCCTGTTGTGAACTTCTGGATCAGATACAGCTTGAGGCTTTGTGCCTCAGAAATATTACTGCTGTAGTTCTATGCTCATAAACAGCCAGCTCCAAGAACTACTGTATTTGTTGCCATTAGAGGTCTCTGTCTCAGAGGCTGAATTTGGCTGCTCCCCATCACTGGCTCTTTGGATAGTTCTCCTTTAATGAGTTCAGTTGATGAGCTGGACTTAGAAAACAGCTTCCTAAAAAGAGGCTAATTTTGTGGTAGCAAGCCATGGTAACCTGCTCTGAACAAGACAACTTATTATCTTAACTCAATTTGTCCATCCAGCATTTGAAATCATCATGACACACAAAAATATCAGATGCCAGTGACAGCACACCACCGAAGATTACTTTGAGATGGGCTTAGACTCAGGTCTGGGCTGATGAACCTTCCACTTCTTCATCGCATCCAGAATTTCTCCCCAAGGATGAACACAGTTTTTCATTCACCTTCCAGCTCTTCACTGGGCAATGTCTTTTCCTGATTCTTTTTGTTCTGGACCACTAAGTCTATGTTCTATAGTTATCTGGGAGAGCAAGTCACACACGCCTTCAGAATAGCACAGAAATCTGTCAGACCTCATCACTGAAATCTGATTCATTTGCATTTGAGCATCCTAATTCTAGATCTGAAACCAAGCTCATTCCATTCTTGCCATTAAATACAAACAAGCACATATTTTAGACATTTGTGAAAGCTGAACTGCAAATTTGCTTTGATATATTTTCCACTAAAAAAGAATAGCTCATGCTGCAGTAATACAAATGAATGTGGTTTCGCAATGTATGAATGTGTTTCCCCTGAAACAAGCTTTGAGTCCTTAAAAATGACAAGTGCTACCTGGTGTAGCAACAGCAGCACTTGCACAGAAAGGATAAAACATGGAGAAAAATCACCAGTCAATAAAGAAACCCAGAGAATCACAGAATTGGAGGGGTTGGAAGGGACATCTGGAGATCATTGAGTGCAACCTCGCTGCTAAAGCAAGTTCTCTACAGCAGCAAAGTGCCCAGGCAGGCCATGAGTATCTCCAGGGAAGCAGACCCCACCAGCACTCATTCCAAGGCTCTGTCAGCCTCAAAGAAATGTTCTTCCTTGTGTTTGTATGGAGCTTCCTGTGTTCCAGTTTGTGCCCATTGCCCCTTGCTGGGCACCACTGCAAAGAACCCAGCCCTGTCCACTTGATTCCCACCCATTACAAACATATAAGCATTGATCAAATCCCAACTCTGTTTTGTCCAGGCTGAACAGCCTCTCAGCCTTATCTTTGCCATAAGCTTTGTAAGTTGTTTGCTTGTATATTTCGTTCTAGTTACTCAGACTATTATTTAGGTTATTCCTTTCACACTGACCACTATTTGTTTTCTAGCTGCAGTGCAATAATAGCAAAAGGATAAGGTTGATGAAACTGTTATCTCTAGGCAGGGCTAGTAATAGGCATTTACCACATTTCTGTGGTTAATTTAAAAAAAAAAAAAAGAGAGAGAGAAGCAAAAAACTGAAGCAAACAACATCCTATCTCCTTCCCATCAAAAACATTAGAGTTACAGGTATCTGCCTGCATCTTTGGAATTGAGCATTTAGTGAGCAGGATAGCAGGGTGATAAAGGCCCTGGGAACACCAGACTCACAGAAACATCCCCTGCTGAGCACGATCACATATAGCAGTTGTTGGGAAAAATTAAATAAGCAGCCACCAAAGAGAAGGGGAAACAAGCTCTAATTTCTCAGCTGATAATCTGCAGGTATGGCAGTGAGTCATTTCACAGCTTGCCCAGATTAGACATGCTCTAGATTTAAGCTGTACTAGTTGTAAATGAAGAGCTAGCCTGCAAAAGCACAACTTATCTGTGTACCAACAAATTATGTGCTTACATACAGGCGATGCACCCACACATATCACAAGCAAACTGCCAACATAGCAACCATGTGGTTGGTGTGCAGAAATGCTGATTTTGAGTTCTGCTTCGCCAGGCAACACCAAGGGGGAAATTTGCAGAGCCATGAGCAATGAATCCACCCCGTGGAGCGAAGGCAGCACTGGGTATAAAAGTGCATTTTTAATTATAGAATCACAGAATGGCCTGAGTTGAAAAGGATCACAGTGATCTTCTACTTCCAACCCCCTGCTATGTGCAGGGTTGCCAACCACCAGACCAGGCTGCCCAGGGTCACATCCAGCCTGGCCTCCAAGGATAGGGCATCCACCAACTCCTTGAGCAAAATATTTAGTTAATGTTTAGTTGCACTCTTAGATTTCTTTTCATGACTTCTGATTCACTATGGTCTGTTGCTGTAACCCATAGCTAGCCCACAGCTCAGAGAAGACAGAAGTTGGAAAGGCCTTAGAACCTCTCAGTTCCATAACATGTTTTCCAAGTGTTACGAATCGTACCAGCATTATTTCCTCAGCTACGCAATCCTGTTATAAATTCTACTCAAGCTTTGCTATTTTCCTTTATTTTTTCTTCCAATCTCATTTGCAGATGAGACAGGTAGAAAAAAAGTGTTCAGAAATTGCTTTTTTTAATTCTCCAAGTCCTGCAGCCGCAGTACTGGCACTACTTTTTCTGTGGTAAGAACACAACTTCTCTATAAAGATTAAATTACATCCAAAAGCAGGTGGCAATGTGAAAAATGTCACTTAGAGCTATTTAGAGCTACTTTTTTTTTTTCTTTTTTTTCTTTTTCCTAAATTTGCTACCTCAGTGGAGTATTGCAATGTGTAAGGTAAATGAGCAGCCAGCAGTTACCACAACACACAGCAGTGGTTCCTGGCACCAGCAGGTGAGTTTCACACTCCAACCAGAGGAGGTCCAGAGGCGGACTGCTTCTACTCATACATGAAGTGCCAAATTTCACACACACATGTATATATATATGTTTATTTATTTACTTATTTCTATGACACTGTATTTAGGGCTTTTTCTTCTTACAGCTCTGTTGTGTGAGGGTACGGTTATTATTTAAGAGAACATCACTATGTCATCGATCAGCACTTACGTTTTCTCTCCAGTGTATTATGTCACTTGGTGCAAACACAACCACCTGACAGCACTCCCTCCAGACTACAGCCAACTAGGGACTGAGACCAACAGCTCTGAGTTCTCCTCAGCATTACACCCCTGTCTGTTAGCTCCTGAAGATGGCAATGGATTGACACTCCCATTTTTCTGCTGTTTCACTCTTTCTAAGCACAATTACCTTTCCAAATGCTGTACATTAAATGACAGCTCCCAAAGCAGAGGAAGACCTTCACACTCCATTAGGAAAGTGCTAATGAGGAAGAATCTCTGAAAGCTTTGTGTGTCTTGGGAGTTTGAGGGACAGCACATTTTGAGAGCGTGTCCTGGCTACTGTGTGACACACGGATCGACCAGGCTAAGTTCCCTACACCTCGCTCCTCCTGCCAACAAGCATTTGTTTGCTGCCTTCCAGCCATGAACCAAACACCTGAATTGGCTTTAAATAGTTTAACAGCTGCACACACATAAGTAGCTAAATCTTTCAGAAGCAGCTGAGTGCAGAACCGCTGATTTCCAGCATGCAAATTGGACAGAACTGGGGGGAAAAGCCCTCTTTCTATGACTGTCTCTCCTACAACTTTCTACTTGTCCATCTCCCCTCCAGCACAATGAACAATCTGCAGTTTGGGGGTAGCCACCACATACCTGCAACAGCTCTTGGCTGCTTCATGTCAACTGAAGGCCAGCCCAAAGCCAGGCCTGGCTCCAGGGGCAAACTGCTCTCCCCACGCCAACTACTTGCTGGAAACAGCTGAGGATTCAAGCCTTTACGCTCTCTCACCTTCACTCATCTATATAAAGAAACACAAAGCACAGTGCAGAGCCCTTTGAAATAGGGAAAAAAAAAAGAGTGAGAAGGAAAGAAGGATGTGGTTATTTAGTAAGAGTACTGGCAGAGCATGGTCTTTAAGCAAATGCTCTCGTGTTCTGTAGAACAACCTGGACTGAAGCAATCCTGCTGAACTTCTTGCTGAGATTCAGGTAAAGTAATTTGTCTTTTAATTGTTTTTTTTTTAAAATTATTTTTTTATTTTTTTGCAGCAATTAAACACTAGCATTGAGTGCAGAGTATTGTTTTTAGGCTTGTCTGATAATTATTGCTTATAAGGATAAAAAATTAATGAACTATGTAGTGTGGTTTGTCTTAGAGAATGAAAAGATTTTTATTCTCAGAGATAAGGATAGATATATTCCATTGCAATCAACATGTTTAGTATAAAGTGGTAAGAGATTATCCAGATTTTATCCAGATGAAATATATAGCAGATGTGGACTTACGACTTATTATTGCACTAAGCCATCTTTCTGTTATCTTGAGTATCCATGAGAGAATAACACAAATAACGATCTAGAAAACAGATACAATCAAAGACTGCTTCATAGCAAAAACATTACATGGTTTGTAATTATCAACGGGTAATTATGGTAAGTGCTGTAAAAGTCCCTGCTGAAGCAGTAAGCTGAATTTCCCTCATTCCTCTTCTATATTATAGCTAGATCGAGAACGATTGGCTTGCTTTGTTCTGTCATCTGATTAACATTTCCTTATTAAAGCTACACCTACACTTAGAGTAAGTCATAGATTTAATGATGAAGACTTTCCTATGAATGAAGCTTTCATGCATTACTATGCCCTTACTTCATCATCCCCAGTCTGTGCTGACATACAGACTTGTGGGAATCCCAGCTAGAGCCAAATGAGCTCAAATCTGAGCTACAAAATGAAAACCATTCATGCACCCTATTGTATTGCAAAAAAAAAAAAAGAGGAAAGCTAGTACTATAAAACCTTGGTGCTCCTCGGTCATTACATTTGCTGTTAGCTTAACCACCAGCTTCTGCTCATTGGTAAACCATTAATACTTGCACAGTACATAGGAAGTGGAAAATCCTCACTCAGTAGGAAGAATTAAGAACAAGCAGAGCAGTGACAGCACTGGGTCTGCTCCAGCTCATGCAGTCTGCCTTGGGAGGTGCTAAGTCCAGGCTCTGACATTACCCTTTGACTTCCAGAAGCTGAAGCAATCCTGGGGCTGCAGGCAATTTCTTCAGGACGCTCTTAGAGGGCAGAGAAAATTCTCTTCAGAAGAGAAAACACGCTGCCTGTCTCTTAAGAAGGTGGAAGAGGAGTTGGGAAATGGCAAATCACTAAGCCTGGCTTCAGTATTTGGACTGGAGTCACCCGCTGGAGAATCTGTTGTGAGCACCCAGCCGACATCTCAGCAGTAAGTATCAACCCACACAGGTTTGTCTGAGAATCATTGAAATGGAAGTAATTTGACTTTTGTCATCGTCAGCCAACCCTGACTGGGCGTGGGGGGAGCAGCTTTGGGCACTGTCTCTAAAGAAATTCTCATAACCAAATGAAGGAAATATTACTGTATGAAACTTATACATAATGAGTGATCGACTCACTGAGGAACTCCTCTATCTGTCAGAAGAGAAAGATGTATTCAGTTCCGTATCTTTCAGCTTCAGTATTTTTGTTAATTGTTTGGACTCTGTGATAAAGATGAAGCTTATCAGATGACTGAGCTTATTTGTCAATGGAAAGGAGTCTTTGGGTAACTTTGGGCAAACGTTGCTCCATGCAGACAGTTTGCAAACAATTCCTGCAGGCTGCTCACGATGTGAAATTTGAATGTGAGGGGGGCTGTGGGATCAAAAGCTTCAGGCTTTTAAGAATCAGTCACTGGAAGTGAACGTCTGAAACAATGGCTTTAAAGGCAGGCTAACACCTTCCTGAAGCTATTTTCAGGAGCAATGCTGTCTGTAATTTTGTGATGATGAATTCTGAAGAAAAAGCACTTGGGGATACAGAAATGCGGTAACAGAATCAAAGCTCATACTTCTAAGGGATGCCACAAGCAATTTTCTGATATTTATCTAGTGCTAGATTAACAGCTGTTGTTGCTCCCCCAAAATGTTTCATGCCAGCTGATCTCTCCCCAGCTAAATGGGTGCTCCTGGTCACAGGACACACATGCTCACACAACAACACAACACCCCCATCTCCTCTTACCTGTCCTGGCCCAGGCATCAGCAGCTTCTGCCCATGACTCCCTGGCACATCTGGCAGTGGTGCATCCCCAGCTCTTGTGGCATTCTCTCATTTACCATGCACCACAATCACATGACTTTATAAGCAGCTGCCTCACCTTGCTAGCTCAAAGAGACTGACTCAATCTCAGTCTGACTAACAAACCAAGGTTTTCTTTTTGTTCTCATTTCCGACAGATAAATCCACTGATAACAGTCAGACTTCCTTTTGCATTTCCTAAATTCAGAGGAAAGTTGCTCAGTCCTCTGGAGATGCCAGCCAGATCTTGCCCCGTGGCCAACAGCACCTCCTTGCGGGTTGCATCCATACTAGCAATCTGTGGCCAGGTGAACCTGCTAAGGACTGGGCTGGGTGACTTTGTGCGTCTCCCTGTTGACCTTCATTCAGCCTGTCTTCAGCCTTACCAGCTTTCCTGTAAACATTTCCTCACCTACTTACCAGCTCTTGCTCAAATCTCAAGCATATCTAGTGGTATTTAGTTATTTCTAGTGCAGTTCAATCACAGTTTCTAGTGCAAGTGTCTTTGACCTTCAGCCTTTGCCTTATCTGAAAAAGCAGATACTTCATCAAAGTTAACGATATGGCATGATCTGCCAAGGCCTCATTTAGGTTATCATGTTTTCAGTTTTTCTTTTGTTTAAAATCTGAGGGCAGATTTGGCCTAAAACTTCTACTTTTGCCTAAATCGTGTTTACTTTCATTTCCTTTAACAGATAGGCTAGACTGATCCTTTTCCTGTTCTCTCTGTGCTTTAGGGGAGAGATGACCAACATCAGTGGAGAATGCAACTTTACAAGCATCGACAGATTAGCCGAGACCCTCCGGTTTGGGATCTCCATCCCCACCTTCATTCTTGGCTTGGTTCTCAACACCCTGGCCCTCTCAGTATTCTGCTGCTTTTGGAAGAAACAAACCAAAACCTCAGTCTATATGATCAATCTGGCACTTGCAGACGTTCTGCTGCTTCTCTCCCTCCCACTTAAGCTGCACTACTCTATTGCAGAAGCACCCGGACTCCTATGTGCCTTTATACAGTCACTGTACTTCGTCAATACCTATGGCAGTATCTTCATCATTGTTTGCATTACTGTTGATAGATACATCTGCTTAAAGCATCCATTTGAAGGTCGAGCTAACCAATCCCCCAGGTGGGCAATCTTGATTTGCTGTTTCATCTGGGCAGTAGCTTGGCTTTGCAGCAGCCCAATATATGCGTTTCAAAAGAAAGATTCTTTGAAATGTTTTCACAACATGTCAGATGAGGCCTGGAGTGTCCCTCTCATCGTTTCCGTGGAGATCTTCGGATTTCTGATTCCACTCTCAGTGATGGTTTTCTGCTCTGCACAAAACATCTGGATTCTTCTGAATCATAAAAACAGAGCCAAAGAGAAAGTAGAAGATTCCTTACGAGTCATTATCATCAACCTTGTTGTCTTTTTGGTATGTTTCACACCTGTCCATCTTGCCATCTGCCTACAGTGCCTGGTAAGACAGCAGGTGATAGTGGACTGCCGCCTGAAACAAACCATCAGCCTCTTCATCCAGGTGTCAATGATACTAGCCAACCTCAACTGCTGCCTGGATGCCATCTTCTATTACTTTGCTGCCAAAGAATTCCGTGAGAAAACACACCTGAAAAAAATTATTCAACGATGCCCTGTCTTTAAGCCTTGTGCCACATGACAGGGCCTTTTGCAGTAGAAGAATGCCTCTTCCTTGGCTGCCGCTTGCCCTGCAGGTGGAACACTGATAGCATTATTCCCAACATGGCAGTAAGGCCAGCTTGGCCATTGCAGGAAGGGCACAGGAGGGAGAAGGACAATATTTTTCTCACGAATGTGAACATGTCTTCTTTTTTGAGATCAAAGGGGAAGAATATGGGGAAAAAAGAACCAGCATTATGAAAATATCAGTGAAGCCAAAAGAAGCATTAACCTTGATGCAACCTATTAAACCTGAAAGACTTGTCAGAGGAAAACTACTGAGGTCACTGGATTACCAATTAAAATCAGCCTTTGCCATCGCCACAGTGGTTTTCCTTTCACCAATGTGATCAGAAACGTGTTGCTTTGGGCCAGTCAAACCCAGAAATAACTTCAACACCTTCTTGCTAACTTAAAAGGTAACTGAGAGATATAGGAAAGTATCTGGCCAAAAGTCTGGCTCTGCTCTTTCTGGAAACCCTGCAGAAGGTCTCTGTTGGACCTCATTTACTCCAAAATCTCGGCTGACCCTCCCATAAGCATTATAAACCATCACACACCAGCCAGGGCTGTTCCACAGAGGACCAGGCTGCCCAGTACATGACAACATCTTTTTATACAACACCCCATCTTGGCTAACAGCAACAAACAACGAACCTTTCTGATAATTGTGGCTCGGGAACCAGCATGGTTTTATCCTGCAACTTTAAAACAGCTTTTGCACATTAAAAACAACCCCTTCAAATACTGCATTTAGTGAAAGGCTGTACATACAAAGCGTAGGTAATCATTCTAAGATATAACAAGATAGATGTATGAAAGTTTTCTGCCTGTCTTCTCATTCTTTCTTGGGGAAGAAGAACGTATGGAAGCAAGTATAACATCACAAGCATGAAATTCAGTTTGGGAGCACCTGTCTGATATACTCTAGGCTCCCAGACGAAACACTGGATCAGCTCTCTCAAACTCATTCCTCAGAGGAGTCCTCCTGGCCTGGACTTTCCATTTCACAAAATGTCTCTGGACGTGCCAAGAGCTGACTCCATGTCAGCTCTTCTGGTATGTCACTGCCCTTGGGCTGTTTGTACATTCAGCCCTGAGTTGAAACTAAAGGCTTCCTTACTGCAATGTAAGCCTTCTATTCCTTGTACCGTTATATTGTTATGGTTTATGCTCTTACCCAGAAGCACCTTCGCATCAAGAAATCCATTTCTGTGCCTTTAAAAAACAGCCATAAAATTGCTTTAACTTGGTGGCAACCAGGTCTTTGTTCTGGGGCAGATACTCCTTTTATTTAAAACAGGAAAAGAAATTGGCTTCTGTTTGAAGGAAAGAAAAAAAGACACAGGGCTAGTTTCGAAAATAGAATTTTCAGTCCATTGATTTCTAAATAAATGACTGATTGCACAAGTAGGCAGCTGTACGCATCTCATACTGGACCTAATGTAAGAGTGCTTTACAGCTCATTAATACTAGATGTTGCCACAGCTGAGTCGTGAGAGGAGCTCAGAGACAAACAGAGGCTTTTTCATCACCTTTGCCATTATCTGCTGTTATGCTGAAAGAGAAGTTTTACAAAACAGGAGGTCTGCAAAACATTATTTGCAACTGCCTCGATCATTCAGAAACCTGCATCCTTTTCAGTATGAGATAGCCTTTCTTTCTTGTACTTTTTGCATTACTTTGCATATGAAATGTGTGTTTTGGAAAGAACATGTTCTAGAAAATAAACTCTATGTGTGAAATGTATGATTTGAAAATACGCTTTAATTCCCCAGTCTGACAGCCGCATACGATCCTCATCTCTCTATTTCATCCCAGAATCACAGAAATACCAAGGTTTGAAAAGATCTACAAGATCATCCGGCCCAACCATCCACCTATCACCAGTAGTTCTCACTAAACCATACCCCTCAACACAAAATCCAAGCATTCCCGACTCATTTTCTCCTTAAAACAGCTCCAAGACTTAGCTGGAGATTTTGCTTCCCAGAAAGTACTTCATGTTTACAGCTATGGTATCAAAGAACAACCGAATTACCACAAATAAACAGGGAAAAAAGTAAAAACAGGAAAGATGATCACACCCAGAAGTTTAGATAATAAATTTCTGAGGAAAATCTCTCCATAAATCATTGACAGTACCCTTCCAGGGGGAACTACCCTCTTCTCCACAAGAGAGCAATGCAACACTGGAAGGGATTGCCCAGAGAAGCTGTGTGACAACCACTCATGGTTGTTTCCAATATGTAGTCAGATATATAACAGAATTGATCTGATCTTGTGTTGGAGGAATACCTGCTGTGAGAAGGCAGCTGGTCCCAGAGAGCCCTTCCTATCGCCCTGTGATTTCAGCAAATGCAAAACTATTTATATTTTTCCTGTACAAGACAAAAAGCTGCTTTGGTGTTGCTGATATTATGGCACTGATTGCCAAGAGCGCTATTTCAAGCACAGCACAAGACTGAGGAATTGCAGTAGCTTCTTAAAGACCACCAGGTAGCAACTGTGACACATGGCACAAAGTCATGATGAACACCGTTGGGACTATTGAGGCAATATCCTTGTCTTCCAACTATTTATTGGAATAAAAATGTTCAGAAAAGATAATTTTATAATCTTAAAAGGAATAAGTCCACAGACCTCACAGGCAGAGAGCAAAAGGATACAAGGATTCTTGTAGATTTGGGTGGAGAAGTTTGATTTGCCAGGGCAATAGCGACAGCGCTTGTGCGCATGGCCATGTGTTGTCAATGGCAGACGAGAAAAGGCTTCATTTACAGAAAGAAACTTAATTTGCTCAGTGAAAGAAACAGAGATCTGTTCATGAAAATCATCTGTAAGAATGGAAGCGATGGTAGCCACCACATAGACTCAGCCTGCTCATGCCATGCATCACAGCAAACTCAGAGAATAGAATCTGGAAGACACGTTGAGCTATTGTCCTCCTTATCACCACAGTGCCACTTCTCTGTAGGCCCAAAGTGATACTGTATATAACTCAATTTGACTACATTTTGCTTGTAAATGAGAGGACCTGAGTATACTTGACACTCCTGAAGGAAGAGGAAGAAGGAAGAGAACCCAGCTGTGCTGGCTTTACAGGTCTCCTACAGTAGTCAAACCTTCTAGCACAAAAGAGCATACATTTTCAGTAAGAAGATCTCACTTTCAATTCACTGCTTTTCAAGATGATCTTAAATTTAAATAATATCTCTGAATTACATCCTTGACCTCCAGCTGAAATTATATTACTTTTCAGATCAGAATTTTACATGCAGCCTCCTCTGCCCAATTTACTGTTAGCTCTGGAGAATCTCCAGTCGGTTGTATTTTTAAACCAGTGAGAACAGCAAGCAAAAACCCCGAGCAACTCGAGATTGCACAGAACACTTTTGATGATGAATAAAACTGAAAAGCATTTGACATTTCAAAAACAACAACAAAAGCTTTCCTGACTAAGTACACGACTTCACCACTTCAATTTTCAGACTTCACAATAGTAGAGATTTTTTTCTTTCTCGCTGTTATTTCTAATTCAGAGACAAATGACAATGAATGTGGATCCCTCATATGCCCAGCTCTTCTCCCAGGGACTCACAGGTACCGTATGCTAAAAGAAGCATTGTCCTAGTAGAAAGAAAAAGTGCTAATCAAAAACAGCCATTAGCAGTCTATATTTCACATGGATTAGCTTACTCCTTTGGAAGGACTTACTCAGAAACGAAGTATCAAAGAAGAAAAATCAGCTACTACAAAGAAGCCCGCATGTCCAGCTAATGTACATACGTCACTCTACTGGCTAAGCACACGATGCTTTCTTCTTTTCAGAAACAATTATTATTCCCCTTGTGTCTCACAGCCCACCCAGAACATCTACTCCAAATGCTGTTTTTACAAGCTTCTTAGTACCATGCAATAAAAAAGCCCACTATTCCAACACTGTGCTTTCTTCCCCTTTCACATGTGACTCTCAGACTGATCGTCAGCTCTTACCTGTAGTTCAGGGCTACGGGAAAGATAGTTGTGTCTCCATCCTGCAGAACCCATCCAAGATGCCTCCTTCAGTAGCCGATAGCAGCCTGCAGCAGTGCTGCTTTTGGACCTGGGGCCCTTCCATCATCTTCTCTGGATGGGCCAGGCCTCCACAATGCAAGAGAGTGCTGACTGCCCCATGGGGCATTTTTATCAATGGTACGTGACTCCACCAACGCTCTACAACTAGCTAGCATCTGTTCAGCAGTGAATGTGATTCCCAGGCTGCAGTGGGTAGACTCATACAGCAATTGAAAGACCATCAAGCATGAGAGTGGTTCAGCCAAAAGAAAAAGAAAACAGAAAAAAGATAAAACCTGTGCGCAGGGTTTTCCCCAGACTTTCTAGATCTTGTTCTTCCCTGATGGATTATCTCATCTGAAATTTCCCAGTCCTACGTGAGAGCAAAACTTTATACCAGTGCCACTCCACTGACTATGTATATTATGTTGAACTTTTAAAAAACCACTACCTGCAAATCCCTTTGAAATAACTGGTTTAATAGAAAGCGTGTGGGCTAGTTGGAAAATTGCCTCTTATAGCCTTCAAAAAAAACTATTGCATGATTTGCAAGCAGAAGGCAGCTGAGGCAGGATCCAAGCCCAGAGCAAAGCACAGGCAGTGCTGACTCACTATGGGCAAAGCAGGCACGTACCCTGCAGGCCAACATCATTTCATTCTAATGAAAAACACCAGCTGAAAAAAGCGTAAAACAGACAGAGCTTAAATGAAAACTCATATTCTTAAATAAATGTCACGTTAGCAGCTTATCACATCAAACAATTTCAAGCGTTCAGAGATCTGAGGAGTGAGAAGAGCAGCCACCCCAAGCCTGAAGAAGCCTGCAGATGATAACGCAAAGTTGAAACCAGTTTGAAGACCAAAACTGATCTTCAGAGATATCCTTCCTCAACCTCACATTTCAGTATGCTGCTCTAAGCGATACTTCACTTGGGCATCAGCACCACATTTTAGCCTGTCCAAAACATACATCCCACCACAACTAAACCTGTCCTACACGCACGCAAGTGAACGAAAGAGGAATCAATGCTGCGGTGTTCTCAAAGACTTTTTCCCCCTCTCATCAAAATGGTTTTGAAGGTTTCCTCCCCCCCTAACTCCTTCCTACAAGGCTCGGGCCTCCATCCTTTCAGCCAAAGGTGAGGAAAGGGCTGCAGAGTGGCAGTGCGCTTTGGGAGGCCCATGAGTCAGTAGGTGACAACGCAGGGCAGGGAGCTCAGCAGCCCTGTGCCCCATGCTCTCTCCCCCCCCAGCTCACTGGCAGTGCCTGGAGCTCAGCAGCAGAGCCACAAATAGCAGCACCTTAAGCATGATGGGACCTCAGCCACCACACACCAAAAGGGAATTTGGCTTTCCCAGGAGGAACTGTCACTACAAAGAGGGGTAGAAACATGCCTACCCCAAACAAACTGATGAGAAATGTGCCCGCCTTTGCCTTTACACAACACTAAGGATGGGTTGAATTTCAAATCACTATGCTTGCTAGGCTTGTAGAGAAACACAGAGACAACCCCCCCCACACACACACATAATACATTTTGCTCTGTCTGCACTCCCCGCACTGCCAAAATGCAGGGAATGAAGGCAAGAGCTCAGCCACCCCAAGGGGAAGCTGCTGCTTCCCTCAGCCACCAGCCTGCTGTCTGCAAGAGGAAGGAAGACCCAGAGGAAGAGGAACAGGGGATGCAGCAGCATGCAGTGCACGGTGGCAATCATAGTGGCAAGCTTTGTCTGCTGCAGCCTGCCAGGGGAAGGAGCTGCCTACAGTCCTGCTGCAGGGATGGGCCTGAGCCAGCCGTGCATAGGCTGTGCTTCTGCAGCTGCAATGACTGATTCAGAAAGCAGCAAAACTGTAGGCTGTGGGGCCAGGATTATTAGATATTAGGAAAAAATTCTCCTCAGAAAGAGCAGTGAGGCACTGGCACAGCTGCACCAGTTGTGGAGGTGGAGTCACCATCTCGGGAGGTGTTCAGAGCTGTGGAGATGTGGCACTGAGGGATGGGGGCAGTGGGCACGGTGGGGTGGGGTTGGACTTGGGGATCTTAGAGGTCTTTCTCAATCTTCCAATTACCTTTTTAACATCTGGCCAACACGTAGATTAAAGCAAGTGTCTGCAGTGAAGCACGCATCATCAGACAAAGAATAGTTGAAGTTCTACAGTGTCTTTCATCTGAGGAAGTCAGAACGTCACCCCACAGCACACAGTGCTTGCAGCAGCACCGGCTGCACGGGAAGCAGTGCGGTGAGGCAGTGGGCAGGGGCTGAGCAGCCAGCACGGCCCAAACCCATGTCAAACCATGCCCAGAGCTGCATGACTTGTTGCCTTGGACTCTGGCTGAAAATCTGCTCTTGCGCATTTCACTTTTAAATATCTAGTAAGTAAAAAGAAATGCCAGCAACTGTCACTGCAGTATGCTGCATGACACAGGGATCACCAGAGCAAAATGGATGCAAGAACCATGGATTTTTTTGTTTAGTATTATTAAATCACTGCCATTTTTTGCCTTGCTAACAGGCCGTAAGTGTCACTGCTCTTCCAAGCACCCAGTCCCAGGATGAGGGCTTGCCACTGAGGACTGCACACAGCCAGGCCAGGCAGCAGAGTACCACCCACACTAAGTTATGCCACCTGCCAAACAGCAAAAAGCTTCCCCCAGCATCTGGCACTTCCTCTGCATCGTGATCTGTTGCTTTATACACCACCTACACGGAAAGCTGTGTGCTTACTTTTTGACTTCAGTGGCAGCACTGTGGGGAGACTGGGCACATCTGCAGACTTTGTGGCAAGTCTCAAAGTTCACTCAACAAGCAGGTGTTTGGGAGCAACCACGTCCTGCCATGTGCTTCCTCTCGCTCCAGCTCATCACTTCTTCAAGCACTCCTGAGGCACTGTTTTGGGCCCCAGCCCCAGAGCTGCCCATAGGGTGAGAGAGATCTGCAGGACAAGAGCTCCCATCCTGCCAACAGGCGCTGCCTCACGGCATACTGCTGGTCCTGTACCCACCTGATGCACAGAGGGCATGAGGCTGCTTGTAAGCTAGGAGCTTTAGGAAAGGTTTGAAAAATGACCTGCTTTCTCCTGTACTTGGTGAAGTGCAACAGCCTTGTGATAAGCAGATTTCAATGCTAAAAAAAACACGATGGGAAAACTGCTCCTTTGTGTTCGGTTTTGGAGCCTCGGTCCACTGCTGCTTTTGTCAAATTTCCCAAACCCTGGCAAAGTGCACTTGTATGCAAGTGAAGGACCTTGTTCCACAGTTAATCTCCGTTCTGAGAAAGGCCGCATTTACTTTGGGTAAAACCATGTTGCTGTTCTAGAAACCGCAAACGACCGCATTCACACTCATGATTGCCGTGTTAAGATCACACAAGATCAAAGAGAAAAAGCACAGCTTTGAAGAAAACACATGAGAACGTCCAGTCGAAGGCAGGAGGGAGAACAGAAAAAGGCTGTATGTTGTCCAGTCACATGAGACATGTGTAAAAACATGTACAGCTATTTTATCTTTTGTACAATGTTCTGAAATGAAACTAAGGTTAATTTCTGCTTTCCGCAGCACTGCCAGGGCTCAGCATCACCATCTGATTCGCCAGTGGTCCTCCCAGCAGCTGTATGACCTGACTGACTGAAATGCCAAGGAACTGCTGAAGCTCACTTCGCCATCAGTGAAGAGCTTCCGGCATCTCAAGTGAGCAATTGAAATGGTTAATATCTGGATTGCCCTCAACAAACTCCAGTCTCTCCTGCCCAAGGACAGAAGGCTTATAGGACACCTGGCTCCCAGATCACATCTCAGAGGTACACTGCCTCTGTGAGACCTGCACATCTGTATCCTGCAGATGAAACCGTACTGCTACTTAGGAAGCATCTCTGGTGCCCCATAATTACAGCAGATGCTGAGCCCTGAAAAGGAGGCCGTGTACAACTCCGCTTGTAGGCTGAGAAGAGCTCAAACAGGCAGTTATAAGGATCTATATTAAATCTACTGATGCCTGATCTTGTTGGAGAAAGGGAAAATTTTGGTGCTTTTCTCAAACCATTGATTTGTTTGTTTACAAATAACCTAACTTTGCACTACAGTCATTCTCCCCTTTGCTCAGGATTACATTGGCTGGGGAACTGTTCCCAGTATTTCTTGGAACTGTATAAATGTGTGTGATACATACAGATCCTGACACCTCAGGCTATCTCTGCACTTGGAACCTTTTGCAGAGCGGGGGCTTTTCTCTCCTCCCACACCATGTCTTTTCCAAAAGCAAAGAACTCCAGCCCCATGAAAGCAAGGCTCACTTTCTAGAAGGAAAGCAGTTCCTCTGGCAGTTGAAAAGAAATACCGAAACAGCATTAAAACCATCAAAATAACTGCAAGGATTTCTTTCAAAATTATCTCCCCTTTTCTACTGCACCACATTTGAGCACCCTGATCAGTGTTCCTGTTTACTGCAGGAGAGTTGGACGACATGGCCTTTCAAGGTTCCTTCCAACTCAAACGATGCTAGGATTCTATCATGCTGAAGCATGCCCAGCACATTACAGCTCTGGCTGCAAAGAGAACTGTGTAGACCTCCAGCTTTCCACTTCTAACCTACGGAGCTAGACCACGCTGCAAAGTCAACCATGTGTGGCATGAATTCTTTGAAACAGTGGGAGGTAAAGGATAGGCTAAAATGCCAAAACCAAACTACGGCAAGTGTGGTCTGTTGTGTGTTGTTGTTTTATGTAACACTAAGCTCAATAAAGCGTTAACACCTTCAGACCTATTTCCCTTTAGGTTTCTGTAGCAGGTAACAGAAATGCACAGACACCCTGAGAATTAAATCTTTTTCCGAAAAGTAGGCAGCATGACTCATTTGGAGTTGCAGACTTTTCTGAACGAAGCTAAATCATATTTGCCTGATTTGTACAGCAAACCCTTCAGTTCTTTCTTTCTCCTTTTTTTTTTTTTTTTTTTTTTTTTTTTTTTCTTTTTTTTGAGTTTCAGTGCTGGTAATTCAGTTTGGGTAGTTCTCCAGGATCATTTCTTATTTATTACAGCACTCTCAAACTTAGTGCTGGCTGAGCTGTGTAAAAGCCAATTTGACTGCAGTTTTGTGGGCACACACAGGGACCGAAGGCAGCGCTGCAGTCAGACATCACTGACACTGATGCTGACAGCATGCGAGAAACAGCACATGTTCCCTCTCCACGCTCATGCTAAAAGCGAGTGGCTGTTCTGTCTTACACCATTACTCACTTAGAGCACAAACAAATGCTTTGAGAGTCGTCACTCACAGATTTCAGTCTAGTTCAGTTATGTGTGTATATATAAGCATATATATATACACACACACACACACGCACCTTTAAAGAACATACACTGCATTCTGTCTCCCAGCGCCC
Organism: Centrocercus urophasianus; assembly: GCF_019232065.1. Classification (NCBI taxonomy): domain Eukaryota; kingdom Metazoa; phylum Chordata; class Aves; order Galliformes; family Phasianidae; genus Centrocercus; species Centrocercus urophasianus. Next base: position 18,508,152 of record NW_024884744.1, on the reverse strand, counting down.
AGCAGGTAGGAAATAGCAAGGAGCCACTTCCTTTCCTTCAGCCCTTAGCGAGCTCTTCCTTCAGTTTTCTGTCCTTGAAATACCCCTAGTCATGCAGCCACGATTAATTTTGACTCCTGCTTTCAAGCTGCTGCCTGTTGGCTTTCTGCTGTGTGCTGCCTCTTATTTGACCCCTGTATAAATCAAGAGCTGTGACCAGAGCCCTTCCACTCTGTTTGCATCCAATCCACCCACAGGTGGGTGGAACGCTTTTCAGTTCCAAGAACAGAAGTATTTTAAGAGGAATGAGAGCTCAGTGTGGCTGATACTATGCCAACCTCAACCATTTTCAGAGTTTGCACCCACCCAAGGGGCTCAGCAGCAGCAGCCTGTTCTTTGGATTCTTGTTTTTTTAAGCATTGCTGAAAAAGGCACAATTGGCAAATTTGTTTGACTGAAAGGTGCAGAGCGTGCCCACGAGCTTCAGTGAGCTGTGCAACTACCCCAATACCACTGTTACACTGGCAGGAGGTGCCAGGGCTTCCAAATGGATTTCCACCTGCTGTCATTCCTCGAGTCTTTTAAAAATAATTGTGGGGGTTTGTTCCTGTTAGTTTTGTGGGTTTTGTTTGTTTGTTTAAAGAGTGGCTGTCAACAAGGCCGAGCACTTTTTCCCATTTTTTAATTATTGCTAGAACTCAGAAACTCAAAGACTGGCCCTAAGATGTAAGTGCAGACATCATCTAGCAAGGTCAAAGCCGCCAGCTATTTCAGCCAGCTGGAACAAAGTCACAGCTCAGTCTCAGGCACCAGCAGCAGACAGGCAGGATGCTGCCCTCCCCACAGGCTGTTGGGAGCAGTGGGTGCACCTTGCTGTGCCTGGGCCAGCAGACCAGGGCAGGCAGCCATGGGGAGCTGGTCTCTTTCCACCAGCACTGCTCATTCACAGAGCTGCCTGCCAATGGGGCTTTCTGGGTTTGACACTTGCTAGAAAGCCACAGCTCAGACTATTCATGGAACTTGCCCCAGATTTCCCTCAGCAGTGAGAAAAAGCTGCTTTTTTCTGTATATTGGAAGGTATGGGACTGAGTCACCTTCCTTCTCATTCTGTGAGTCGGGAGAGTTAAGGTCTGTTTACATCTGGGGGTGGAGAATATGGTGAGAACTGGGGCTAATGAAATGACTGCTGCATGACATGAAAACAGCATGAAACATCAGTCTGGGTTTCCTTCTTGCCAGGAGGCTCAGCAGTGCCCAGACCCTCCCAGTCCCCCCAGGAGCTCCTCCAGCAGCACGGCACAGTCTGGGTGCACAGGAGAGCAGCAGACCACCCAGCTCACATTGCTTTGCAGATTCAGCATTTATAAAACGAAGGGTCATGGTATAACTAGCACCAAGTTAACAAATACAAATAGGTTTACAAGAGCATCACATACCTCTGCCAGTGGTACCTTGGATTTTGGTGTGGAAGCTGCTGGTCCGAACAGGGGTAATCGTCAGTCATATACTGTATCCATTTGTTTCTAGGGGAGTTACATTTAAGGATTCTCCTCCAAATGTGCATTTTCTAATCCAGAACCGTAGGCAGGAGTTCTCCTACACAGAACAGTCAATATGTCTTAGTTAATAAACAGGTTAAAGAAGAGGGAAGCACGTAATACAGATGTTCAGTTCAGGATCATTCCTCTTCTCCTACTGGTGGGGAACACATTTATGATGGGCTGAAATGTTACAGGCCCTATATAGACTCTAATAATGTTCAGTTTTAGAAGCTTAGACTCATCATCATCTCCAATCTGATCTAATGTACTCTTCTTAAGTTAGTGAGAGAGGATCGGAGGAAATGGTATTCTGGATCCTGGAACAATTTATGCAGAAGAACCAGGAGTCAGCACTGCAAAAGCTGAGCCAAAGTAAGAGGATGAAATTTGTTTTTAATAAAACCTGGGGTTAAAAATAATAGTAATAATTAATAAATCGAAGACTTTTTTCCTCTTCCCCTTTACTCAGATCACAAACCGGACTGCTAAGTAAGCATCAAAGCTACAGTCCTAGATGCTCTTACATTGGTGGTTGTGGTTATTTACAAAGAAATGTTCAATACCAGAGCATTTTTACGCTAAAACGTTTAAATACTTGCCTTTAAAACTGCTTACCAGGAAAACAACAGGAAAAGGATGTGGCCTGATAAATGTTTGTAACAACTTCATCAGGGCTCTTTTTATACAAATGAAGATGATTTCACTAAAAATTAATAAGTACGGGAAGTCTTAAGAGTGCAATATTAGCAGTCAAGCAAAATCTCCAAAATTTCAGCTGACTCACTGGGAAGTTTTACTGACCATGAAAATTCATAAATTCATACTTTTTTTTTTTTTTCTCCTTTCTTCTTTTTTATATATACAAGGGCTGCTCCAAAAATAATGCCTCCTATTTTATGATGTTAGCCCACAACATCAGAGGCAGATGTTGGTGGTATGGCAGCAGAGGTTAAGCCTTCCCACCAACATCCCGTTATGTTCTGTTGCTGTGTGACAGACAGGGGCAGTCTGACAAAATGGCATCTGACATGGAAGCACATATGAGGCAAAGAGATGGAAATGAATTCATCCATGCGGGAAAAAGTGGCACTTACTGACATTCAGTGATGCTTGCTGAATGTTTCTGGAGACCAAGAAGTGGATGTGAGCACAGTGAAGGGTGGGTGATGAGTTTCAGCAGTGATGCTGTCATAGCAGCTGTGAAACAGTGGGTCACCTCTGCTAGTATAGAAGTTTACAAGCATGGCATGCAGGCTTTTGTTCACTGCTGGTGAAAAGGCATAAGCTGCTGGTGGTGACGATATTGAAAAAAAGTGTTTTGCAGCCAAGAATTTACGCTACCAAATAGTGTTACTGTACTCTTTATATCCACTGTAGCTTCCATAGAAATAAAAGGGAGTCATTACTTTTGGAGCAAGCTACGTATCTTTAGTAACTAGACCACAAACAACAGAGAAGGCAGATCCAAGACAAAACTGAACCAAAGGGGCAATGGGACAGCCATTCAGCATGCATAGAGGTCAGAGACGCAGAGCAGAGATTGGGATGCACATCTGTAACGATGTCCTGTTGTGCAATATGTGCCACACCAGGGAGTGGAAGGGCCATCAAAGTCCTTAAGTGGTCAAAAAAATATTGTAAAAGGTTTTGCCTTACTGAATAATTATGAGCACAAAAAAACCCAAACGAATATCAACCTAAGCAACAACATGGAGAGCCTTTACTTACAAACGTGATAGAGAAAACCACCACTTCCACAACATGAAAATCAAAAACTTCTGACATTTCTTTTTTGTTGTTGTTGTTTCTCAAAGCCAAGAACTTACTGAGATTCAATAGACTAAAACAAAATGATGAATGAAGGGCACTGGGAAGAGTTGCTTCCCTTAAAACCACTTATGTTGCAGGATATTTCCTGAGAGAACCTTCGAGTTCCAGCGAGTGCTCCGACAGTTAAACATGCCATTTGCTGCATGTTTTTCTAAGAATGTTTTTAAGTCAAGTCAGTTACATCCTGAGTGTGGTTCAAGAATTCTTTTCTGCAATCTGACAATCAAACACTTCTGGATTTATCACCTCACAAGCACTGAACCTTGCAAGTTCCTCGTTTTATAGGCAACCAGCATCAAAGGCATCATTCGCACTGCCAAACCACACTGCCTGCTGCTTTTTCAGGCAGACCGAAAGCTGCTCCCCAGCTTTGGTTTACCACACAGCTCCACGAGCTCTTGTGCCAGACGGCAAGACGGGGACAAACCAGCCATCACCTCTCAAAGCACCTTACCACGTCCTGGCAGCACACGCCATCTGGGTCCCAGCTCCTGGTGCCCTGCGGATGAGCGCTGTCCTCCCATCAGTGTCTGCAGGCTGCCCATGAGGTCATCAACTGATGGCTTTTGAAGGGTTTGGCGTTAAAAATAGAGCTGGAAGTTCAGGATTCTCTTTCTGAGTCTGCATGTCATTACTTGTAGTAATTGGTTTGAGAAGAGAGTGCCTCAACAGCTAGCACACAACCAAGATGCCTGCACTCTACTACAAAACAGGGCCAGTGACAAGAAGGGACACCAAGCTACAAAGAGACCTCCTCTGCTTTTCATCAGAACGTGATTGAAACAAGCGAACGGACTTTATCCCACACAACCTTCTCTCTGTTAGCAACCAAAGCTATGAAAAAAATGATTACTGTGCAGCAGAACCTAAAAAAACTCAACCCCAAACCCCACCACTCTACGCTGCTGCACAAACACCATCAACGCTCTTACAACGGCACAAGATCTGCTTGAAGGCCACCACTTCCTGAGTTCAGCTACGGAAAAAAGGGAGAGAAAGATATTCTTCTCTTCATCCTTTCTGCAATCAGCACGTACTGTAACTGCATCAACTGTATCATAGAAGCCTCACCCCACATAAAATGTTATGGGAATTAAATAAGATAAACCGAAAAATTCATATGAATTAAGAGAAGGTGTACATATATGGGTAGTGACAGGAAACGTTATCTTTTCTTCATAACTTCTTTTGCATGTTGCACATAGCTTCAGCGGAGTTAAGAAATGCACTTACCAACTGGGAATAGTTAATTCTTCTTATGAAAGGGCAGACAGCAGTCATTTCTGAACATCACAGGACTTCCCAAAGAAGTGTGAATACCAAGATGCGATTAATGCAGTGTTGTTTGACCTGGGAGCTGATCCTTGGGAAGGAACAGCCTAAAAATAATGTTGGCATCAGGAAAAAGATATCCAGATATGCAATTTGGGAAATTGCACTCCACTCCTTTGTATCACTTCTGGAAAGTCCTTTTGCATTTCTCTGCTATGATTTCCCATGCGTAAAGTTGAAAAGACGACAGATCCCACCTCTGTTGTTACCAGGATGACACCAGAACAGTTACGTTTAGGAGCGGATGGAAACTCCCTGAGTTGAGTGCCTGATCCTGCAGGGCAGTCATGGTGCCTTGTGATGTGTGCAGACATTCAAATCATCCTAAAAAAGGCTTGGCTGGGTGCAGCAAACACCTCATCAGCACAGTACTTGGCAGAGGTAACACTGGATCAATGGGATATAAAGTGAAGCACCAGAATCACATGTGCCACATCAAGCTCACAGCCAGAAGAGAGAGAATTGCATTCACACACTGTTTGGGTAATGAAATAATACAGCAAAACTCTGAGAAAGCAGAATGAATTAAAAATAAAAACAAGATGACAAAAAATTTTTTACTCTTGGGAGTACAGCTTCAATGCATATTCAGGGAAAAGTACTGCTATTGCATTCTGATGGTTGTGACCACTTTTCTAATTCATCTTTTCACAACCACACTTGGAGCTTTGCTGCCCTCAGATCTCTGCCACCTTCAGAAGACAAGAGCCATCATTCAACAATTCACATCTAACTGATCTCCTAAAATTCTAACAAAATGGTTATGTCTGTGCTTTCAAGACTAAAATGCTAGACGTGTCCGCTGAACAGACACAAGTATATCACACACTGCATAGATGTTTGTCAGCAGAAGAACTCTGTGAGAAATAGGAAGAAAAAAGTAACCTGGGGAACTCAGTGAGGACAGCTCTATGACCACCCTTTCCTTATTCACTGAGCAGCTTGCTGCTGGAAGTACTGTCAGCAGCAGGATCCCACTTTCTGACATTCTTCCCCTAAACATCCACTGCTGGCTTCAAAGATAGGACATCTTACTAGAAACACTTTTTCTCTTTCCTACAATGACTCTTACGTTCTTGCTCAGTTAATCATTTTCTCATAATGATTTTTGAGGCCCTCCGGGCTGCAGTAACTTGTCACACACTGTACACACACGCTGTGCTAGTTCACACGCCTCCAGAAATGAGGTGTGGAAAACACTGAGAACAAATGCTATGTGGAGGCTGATTGATGCCTGTCACCACAAGCAGTGCGCTGGTGGGACACAGTTCCTCAGTCACACAAGTAGCCTGAATGGCTCAAAATGTGCATGGCTGCCTTTTGGACAGGAGGTGCAGTTATACAGTCCCCTACGTGCAGTTGTGTGTGCATGTTGGCTCTACGAAAAACAAAGCAAAAGCTCCTCAATCATCATCAGTTATTGATTTTTTTCCACCTTGCACAAGGACAGCTGAAGTGTCTGCTTTGTCATGCCAGGGATTGGGGTTATATCATAGAATCATAAAGTCATTTAGGTTAGAAAAAATCTCTAAGATCCTCAAGTCGAACCCCAGCCCACCATGCCCACTGCCCACGTCCCTCAGTGCCACGTCTCCACAGCTCTGAACACCTCCAGGGATGGTGACCCCATCAATCAGCTGTGCCAGTGCCTCACTGCTCTTTCTGGGATGAAATTCTTTTAAATAGCCAACTTGGGTATGAGTTGAAGGCAAATGTAGGTTAGGGCTTGAGTAGGAAAAAAGTGTAAAACCATCTTTGAGGTGTCAGAATGAGTCAGCCATTTGGCTGGAAAGAGGCACGCTGTGGTGTGGGGGCCCTCTGTGGGTACACCAGCACTGTTGGACACTCACTGGGCTGAGCCAAAGGTATACAATGGGAAGAGCGGCAGCACGGCCCACAGGTCCCCTCCAGGCTGGCAGCAGGTACTGTGCAGCTGAGAGCAGAACAAGCTGACATGTCCTCAAGAGCCCCACACAGCATCCCCAGCTGATATCTCTATTGAAATGAGTCATCTATTTCAACAAACTCAAAGCCACCTCAAAGGGAGACATCAGCTCACCTGCTCACTCACACAGCAGATTTAGCTCCTCTACCACTGAAAGAACCCTTCTCCATTGAGACAGTTATGGTTCTCCTGCACGGCCAAGGTTTGCAGGTTCCTCCTTCAGGTTTTGGGTCCTTCCAAGGGACACTAAAAGCTGGTGAGCTGGCCTCCCCTTGGAGTCAGAGTTCTGCACTGGCACAACACTTTCCTGGCCTCACCAGCAGTGCTTATGGTCGCTTCCTCAATAGAGGAAGTTGTTTGATTGAGAGTTCAATAACTATTGAACTCAATAGAGTTGTTTCAGCTGTTTTTTGTGCTTTTGTCCCCTCAGCCCAACACAAAAGGCAGAGCTTTTGGCTTTCCCTTTGCTCTTTACTCCTTGGTCATGCACGGTATGGGCAGCAGAGCAAACGCAGTGAACGCAGGGAGCCAAGTGCTTTGCTGGTGAAGACAATTATGGGGTAAGCCCTCTCAGCTACAGGACACACTGTTCCTCCTGGTGATCAACCATAGGTAGAGGCCGAAACGTTGCAGGGCTGAAACTGTGCTTTGCATTTCCCCTTCAACCACGAGATGGAGCAACTCAACAACAAATGACGGCAGAGCCAACGAATTTAGGTAGAAGGACGTGGCATCCAAGTTCTGGCTCTCCTGGAGGTCGCAGGCAGTCCTGTGGGGATGTTGTGATGGCCCAGAGCCAGGATGTGATCCGTGGCTGAGGGTGAATAGGAACAAATTCCAAAAGCCTCTGGGCCTTCTCCAGCCAGGGGGGGTGGAGGGAAGGGTGTTGTTCCTGTGCCACTCATTGAAGCCCTCCAGCAGGACCAAATAGCTCAGAAATGAGCTCAGCTCTTCATGGTGACCCCAGACAAGCACTCTAGCAGTAGAAGGTTCCCCAGGACCATCCTAAGGATTTGCATATTGGTCTGTTGAGGTATCTGCTAAACAGTTTGGTGTCCCCCACTGCTGTTCCCTTCTGGCTGGCTCCCAAAGCTTCCTCTCCAGCACAGAGCTACAGCAGCCCTTCTGAAAAAGGGAAAATCCAGGGGTGGGGACATAGGAGGGCAGAGGAGAGGTGTGAGAAACTGAAAACTGGAGATGTTGAAGGGCATTTGAGGGAAATCAAATAGGAAAGCAAGAGGACTATAGCAGAGAATGCTCTCTCTTCTTGAGTAGAACAATGATTTTTCTCCCTAATTAGACTCTAATTTAGATAACCAGCACCTTGAGCTGGCCGGTGCAGCTTGGCACAGCTAGGGGAAGGTCAGCCCCAAAGCTGAGCACAAGGAACCAGCAGAGCCTAACCTGCTGCCACCCAGGGCTGCCTGCATGACCTAAAGGGCAAATCTGTGTGGTGGTCACAGAGAAATGGCAAAGATCTCAACACAAGTCAAAATGCGTGTGGAACAGCTCCTTCTTCAGGAAAAAGCAATGAGGTGACACACACATCAGGTGATCCGTTGCCCACTGGTGGCATTGGTGATGTGCAAAGAGGTGCAAGATTGCAGCAGGCCAAACAATCAGACTGCAAGACAAGGGGCAGCCCGCCCACTCTTGTGGTCCTACTGAAGTATCACAACCTATCAGCATAAGATAGAGGCCTACAGTGTGAAAAGAAAGGCACCTTGCCTGCCCGCAGCTTCCTCACCCCTGCATCACAAGTTGCACTATTAATCAACAGTCTGGGAGTACCCCAGCCTTTCTATATGTTACTCACACTGTTTCGTTTCCCCTTTGCTGTCATCCTGCAGCATCACTTTTTCCCACATTCTCCAAGCGAATTTGCACCACCTGCATGCCATCCTGGCCACTCAGCTACAGAATCCTCCCTAAAAATCTTGCCAGGATATTTGCTGACAAAAAGCAGCCCAGCCCTTGGCAATGGCTAGAACACGGCGTGCTGAGAACAACCCCAGCATTTCTGCTTCCTCATCCACTCCTTTTCAGAGCATCCCTCTTCAGACGTGCAGTCACACGAGGCTTTCTGTCCAGACTTCTGTGCACCCCCTGATGAGGCAGGCAGTGCTTACGTGCCATGAGAATACATGCATCCAAGGGAAAATGAGAAACAACTCCACAAGTACTAGGAGAAATCCCTGCAGAGGGGGATGAGTGAGCAATCCTTATGAACACTGGGTATCAGAACATCTGCAAACAAGGGAGTGGAGATCTGTGGTGGCTGGGTTCTGTCCCACATCCCCAAATTTACCCCCATCATCCTTATTTCCCCTTCTAGTAAAGGGGATTGCAAAAACACATACAATGGGCAAAAAAAGTAGTTTTCCTGCTCCTCCCTTAACAAAGTCAGCACCTGACACTCTTCATAGGTAAATTCCCTGCTTCTCAGCAGTATAAGCAGATGCAAGAGCAACCTTTTTCCTTTGTTCCTTTTTTCTTTTTCATTTTTTTTAAATACCAACTCAAAATGAACATTTAAAAATCACCACCGAAAACTGATGATCTCTTTTTCATTTCTGGTAGCACAAAAAGGAATAGGCACTGACAGCAGTAGCTCAGGATATAGGTTGAAGAAGCCAATGCTCTTGTAGAAAGAAGTCACACAAAGCTCTGCAGGGCCAGAATTTCCTCCTCTGTTAATGGAAACTGCTCTGAATGGGTGACTCACAGAGATGTGAGCCTCACAAAGCAAACTATTTACATCCTCAAATGAGCTTTGTGACAGATCACCTACACAGCACATATGCGTAGACAGAGTAGGGATGTGTTGCTGTAATGGAAGTGTATGATGAATCAAAAAGCAGCAGCACTTCATGGATTCTAACCTCCACATGGGCTGTTTCTTTGCATGCAGCTCACTCCACAGCCTTCAAAGAACACACAAGATTCAAGAATTCTACAAGCCAAAGGGAGCAAGTCAACAAGAAGTGCTAGAGATAGCCCAAAGGTGAGTTGGCAAGATACAGCATTATGTTATAGAGAAATCTGACCTTAGAAACTTTCTTCTTGCTTTCTTCTTGCTACATGATCTGAAAACTAAATGTACTTTGTGTCACCTGTTTTGCTCACAGCATGTTTACTTGTTGGGGTTTTTTGGTTTGTTTCTGAAGAAAGAACAAACCATCCTTTGGCATCTTCTCTTTTTAGAAATCTATACATCAAGCTAGACTGAAATGTCTTTTAATCATCACTAGACCTGTACCAAGTAAAACTTTGGGTAAGGAGCTGAAATTTTACTTTCTTACTTTATTTCCCTACACCTACAATTTCCTTTGACACACTGTTATTTAAAAAAAAAAAAAACAAAAAAAAAAAACAATGAAGGAAAAATAAAGGTCTAATGAAATCTTCTTAGAAAGGCAATGCAGCAAAGAACTTTCTCAATATTGATAACTTTTCAGGAATTCCTTAACCAACTTGTCATCCCTCTGGCTGTCAGCAATCGGTTCCCTCCCAGCATTAAAAGGGCTGGCAATGCTTCATGCAAGGATGGGGACTCCGTAGGAGAGCAGCATGCTGTGGGCTCAGGACACCATTTTGCTCAGTGCAGTGCCTCTGCACAGCTTCATCTCATCAGTGTAACCCCAGGAGGGCTGAGCTCCCAGGCACTGAACAACCTGCTGCATCACTGGGGATGCTTCTCCCTTCCACCCACTCGGATCCCCAAGTGCTTCCCAACCTCAGGCTTTCCTGTCCTGTTGTATCTGGATAAGAGATTTTCTTTTTTTTCCCTCAGTTTCTCACATAAAGCAGCAGAGCTGCACTGCTGTCAGGGCTGCTGCCCCACTGCTAAGCCGTGCCCCCGTGTCCTCTGTGGTGCTCTGCAGCAAAGGAGGCTACTGAGTGCACAGCCAGCAGCACTGCCAGATGTGGGGACACACATACCTGCTCCAGCAGCATGCAAGCTGCACCTGACCCAGCACATGACCACAGTCATGCCAGCAGCTATTCTCCTCATCAGGCTGAGTTTCTGGGGCTGTTTTTCTCATTTCTGTAATTTAACCAAGAGCTTACAGAACTGTTTACCCGGCATCAGCATGTCCTTACAGAGCAAACTACCAACCTGCTCTTCCTTTCTAATAATTGCTAGTTTTTATGCAAGAATTCTTTTTCCACTGTGCTGATCTTTGTCTCAAACTACAGGGCAAGAGAGCTTACCTCTGAAACGCCAGGGAAGCGGCTTGGTCTGCAGAACAGGAACGTGCACTGTCCCCCTAATGACAGGCTGCCAAATCCAAAATGAAACAGCATCAGTGTCAGTAACTCATGTAAGAAAAGCACCAGGTAAAAGTAACAACAGTTACGGGGAGGCAGATGAAGGTGGTTTCTGAGCTCTAACAGAAAGACTTTTAGAAGGGTTTACTTACAGACAAAATCTGCTGTGAAAGAATTGGCTGCAAGAAAGAACCAGTATCCCTGGGCGTTTGGATTTGTGAGTGATTCTGACAGCAGAAACCAATAAGAGCTTTCCTGACCCTTATCAGGAGAGCCTGAGGGCAGGGTCCAGCCTTCTTCTAACAGAGGATTACTTCAGGACCCCTGCACAGACCTGTCTACCTTGATATTTTTAATCCTCTCTCAGGGAGAAGAAACCACTGCATATTTGCTGCACTCTGCAGCAGACAGCAGTTTACCAGCTGTGGTAAGTCTGGTTGATTTAAGCAAATGTTTGGGTTCCTAAGTTTCATTTTTCTTCCGAAGACCTAGTCTCTACAGGTTGGGAAGCCAGCACACCAAGAAGAAGTACTGTCTCCAGGTCTGCAGACACTTGCAGACCTCACTGGCCTTTGCATCAGGTTTTAGATGTGGTCTTCAGTCTTCCTTGTGGTGCAGGTGATTTTCTTCTCTATACTTACCTGGAGACATGAATGACACCTGTACCAACAGCAGTATCAACCCCAGAGTAGAACTGTTCCAGCTGATCATGTACACTCCCACATTTATCCTGGGATTGCTGTTCAATGTGATGGCCCTCTCGTTGCTATTTTTTCCAGCTAAAAAGCTGTCAGAATCTACAGTCTACCTGATAGCCCTTATTTTCCTGGATACTTTGCTGCTGTTCACTCTTCCTTTTAAAATAGTTTCCTATCACCTCCAGAACAACTGGAAATTCGGGTCCATGTTTTGTTCCATCTTGGAGAGTCTTTACTTTATAAATATGTATGGCAGCATCCTCATCTCCCTCTGCATCTGCGTTGACCGCTACATCGCAATCCAGCACCCTTTCATGGCCCCTGCCCTGCGCTCCACCAAGAAGGCTGCTCTGGTCTGTGCTGTCATCTGCCTGGGCATCTCGGCTGGGACTGTGTCTACTTCCCAGTTTCATGAGGAGAGCTACAACATCTCGTCCTGCTTCTACAACTTCTCCAAAAGCACGTGGGAAAACACAGGCCTGATAATCACCCTGGAGCTGATCTTCTTTGGCAGCATGGTGGCCATGGCCTTCTGCACCATTCAGATCATCAGGTGTCTGAGAAATCACAGAAAATCAGGGAACACCCAGACACATATGACCAGAGCAGAGAAGGTAGTAGTGACAAACTTTGTCACGCTTTTGGTCTGTTTCACACCTTACCATGTGACGTTCTTCCTGTACTTTTTGGTGAGAAATGGCATCATGCACATCCCTTGTCACACTGTGCTACGGGACATCCTTCATGTCACCCTTTGCTGGGCTAATCTGAACTGCTGTCTGGATGCGGTCTGTTATTATTTTGTTTTAAAGGAGTCTGCAGAAGGTTCGTTGCAAAACAAAGTGAGAAAGCACCAAGAGGAAAGATTTGATCCACACACTGAACGTTAGTTACTTTACCCAGCAAGAGGAGATGCTATCATGAAAAGTGCAGGACCTTGAACTACTTTTCTAAACCATTTACTTTAAATACTCAGATGTGAAAATATGTCATAAAAAGAACAGAACTAAGCCTATTTTCAGGGCTCCTAGCTTGCTTCCCTTCCACAATGCTTTGTGCTGTCATTTATGGATAAAAAGAATCGAAATTATTTCTTGTAAATAGCGATGCATATCTCTTGGGATGTGATTCCCTTTTACTTTGGGAAGAAAAAAAAAAAAAAAAGTATTTACTTACAAATGGTAGCATTTTTCACTTCAATGTCCTCACCACACCTGCAGTCCTCCAGACCTTCAGTCACTACAGCCCTGGGCTGCAAAGAAGCAGAGACATGGAGTTTATGGCAAAAAGCTTCAGATGAAATCCTGTTGCCCCTACTGCCCTGATCATACATTGTGTTATAGACTGAGTTCCAGATTTCCCTGCCAGCTCTTTTTACAGGCTTTTCACATACTGGTTCCTTCCTGGTTGGAACTACAAAAGCAGTTTCATGCACAGAGCCAAACCAAACAAGACATTCAATAAAAAAGCCTGAGCCCAGCGCAGCAGAGAACAGATGACAACCCCCCCATTCACAGGGAAGTAAGGTAAAAGCCCCAAAGCAGCAACCAGCACCATAGGACCTCAAACGACTTTTTGTACCTTGGAAGAAGATGAGCGCTATCACTTCCCAAACAAACGAGGCAATAAAAAAATCCACTGACAGAAGCCTCACATACCAATCAGTTACTTTCTTATCAGTGCTCACAGGCATCCAGATAGCCTGCATTTGTCATTGGTGGTCCCAATGAGAGAGGGACTGAGAGAGGCAACGCAGTGCCCTGAGTACACTGCTGCCTCCAGCACTGCTCTGTAGCAGCCAGTCCCTTTGCCAGGGTTGAGAATGATGACAACTGAAGCAGTTAGTGTTCATATTCACGTAGAGCTGGATCCTTGCAGTATTATCTCCCAGACAGGGATACTAATTCCAGCCTCTCCACTGACTTTTCTCTGTACATTTGTGAGAAGGATTATGCATAAAACCAAGAACTGACTTCCTCTTGAGCTCCACTTTGCATGTGGAGAAAGTGAAAGTTTATGATGTTGCCACATCTTTGTACGAGATCTACACTGAAGAAGTGCAGTTGCTGAAGAAGGAAATGCAAGCCTGATGCGGACATCAGTATCTTCCATTTCCTCCCTCAGTAAATTCAGAAAATCTAGCTAGCTTCCCTGCCAGCAGACAGCAGATCCTCATCGCCTCCTTGTTCACAGCTTGCCCTTAGCTGCACTGCAATAGACACAGAGGTTTTATCACTGAGATTTCAGACTTTTTTTTGGAAACGTGGTTTATGTATAACAGAAGAAAGCATTGCTGGTGCAGAAGACTTAGCAGCGGTTAAAATGGACACCAAAGGGGTTGTTGACTTTAACCAATAACGCCTGAATATAGGAACAGAGATTGTATCAGTTCCTCACAAGGCAAAAAATGCCTTAGTATAATGGGAAACTGATTTCAATTGCATTTCTGCAGCACGAGGCAGCTCCTCCTCCCAGAGAAGGAGTGTGAAATAGTTTATTTTGCTTTGCAAGTGGAGTGCTGCAATGGGCACAGGCAGAAATCACACTCCATTCAGCAAAGCTGCTGCATACTCTCTTACTGACCGCATTTACTGGTGATAGTGATGTTATCAGATAAAGTGCTGTAAAGATACAGAAATGACACCACACAGTGACAGGAGCACTCCCATTGCTGACCTTGCTGTGACAGAGTCAGAGGGACACACGGCCCTGGACACATCTGGTATTGGTGGGAGGATGCTCTGCCTCTCACACCTGACCTCTGCAGCCTTCTCCTGGATTTGCAACTGAGCAGTGTGCAGCAGTACAATTCAGTTGAGTGCAGCAGCTTGCCTTGCTCAGCTTCAGAGTGAAGGGGAACTGATTTCTCTAGAAAGGCAAAGGCTTTTCCCTCCACTGAGAAACTTCTAGCAATAGACTCCAATGACTCCCTGTATTTTAGATACTGTGAAAGGCAAAGCACACCTACAACATCTCTGTTTATCCATCATCTCATCTCACTTATTCTCCTTACTCCAATTTTTGTACATTGCTGCTTCAAAAGGGTGACATTTACCACATTTTCTAACATGACAAAACAGTTGCTGTTAAGAATCCAAACAGCTGTTCTATGAAGGATCACAAACATTTCCCAAGAAGAACACCAAAGAATGTAAAATTTTATGTCTGCTATATACCACAGATTTCTATTAATCCTTGTCTCCGTTCCAAAAGATTAAGCTGGTTTTATACCTGTGAGCAAATATTAGCAGTTTAGAGTTCTGAACGTGGCCAGTCAGTTGTTCACCTGAAACTAAGCATTACAAACCCAGGAAATCCAGGTTAGACTGCACTTCAGAACACATCAATGCAATCCTGACCATTCCCTGTTAATTATTAACTTTGTGATAACAAAACCATCTCCCCGAGTGACACCTAACCCAGGCCCACTTGGCCAGCCAGTGTCTGAGACAATGAAGGGCAGTATTTGAATTAGGTTTATGCATGAGAAGTTTCAGACAGCAGAGACCAGTCTGACTTCAGCTGTGCTAATAGGCTTGAAAACATCCCAACTAGAAGGGGGCAGAAACAAATGAATGGGACTGTCTGCAAACCAGACCTAGTGGAGCTGTAAAGCCCTGTGGATAGGTTTGTTTCCCTCATGCAGAGTGAAATAAGTTAGTATTAATAATGAATGTGTTTATGCAGGCCATTTTATATAAGTAGAGAGAAAGCAAAAGAGGCTGAGCTCTGAAGTACACATCCTTGATCTGACCTCAGGCTCTTGCAGAAACTCCTGCCTGCATCTACCCAGCGAGGGTCATGGGGCAGAGCCCTGCTGCACAGTGAGACATGCTCACTGCCACTTGAGATGCTCTGGGGTGCCCCACTCAATCACCCATTCCAAGTTAAATGGGGATGGGCTCTACTGGGCTTTTCTCACTTCTCACTGCCCCTCACTGCTAGCCTGCCACAAACCTCCAACCCCTTAGGCCATCACACACAGCACAAGGACTCCTAAATCCTATCCTACTCACTGAACTTCAGGTTGTGTAGCTTGCAGATCAAGGCAGCCAGACTCCCATATCGAGAACTAACTTATTTGCTTCAGGTGAAGGGGCTGTTTTTCTAGAATTCATCTGCATACATTCAAGAACCTTATTTTCAGTGTCCTTCACCATTCTTACAGTCACATCTGTCATATGAGGTCTACACTCCTGCCCCCACCCAGTGCTTACACATCCTTTGAACACAGATGTGAACAGCACCACGTAGGTCACCCTCTCTTATTAAAGTTTGGACAAAACTGTCTGGGCACAAATTATTTTCCCAGGCAAATAAAAAACGTCAAAGCAGCAAAACTTGAAGGTAACCCTGAAGGAGCTGGGAGAACAGAAGATCTTTGCAGATCAGTTTGAGGGCTCCTATAAAAGTCTGTGGGTAACCAATGTGGCACAAAAGTCAGAACAAAGTGTTGCTAGGCAAGTTTCCCAAACCCAAGGAGATGAAGAAGAGGCAGTGCAAGGCTGCAGAAGGTGACAAACCATTCTGTGGAACAGAACCACAGTGCAGGTTCCCTGCTGGAGCAAACAGAGAGCGGAGGGGGAATTCACTGATGAAACTTCCATTTCTTTAGTGCACCCCACTCTCACTGCAAACCACATTCCCTCAACTTCTGCTGCACCTGATGTTAGAAACCCTGTTCTATATCGCAGTCAGCAGCTGTGGAAATGAAGTCAGGATTGTAGCCTGGAGGGCATGATTGAATTGTGAGCACCCAATTGTGCTCACTGCAGAGATTCCAGTGGTCAGGCTCCAAGCAAGGAATAACTAATAGGGGATAGACCAGTTCTTGAGGAAAAAAAGGGCCCTGCTTTCATACACATAGTATTTGTTAGGAAGACCAATGGAGGAGAATAAGGAAAGTCAGAGGTGAAGCAGCGGAATCCTTCAGGGCTGAAGGTTTTTCAGGAGAATCTTTAAACTGTAAACAAAATTTCAGAGCTGTTTGGGCTTTGCTTTTGCAGCCCTGGGTGGAAGTTTGTAGACACAACCCAAAGCAGGTGTCAGGTTTGCTTCAGCTTTTTCTTTGTCACTTCACCCTTATTCATTTGTCACTATTTATACCCTTACAGACGATGTCCAACATCTGTTACTAAACAGTGAAAGGAGATAAAAACTTTAAGAAAAAATTAACCCAAGAAGGAAAGCAAATCAAAGCAAAGAGCAGAGGGGTGGTAAATTAACAGCAGCTCTCCCCAGCAGGTGTCCACTCTGGAAGCTGCCATGGGAGATCTCAGCAGCAGCACCAGTGCCAGGAGACGGATCCATAGGGACTGGGGTGGCTGTGGGAGCGTGCAGGAATCGTCCAGTAAATTGATGGGAAAATCTCCCTCCCTTGGGCTGCCACAAAGAGAAAATGTCAGGAGAAGGTACAGGCAAGTGGCAGAGCAGTGACCAGGCAGCAAGCAATGCAGCTGCTGGGGGCTGTGTGCCCTGGCTGCCTCCTGGTGCTGCCCTCTGGCACAGGGCTTTGTTCAGACACAAAACAAACAAATCCATGAAAATCAACACCCTCCCGCCCCCAAAACAGCAACAGAAAAGAACAATACCCAAATATTTCCCCACATACCCCACTGCCTTTGGGATTTGCTTCCACAAGGAGTCCCTGCTACCCGTTGGGCAGCCGTTCCCTGGGCAGGCTGCTCCTCAGCATGGTGGCTGGAGGGATTCTTTTGTGTATAGGCAGCAAGGGATTGCTCTCCTTTCTCCCCACCTGCAAAATTTAAGAACAGCTGCCATCAGAACAGCAGTGTTTTTAAAGCCTTCCTTCACCCAGTGAAGATTTTGCACAGAAACACTTGCCTCATGGCACTGAGCCACGTTGCTGCGAGGAAAAGAGGTGGCCTGAGACACCACCGTTTTTGCTTTGAGCTTCCCTGTTTACTTCACATTTGGGTGAGCACTGGGACACTTACAGGAGCAGATTAAAAGCTGCACGTGAGGAGGATCTGGGCACGAGGACACAGGTGTGTGCTGCCATCCCATCGCCATTTGGGACACCTGTGGCAGCCCCACACCATCTGGTGCAGGAGCTGAGCAGCCCTCGGCCCTGCTCTCCGGCTTGAGGTTAATGCAAAACCGTGGGGTAGAAGGGAATTGAAGAATTAAAGACCTGCTGATTTTGTATGGGCGAGCACAAAGTCCTGCTCTGACGAAAGGCAGCGCTGCAGGAACAGCTAGGCTGAGCGCTGGATGAGTTCAGATTGCCAAGGAGATTCATGCCAAATATTTACCCTTTGGTGCGATTAAACAACTCCATCCAAAGTGCTGAATGAAGGTGAAGTGCTTTTCCTCTGCAAACCTCATTATGGAGTCAACATGCCTTCCTCTCCCCACTCGGCAACCCGGCCAGCAGGTTTGTTCCTTGTTACCTGCTGTTGTGAATGAGGTTTGCTTTTGCTTGCTGTTTGCTCATCCATTTCATGGGCTAACACTGTCGTGGGGTGGAGGGGGGGGGGAAGAGAAACCATTTACATCCTTGACATCTTAATTGAATCTTTTTTAAAAGCTGCTATAATGCCCAGGGAGAGATGGTCTGAAACACGTATTGCAAACCCGTCTTGTGTCTCAAATGGGCCCAGGCTGAGCTAGGACCACCTGTGCTGTGTTAGCACTCACAGCTCTGCTTCTGACTGCTTTTCTGCATTTTACACACACTCATTTCAATTCATGGAAAAGGGAGAACGGCCCACGTGGAGTGACTTTATTAGAGCAGAGGCAATTGTGGCATCATGATCTGAAAACAGCGAGAAGCAGCTGGGGCCTGATCCAAAGCCTTTATCTTACCTCCTGAAAGGAAAGGAGCACAAAAACCACAGAACAGCAAGATTAAAAATTAGTTGCACCATTAATAATGGACGGGGCACAGAGGGAAATCCTGGGGAAATCTCTTTATAAGACAATGAATTCTGAGAATTTTCTTCAGTGTGCTTCAATCAGTTGTCCTCTTTTCTGAAGCTTCTTTCCCTAGTCTGAGCATGAGAATATCTCAACTATTGCATGGTATGATTTCAATTGGACTCAAAAACAGATCTAAAAGCTCGATTGTGAAGTTATATATACTTGGCCTTTCAGATTAATAAATCCAAATGAATTGAACAACATCGTGGCTTCCACTGAAGAATTCTTTTGCACTAGCAAGAACAGTTAATCAGAACTGGCATAAACACATTCCCTATAAATAATAATATTCCCAGAGAAAATATTCTCTGCAAACTTAAGGAAACAGCTGCTTCGTGATTCTTCAAGCCACCCATTTAAGATATCAACAAGACAGCCTAAAACAAGATTGTGAATACAGTAGAGATGCTGAAAGCAGCAGCCCCAAGGCAGCAGGCAGGGACACACAGTTGGTATTCCTGCTCAGTACTTACTGCCTTACCTGCAGGCACTGCATGTCAGATGCCACTGCATTTCAGAGCAATCAGGTCTGGTCCTCGTGCAGAGAAGCAGAACTCTCCTATGTACATGAGGCTGTTCTGCAGCCACCAGGAAAAGCAACAGCTAGTATCACCCTGTCCTGAAGTCAGCTTTGTTTTGTAAAATACCAGCCAGTATAAATATCTGATGCACAGGGCCATAGGTGTCCAACCCTTTGACTTGCCTGGGCTGCACTGAATGAAGAGGAATTGTCTAGGTTGCTCCAAAAACAATTCCTCCTGTTTACTTCCGTGGAGATTACAACCAATACGAAGAGAGCAATAACATTATTTGATGGAGCAAATTCTCAGATACAAAACACTTTTTCAGCATAGGTACCACCATTAGCTATGAATTTTATGACTGGAGGAGACACGATCAGATTTTTGAGTTGAGTGTCTGATTGCAACTATACATTCCATTCAAAACTTTGTGGATAACGTATTTAAATTGACTGAAAATGGAGTCACAAACAGAAACTGATAATTTTTTCAGCAACCTTGAAACCTATCCTCAACTTCCTTTATCAGAATGAAGAGCACGGCATATTTTTTGCTATTCACAAGACTGTGTTTAGCCAATGTATCCTTACTCTCCAGGAAGCAAAGGGGCCCAATTTTGGACATCCTAAGGCACATATGTAAGTGTGCCCAAGAGTTAGAACAGTCTTTGATTAGTTTGGCATCAATAGAAGGTATCTGACATCTGTTCTTGTTGAGCCGCATGGGCTGGGTACAAACAACAAGGCAAGCTTCACGGGACTTCCCACCAACCCAGCAAGATGCCCCAGCCTGCAGTGGGACACACAGACAACACATTCCAAGGACTGTGCTTGAGGGTGTTGGGACGGGCTGCTCCTGCTCCACGGCAGGGAGACTGAGTTCAGAAGTTATCCTGAAATCCTGTAGTCACACACAGTCAAAACAGATGAGTTTCAAATTCATGGTAACAGCAGATCTTGCCTCTCTATTACCCTTCAAATGGTTAGCTAGTTAAAAATCTAAAGCTTCAGTAGTGATGACGAAGAATATTCCGGGCACTGGTCATCAACAGTCAGAATATGCCTATTTCTTGTACTAACACTGAAACAGATGGTCCTAATAGGTGCACACTGAAATCATCTCCTCAGCACTTACTTTTTAAGACAACATTTTGATTTTCCCAGTAAGCAATCTCCTGGCAGAGCACCACTCAGATCACAGCTTTTTCCTCACTGACCTCTCTTCTGGAAGGGCCGCAGGAATTTCCTGAGGCACAGACACAGAGGAACAGTGGATTTTCCAGACGTGACTCCAGAAAACACCTTTGCAAGCTGCCACCATTTCCATCTTTACATCAGCCCAAATTAATAGCTTGAGCTGCAGAACAGGCTTCGGCAAATGATTGTAGAATGCAAATCCCTTCTACAGAACCCCAACAATGGAAAAAGCACCCAGGTACAGAAGAGGTAAATTCAAAAATGTGTTTTGATTGGGAACAAACACACACTTTATGTATCAGAGGTAAAAGATTTTATTATCCCATGGATGTTTCCTAAGAGGTAAGAGTTCTACCAGACAAAATATACAAAGCATTTTCTTTCTAGACAACTGCATTCTCACCCTATGAAACAGCAACCACATTAGTTCACCTTAAAGAATCAGGGCTTGTCCTTACAGCTGCGGGGTTGCAGGGAGTTAGCATATTCAATGACCAGTTAATTCATGCAGAATCAGAGGGAAGGGAAAAGGTCTGAGCGCTCACTTGAGTGCAGGCTTAGGAGCCCGGAAACAGAGAGAAATGCAGGGCTTAAATCTACCAGTTTGTGATACTTGCACCAAGCAAACCGATACTCTGACTCTCATCATTCACTCTGCGATGAAAGGCTAGGGCTAATAGCAAGTTGTAGTTGGAAAAACACAGCTGTACTATAAAAGCAAATACTCCGCTGGCAGTGGGAAACTTTCCTCACCGGTCTGCATGAAACACGTGCCATCTGACATCTCACATCCACCTTAAAGCAGGAGATCAGCATCTCCTGCTCTACCTATTAAGATCTAATGTTTATGGTTGACTCTTTTTTTATATAAAAAAATAATAACCTGGGCTTCCAAGGACATACTAATTGCTATTGCATTATGTGATCATTTTAAGGTACTGTTTTGTTTTCATATAATTAGCTCACAGTACTACTAATAGAAGTTTGACTCTCAAATACATTGATTTTTTTTTGGTCCTGCTGAGTTAATGACTGTTCTTGCATTTACTTTATCCTTTCTCTTCCTGAAACAACAAGCTCATTTCAACAGATGAACAAGTCCAGATTTGCTGAAAACCAATTAACAAGAATGTGCCAAGCTGTTCTTTCAAGTCAAAAAACTGCCTGCATTTTAAGAACCTCATTAGTTTTAACTATATTTATGGAACAGAGGGAAGAATATTTAATTACCCTGCAATTTTTCTTTCTGATGATCAATAGAAACACAATTTTGTTCACACAGTTTCTCTGCAGTATATTGATGCACTGAATCTTGCCTTGTATCAACACCTGCTCTCCAGCGGTGCCTACAGATGACACAACACACAGCTGGGCTAGAGGAATTATGATCAAAACAGCTTTCTTCAGAGGAGTCCTATGGGAATATGCTCTCAAAAACAAACAAACAAGCAACAAAAAAAACCCAAGCCACCCTGTTTCTGCAGTTGCCAGTAACTACTGATTCTGCTGCTGATACCAGTTTGCATGCTGGCATGGCACCCATCCACAGACAGATGGGATTCTGACAACTCAGAAAGACAGATCTATGTGAACAAAACTCATCTTCCAGGCAGGAGCAGGTCTGGAGAGGTGAGCTGAAAATAAAGCGCCCAGCTCCATCAGCAGCCCATAGATGGGACATCAGATATGAGCTTTGGCAGCATGTATCAAAGGCTCACCTCTATTTACTCAGGCAATACGGCAGCAAATGAGCTCAGGAGCCACAAGCAGACACCACTTGCTTGTTATACTGAAGGCTGAGGGAGGGTAGCCTGGCTGATTCCAGGCATGCCACTCCAATTCAGCCAGAAGCTAGACACAGAAACAATGCATACGGGCTGCTTCCACTGTTTGAAAACTTGGCCTTCATTGGGACAACAAACTGTGAGCATCACAGTTCAGTGTGGGCAGAAACCCTCCTTCTGCTGAGCTTTCCAAATCACCCTCTTTGTAACTTCACATCTAATTTTAAGTCCATCTGATGACATACTCTGTCATTACATCAGCATCAGAATGGTAATTCTCCTCCTGTAGTATACCTTCTACCCCAACCTCACAACAGTGCCAGCATGAAACTGCTCAGACAGGAGAAGAGCACCCATTTCCAGCATCCCACTTGTTGGCCATCCCTTCTACCCAAAACCTGCTCCTCAAACAGATCCCCACCCTGTGGGGAGGAAGAGGCTGTATCCGCTCCAACACCATCTGTGACTGCTGCATAAATTTAAGCCCAGCAAAACATCTCAGTAAAGAGAAAAGAGAACAGAATCAACTGCGAGGCCACGACAGACCCGAGGCTTTAGAGTTGCACAAGCAGGAGAGGGAGTAAAGAAATAAGACAGATTGCCAAGTCTAAAAAGAGGGCTGAGAGCATGTGTGTGCAAGCAAAGCCATGGAAGGTTACAGCTGGACAGGGGCTTCATGACTTTTTGCAGATAACAGTTTCAACCACAAAAGTGTTTTCAAAGTGACGAATACGGTGGCAGTCCCCAGCCTCACGTCGACTGATACCTGCAAGGGATTAAAAGAGAGAAAGACAAGGACAAAATTCAACCAGCATTCATTTATAAGAGCTGCATCAAGTCAGGGAAGGAAAGCAGAAGGGATGCAATTGCTGAACGCTGAGATGCAGGAACAACACAGCCCATACAGAACATGGCATAATTTCATCTTAGGAAGAACAGCACCATTGCCCGGCCCTGGTTCTGCAGTAAGCATGAGCTGGGGAGCTACAGGGGAGCAGCTGGCTTCAGCTGACAGCACCTCAGTGTTATCTCTGAGACCAGAAATCCTCACAAAACCAGCAGAAACTATAGGCTGGTACAGAGCCAATGTGGGCTTAAAATCATCACCTGCTGGCTGTTTGAATCAGCACACACATTGATGCTGCCAAAGCCTCAGCCTCTCTGGAGAACAGCAGCTGTTCCCCATGTCTCTGTGCTGCAGGAGCTCATCTCTGGGCAGCAGCACCAGGCAGATACGGCCTGGCTGTGCCCTGCTGACAAACAGGGCCATGCCAGGGCTGCAGCTCTGCACAGGGCTATGGGGGCTGCTCTGGGAAAGCAGCACATACAGCCCCGTACAGCTTCCAGATACCCTCAGCACCAAGCATCCCACCGAGGGAACCAAACCAAGAATAGGCTCATGTTTCAGATAAGGCTTGAAAATAAACAGATAACTTGCTGAAACAGATTAATGTTATTATTATTGCAGCAACATTAGCATTTGTGTATAAAATACATACTGGTTTTTTTTCATGAAATCAGTTTAAGGTAGTCTAATCTTCTCTCCTCAAAACTGTTTTCATATTATTAGGAACTTAATTTAAGGCAATTTGCAGATTTAATCTGCTCTGAATAGCTGCCACTGTCCGCATTAAGGAAATTTTCTGAACAGTTCCCAATAGCCCAGCTATTAGTTCAGCCCCGGGAGTCCATGTGCAATGAACTGCAGGCTCCTGCAAGTATTTGTATTAATGTTTTAGCCCAACAGGTGCGACAACAGAAACACTGGCAGCAGCCAGCACCCATTTGCAGTGATGTTTGGGGTTCAGCTGAATGAGGCGGGAAACACCTCCAGAGCTCTGTGTGATTCCACCTGCAGGGAACCCCCCCTTCTTACCCCCCACCTCGCCCTGAGGCTGTTACAGCAGAAATAAGGGCTGGGATGCAGGGGCAGCTGAGCACTGCGAGGCTCTTACGTCTCCTGGTGCTCCTCCGCTTCAGCCTGTAGGTCTCCTTGCCGCTGCACAGGCGGTAGATGAAGGAGCCGAGCTGCTCCATGTCGCTGATGTGCTCAGTGGCAATCATCTCCTCCTGGATGATGTACGTCTGAGGCAGGTATGTCCCTTTCTGAAATGACAGTTTCCACCAAAATAAGGCATGACCAGTGCGGTGATCTCTTATTAAGGAGAGGTGCTGCTAGGAGAGAGCCACCGGGGACTGGAAAAAATGGGAGAGAGGAAATGGAGGAACTGGGAGTATCCCGGGGATGGAGGCCACTGCTCCTGCCGCAGGAAGCTGCTCAGCAGTGAGGAATCCAGCTTGGAGGGGCCTGAAGGCTACCTGGGCGATGAGCAGCCATGCTACAAGCACAGTTTGGATTGGAGGCACTTCTAACCAGACTGGATGCTTACTAGGCCATGAAGCAGAGCTTCATTTCTGGTGCCTTTTGCCTAAGGTACGTCAAAGAAATAAAAGAATCGGCAGATTCTGCAAGAGGGAGCAATATGAGACGAAAAGGCAAGCAACAGCAGCAGTTTCAAACTTCACCTCTTCAATTTCCACCATAGGACTGGTTATCTCCACAGAGATGTACCTGGAAACACACTGCATTAAGTCAGCTCCGTGCTGCCGGGCTGGCGGAGCCTCTCGGATCGATACAGCTCTCTTTTAATGGTGCAGCACAAGACTATTAGCAGAAGCCTGTATTACCCTGTATTACACTGACACAACTGTTCTGCAAGAAATTCAATTACTGATTCTCAGTGGGGGAGCACAGGAGAGGGCACACGATATGTGCAGTTACAGGCATGAGTCCTCATGTTAACACAGGGGACTGGGCTCAGGATCTGGCACAGCCTTGGCACGGCTTACAGGCACACACACAGGCAATCCAGTCCTTTCATTGTTTTAAACTTAAACAGCTGTGGGAGCTGAGATAATCAGGATTTCTTGCTCCTCCATCATGGGACTGCACAACAAATGATACCATCAATTCTCTGCCAACAGTTTTAAGAAAACTAGAGCTTCCAGCATCTCCACTGGGAAATTAATCGGGTTCTACAAAAGATGTGGATCATCCATCATTTAACCGGGTCATCTCCAGCTTCCTGCGACTGCACGCTGGGAGCATCCTTCCATCCTTTACTCTAAGGTACTCATGTAGCTCTGCTCACCGAACTGTCACACAAAGCCAGACATAAATTTGCAAGAAGCAGCATAGGTGCCCTTTGCAGGCAAAGCACTCAGACAGGGAGGCCCGGTAAGGCATACAGCAGGCTGAGATCTGGGCTGGGCACAGCCATACCTAAAGGCTGCAGAGACCACGAGCAGGCAGCAGGCTGAAGAAAGGGCAAAAGCTTCACTGAGTGCCTGTGCCACCAGAAAAAGCAGTTACAATTACTTGCTGCACTGAGGTTTGGCGCTAGAAGTAGGGCTGAAGCCACCGAACACCTTCAAAACTCAACCTGCAGCTGGAAATCAGTCTCATTCATGAGAAACTTGACTGGATTGAGAGGAGAAAAGCAAGGACTAGCAAGGAGTACTTCAGAGAAGGGCACACTTCTGGGCAGCCTGCTCTACTGTCTCATGGTGAGAGACTTCTGTGAGCGGTAAGACCAAGCTAAGCACTCGAAAACGATGTCCCCAAGGTGCACATTAAAACCTGCACAGACAGACTGGACACTTATCCATCCCAATAATCATGAAGTTATTTAAACTCACGTCTGCTTTGTACGCTCTTTAAAGAATTGAGATCATAATAGTCATAAAACCATCTTAACTACATTTTTATTTCCCTTTAAATTCCATTTCCGATAAAGTATAATTTCCACTCCCTGTGATTTTATACCTGTTATTTGAGGACGTGACCAGCATCTCCACTCTGCCAGTGTTTTAATGAGGCTCTGCCGTCAGCCTGCGCAATCCTCTCCTTTCCATTTCCCCTGCTGTGGGGACTGGTCACCTGCCACAGTGCCTGGTTTGGAGTGAGTTGTACATAAACGTGTGTTGTAGCCCAGCAGGGCTCCCAGCACAGCAAACAGATGGTCGCAGTGGATGAGATTGCAAGGAGTGCTGGGAAACAAGCTGGGAGATTGACAAGGACCAGAGGTCAGGCATCTCTCAGGGCACAACTTTTCACCTCTCAGCTTAACCCCACAAAGTTCATCACATTGCAGGGAATTATATTGGGTTTTTTTTGCTTTTAAACAGGCCCTTATGGAAGAGAGTAAGAAAGCCAGACTAAATGCTTTGCTTCACCTTCTGCAGCCTTAAAAATCCTGTTGTTTTTTTTTTTCCTGCTGTTAAGATTTAATAGTGCTCTATTTTAAGGTTGTTTTCAGTCACTGCAATACATCAGCATGAGCCTCTGAACTGAACAAAACTGCCAGTACTAAACCCAATTAATGCCTGTTGTGAGCAAAACTGCATTAGATCAAAAGCTGCATTTCAGCCCTCAGCATGGCAGGGGGAGCAGCCCCAGATCACACCCCAAAGAGGTAAAAGCAGAGGGCCCAGTACTCCCCATGGGGCACTGACAGCTCTGCAAAAGTAAAATGCAGCAGCAAGAGCAAAAGGAAGGCTTTTTTTTCCCCCCCGTTGGTTCCCAACTCTCAGTAAACACCTGGGGAAAGGGATCCGCTGCTTTTGTGTGCAGCCCCAGTCAGGTTCATCTGTCATGTCTGCATTACTGTGCTGCCTGCAATGTGATTGTTCCATCTGCAACCCACAGAGGCTTTGCTATCCACGAAAACTCAGCTCTGTCAGGTCCAAGGCTCGCTTTTACAGACACCATTTTCTGTTTCTGCTTCCCAAGAGCCCAGAAAAGCATACAAAATAAAGCAGGACTGCAGCCATACCTTCACATTAACCAGCAGCTCCCAGAGGTTGCGTGGAGGCATCACGATAGTGGTGTTCAGCTCAATGACGTAGCATTTATCCAGCGTTATGTCATGATAAGCTGTTAGACCCTGTGTTCCAAGCAGAGAAATTAACAAATTGAGCCCTTCTCAATGAAACATGGCTGTAAATGTGGGTGAAAGGAGGCCGAGCAGGGCAGGAAAGAAGTACTGTTCAGCAAACCAGAAGCACTGCAGACTGAAGCAACCTCAGTCCACTCTAAGGAACACACAAGGAGCAGGTTGGAAAAGCTCAGACATGGCCCTGAGAGGGAAGACATCTCAAAAATGAGATCACTGTGCAGATATGGGACAACAGCAACAGTGCTATGCTCTCAAAGAACCCAAGAGCCCCTTACTCGCTGGAAATCATGGATGATATCCGCAGGGTCGCTCCCTCCAAACTGGGGCACCGGGACATTGATTTGCTCATAGTTGTCCTCGATGTAAATCTTGACATCTTCGTGCAGTTCCAGCTGCCCCTTGAACGGCGAATACAGCGAGTCTTCATAAAGGACGCCGCAGTGAAACACGCTCTCGCGGGGAAGCTGTGGGAATGAGATCCAGCTGGAGGCACAACACACATACATCCCACACCCCATTAACAACTACAGCCAACACAGGAGAAACTGGGTAAAAATACCCTTTTTGAACAGGCGTTTGGCACATATGTCAAGCTCAGCCTGTTGGCTAGAGGATGCTCTTGACGAAGGCAGTTCAAAACACCCCTGTGAAACAACCCCTCCTCCCTTCCTGCTGGTCAGATCCAAGGGAAACAAAGGATGCCCCGTGGGATTTCACAGAGGGTCAGCAGAAAGGTAAACTGTCTGTGGGTTCTTATGTTTTGTAGCTGGGCTGTTCCACAGACATAGCTTACAGTACTTGCGTTTTTCTCCATAAGGCATACAGGCTTGGAGCAAGCAAAGCATCACTTCTAAAGGTACTCATAGCTTGCATGTGGCAGATGCAGCAGGACAAAAACTGGAGCCGCTGCTCTCCTGCAGTCCAGAGGCACGAAGTTGTTTGCACAAAAATCCCTGTACCTGGGCCCACTGGATTACCACCAGTGTGTGGGAGAGCTGAGCAGCCCTACGGTTGTCATGGGATTTCCAGATCAGATGTATGAGAGCACAAGTAACAAATAATTGATGCACCCGAAAACAAGGACTGCAAATTAATTTGACAGCATAAGCATGTACGGAGCAATGAGAGTCTAAAAAGACACTGCTGAGTGGATAAGTGCTGGCTGAACAGCAGAACGAGGTATTCAGTGCAAATTGATGACTGAAGTTTCTTGGCGAAGCACTCAGCAAGCCACAGAGCACAGCAATTTCCTCCTTAAAATGGGGCTGTGTTATGTCTCCCTCCCCAAGCTTTGACCCAATGCTGCTTAAATCCACAGCGCTGCTGTTCCAGTGCATTCACCAGGCAGAGCTCTGCAAAGCCTACATGGAAGAAAAGGTGCTGAATTTAACAGAGGATGTAGGCCCATCTGTCATTTCATCTCCAGCTTGCTTTGCTTGCTTTATTAATAGCAGCATCTATTTTTGTTGTGCTCACAGAGTTTCTCTGCGCTACAGCCTAAAAAACCCATTGCAAAATGCTGCTTTGCCTTGCCTGTACCCCCTGCTCTCTTCAGGGCTTGCTGAAGCCCTGCAACCAGCAAAGCTTTGAAAACTGGTTGACCACTGACAGCGGTAACATCGGGTTCACAAGGCTGAACTTGCGGGTCATATTTTCAAAGAGTTAAAAAAAGAAAACAAACACAAAACAAAACACGAGAGGGGAAGAGGAGGATGTCTGGAAGAGCCTTCCTGATGGTCAGGACAGAGGCGAGCCTGAGCCCAGCACTTCAGACATGCCCCATCTGCATGGCCCACAGTTACCAGCTCCAAAATCCCCACTGTGCAAAGCAACAAGCAGGAGCACAAATCAAAGGCTCGATGCAGTTTGCTTTGCTGCTCCAGATTGAGGAGCCAACCGTCCTTCCCAGCTGACCCATACCTGCGTGATGAAGAAGTATCTGTAGACATACATTGATGCAAAGACCAAGCCAAGGAGCAGCACGAGGAGACCCATGGTCAGGTAGCACACCCCGCTGAGCGATGACCTGCGGCCCTGCACCACGGGAGCCTGCTCCTCCTGTGAGGCAAGAGCGAGAGCATCAGCCAGCTGCTGCCAAAGGGACCAGAAAATCAACAATATATCATTTAAAGGTTACACACGAGCTCGGGGCGTGAGACTGAAGAATAGAGGCATGATCCTGCAACTTGACTTCACATCTGAATGCCTTTTGGCCAGGGTGAAACCCCAAGGCTCCCAACCAGCTTTGTGGAGCCGCAACTGCAGCACACATCCAGCAGAAATTAATCTGTATGCATTTCCCCTTCATCCCAGCTTTGGAGGACCTGCAGCACACTGCCAGCTCCTTGTGCTGAAGGATTGGCATTTAATCAACTTGTTGCCACTCCTCCAGCAAACAAAGCAAGCTGAAAAATAAAGCATTTGAAGTTCATCTCCTCTCTCCCCTTCCCCTCCTCCTACAGATGAGGGGCGGCAATGGTGACAAGCCACAAAGAAAAGAAAATCGCAATTCTGCACAAGTTAAAGGTTCTCTGACATGAACAGCTCCAATGAGAGTCATGCTGTACGTCAAGTGTTCCACGAGACACATTTCCTCAGGTACCTGTCATTGCAGAAGCAGTGCAGCCAGTGGGGGTGGAAATGAACACAAAGCTCTGCTGCTGCTGACACCGAGGAATGGCTGGAAAAACGGTTAACGCTCCGCAAGCAAATGTCATCCTAAAGGTGCTGGGCTCCCGTGCTGGTAACACACCACCCAAGCTCTGCATTTGGGAGGAGGTGGGGAAGATGCTCAGTGCTTTGCCCTTGGGGAAGCTGTGATACACCAGGAAAAGCTGGAAAAATAACACTGCAAAGCCTAACAGAGGAAGGAAAAGCTCAACAGCCACTTTCCTGATGGAGTGGCAATGAAGGAGGTGAGGTTAACAATGGTGTTGGGCAGGAACAATTAACTCCAGCCCTGTGGTATATTATGTACAAACCAGCAGCTCAAACCTTCACCGAGATGCAGATCTCCTCTTCCTTCCACATGTGAAGGCCACCAAACCTTGTCACTAGGAACAAACTGCAATTTAGAAACTACCCCTGTGCAACCTGTGGGAAAGGCACGGCTTGCTCTTTCTCACTATAGAAGGCATCCATGTCTCAAGGAGAGCCCCTGCTCACCTGGCGTTGTGCTGCAGGCACTTCATCCCACTGGGCGAAGCAGAGGCAGCTCCAGCACAACCTGGATCCCTAGATGAGCTGAGTCAGCTCCAGTGTGCAGGCACGATCCTTTTGCAGATGCTCTACACAGTGCCTGGCAGCAGGCAAGGCTGTGGAGTATAAAAAGGAACTCCTTTTCTTGGATAGCACAGGATATTCCTTATGCTTCAGCACCATGCCTGCTCACAGGGAGGGCGCAGGAACAGAGCGCGGGTGGAGGTACCCAGCTGAGAGGAGAAGTTATGCTACAGAGCGTCTGGTAGAGGAGTCTTCAAATCAGCCTGGGGGGTAAAAAAGCCCTAATTCCGTCTGGGAATTTTCTTAAGAATTTCCAGGCTTTCTGAGGACACGGTGAAGGGAAACTGCTCTGCTGCAGAGATGGGGTTGGGAAGGGTCTGAGCCACCAGGCCAGCAGTGGTTCCAGCACTCTGTGCTCAGAGAAGGAGAGAGCCCGTGAGCAAAGGCTGCCAGCTGCCTTTGGCTCCCCAGTGCCAGCAGTTGGCTTGCAGCACACCTTGCTCTTCCCCAGCCTGCACGCAGACCTCGCATCCACACCAGCAACTTTCTTAAAGCAAGGTCAGTGCAGACTCCACCCCTGGGACTGTTGTGTCTTTCTGAAGAACTTACCCTTTAAAAATACATATACAGAAGTCCTTGCAGGTCCTTGGCCGTTGGAAACACACCCCAGTGCGAGCTGCTAGCCATAACCCAATGAGCTGCCATCTTTCAGATGTCTTACCAGCACAGTCTAACCTTATGAAAAATAGATCTTCGCTTCAATCTCTCTTCCTGACCGGCGTCTTGCTGGAGATGACAAAGTGCAGAAATGAAAGGTGCTGTGTCCTGCCTCGCTCCCCATGATTCACAGCACTCCTCAGCAAAGCCAGGCTCAGCGCGTGCCCTTTTCCTGCTTCTTCAGCTTTTGAAGCAGCTCTGCCTGCCTCCCTTCGTCAGCTGCTGCCAGGAGATCAAAACAGCACAGCGGCTCCTCCAGGAACACAGCTCAGGGCAGGCAGCTCCTCAGAGCTTATCAGTTTTCTCTACTCCATTTCCTTCTGAATGACATCTAATTACACAGGTAGAGAAACACCACAGCCATCGCTTTGCTCAAAGTCTTCTCTCCTCCGGCTGCTCTGAGATTTGAGATATTCTCCCTCCGTATTTATGTAACTTGCTATGGGTGCATAAGCACATACATCCTTAACAATAATGTAATATCCAGCTACAGCCAGATCTGCTCATGCACATCTTGCTGATTAAAAGATACATTTGTTGAGCTCTCCATCAACCATTTTTCCTGCGTTTATGAAACACAAAGGTTTCAAATCTTTCATTTTAGACATCACAGGGCCTATGAGGAGGGGGCACAGCTTGGCAAGTGCCTAAGTGCACAGCTCCAACGGCACAGGAGCTTGGGGCCACTAAAAATAGATGCGATTTTGATGACTGACAAGTAAGGAGAGAAATGATACAGAGTAAATACTCAAAGGGATGCAGTTTTGAGAGCAGCTCTAGCTGAAAGGCAGTAAAACACGTCAGCCATCTCCAGGAGGTGCTTGTTGTCTGCGCTCTTGATGTGAAGGATGCACCGATGCAATTACAGCCACTGCCACAGGCAGCCCTGCCTTCCTCTCCTAAGGAAGCAGGATCAAAATGTAAGAAACTCACATCAGAAAACCTAATTGATCTTGCTGCATATTTACTTTTGGCAACCAAAAGCAAAGATGGGAAAGGGAGAATAATTTCAAGGCCTATATCTTGAGCATATGAAGTGCCATATTGCTTGTAAAAATCAAATACTGCTTTACAGAACATGAAGACCTGAAGCAACAAAAGACCCAGATTGGATGGGACCATGGGCAGCCTGATCTGGTATTAAATGGGGAGGTTGGTGGCCCTGCATGTGGCAGGGGGGTTGGAGATTCATGATCCTTGAGGTCCCTTCCAACCCTGGCCATTCTGTGATTCTGTAAACAATACCCCCATTGACTTCACCTGCAAAAAAGCACAGTTGGCAGCTGGTCACCATGGTGTTGACAAAGGGCTGTAGGCTGGTACTGAGCAAGCCCTGCTGGACTTGGCTTTGAGCACCTCCAAGCGATCCCACCAAAGCCACCACCCTGGGGCAGGACAGGACGGCCCTTCCAGACTGATGACCATTCCTATGACTTTAGATCAGGAAAGAAAATCATGTGTGCATGCACGCATATATATACACACACATACATATATATATGGCACATGGTTTCCAAGGCAACAGAAGTTGTGTGCCATACTTGAGCGGTGCTCATGCAGGGCCACGGAGCAGCACTTCCACAGGGAGAACAGCCGACGGCTTTTGGACCCAGAGATGCCTGGGAGCCAAAAAGGAGGGCTGTAATTAAGAGACTATCACAGCTGAAGGCAAAAGGTTGCCACAAATGAATCTAATCGCATCTTTAAGCGACAGGGCCGCACGTGACTAGGAACAAAGCCACCTGCCTCGGGAGTCGCTTTGCAGCACTGCGAATTAGAATATCAAAAACAACCGCCGGCTAATTAAAAACCACAGCCTTGTTGCTACCTGACAAAGCCAGCAGGATGTTAGAAAAGCAGCCTAGCATATGAGAACTCCTGGGCGCTCGGCGGTCTTCCCTTCCCTCGCCCCAACCAGCAAGAGGGACACAAACCTCCTCTTTCCTCCCTGTCCCATCTCAGTTTTGAAGCTAGGGGCCATTTCTTCTCCCTCTTTGCACAGGGATGAGGAATGCGTTTCTATATATTTTATTTCTCTTGGCAGAGGTGCAACAGCTTCCAGCTGGAGGCTTTCCAGCCTCCCCCTTCTATTTCCTGGGAGTAAAACCACTCAGGGCATTAGCAGAGCCAACCAAGCCTGCTGCAGAAATAAGGCTGTCCTTACAGAGCACATAGCTGGAGGGCTGTGTGTCCCATGGAACAGACAGGAACAGAAATATGTTAAGCTGCACAGTTGCTCCAATACAAAATACACTGCCCAGTGATTACCTCTTCTTCCTGCAGCAGCATAGGAAAACCCTGTCAGAGTCAGCCCTGCTTGAAAATTCATCGCAAAGAGACAGTATGTAGTTTAGCAAACAGCAAAAGAGAGGAGACTCTTCTCTGTTTTACTGTTCTATGTGAGGTCAGCATGGGGCCACAGCTGCAGGACAGCTCTGCAAAGCAAATCCAGAGGATGGGTTAAGCAAACAAGCAGAAGCACAGACCCTACCACACTGTCCTCCCTTGTAGGCATGTAAATGCCACACGTGACCCGGGAAGAAAACACCAGCTCACAAGTGAAAATGCCTTTTCCCTCCCCCACAACGTTTGTTGGCTTTCTGTGTTTTTCATAGAATCACAGAATGGCCTGGGTTGAAAAGGACCACAATGATCATCTCGTTTCAACCCCCACTCCCAGTTTTTCCCATGCCCAAAGCTCCTTCCACACACAGTGCTACAGAGGCCCAGGTCCTCCTGCACCTTCCTCCTATGCTTCTCCAGCAGATTTCAGGTTTCCACATCTGCAGCTCTGCAGTCCACATCTCTGGGGTGAAGGAGAGCCACGTGGTTCCAAATTCAGCCTCATTTGTACTGTATCTGCTAGAATTGGCCATTCCCTCTCAATCTCCCCTTCCAGTTTTAGTCAGATCCCTTGTCATGTTCAGCTGGAATATGAAATATTAATGCCTGGAGTCCAGTGTGAGACCCAGGTCCTGTATCTGACTGGAGCAGACCCTGGAGGAGTCCTGAGGTGTTTTTACCAGTTCAGTTCAGACCATTTCCTCCCTTCCAAGCACCCCCAAGGCAGCATCCCTGCAGCCCATACACCAGAGCAGCCAGGGACAACCAGAGGCACCAGAAGGCACACTGGGGCAGAGAGGAGACTGAGAAACCCCACAGATGGTGGCACCGTGAAGCTCTTCCCCTCGTTTCTTATCATTCACCCCTCGTGAAGCAGAAGACTTTAATGAAACCCGATGAATCACAAATGCACAGAGTGTACATCCCAGAGCCATTAAAGGCATGGCAGATATATGCATTTCCATTCCAGACTCTAAATCTGGAGTTCAATTAAAACTCACTGAATGCTATTATGCATCTGAGAAGATATTTTCCAACGAATACAACAAATGATGTTACTGACTGCACAGCCTCAGACTGCCTTCTGCCTGAGGAAGATGCTGCATCCCCCAGCTTCTGCTAACAACAAGATTCTTTCTTTTATAAGCCCTTAACAAGTTGCTATTGCCTCAAACTCACATTAATTTTCTGACTGAAGTTAACTTGTATGTTCTTTTCAATTACCCAAGCTGCACAGCAGATGAACACAAGGCTCATCACGTGCCAGCTTGCTGTCAGGAGCCCTTGCCTACCGTTCTCTGGGACACAGCACTACTGCAGCCATCTTCCACTTGCACATCTCTGCATGTACCAAGCACCTGCCAAAATTCACAGTCTGCAGAAGCTGCTGCTGAATCATTTCCCAGCTCTGGCTCCTATCGCTGGGATTGAAGTTGCAGGATCAAAGAGAAAAGGAATGCAGAGCATCTAGTTTGCCTGTCACCAATGCGATTTTGCTGCAAGGCAGCTAGAGCAGGAGACACAGACAGGAACTGTTGGCATGGCAAGAGAGCCAGGCTGGAGGTTTTTTGGGCAGCACACCCCTCGGTCCAAATGTGTACCAGCTACACCTAGAAAGCCATTACAGAAGAATCCAGCATCACAAATAACCTGAAAAATAGCTTCAGGAATAGGCCACCCATAGGTGGGCATGCTCCCTGACAACCCCTGTCCCCAGCTCACCTCCACCCAACTCCTGCTCTCCTGTCACTTACACTGTCTCCCTCGCCTGCCCTTCTGCTGGAATAAAGGAATCATTAGAGTCTTCATTTTAAACAAACTTTTCAAAGTTTCTTTGTAGACCCTGTGGACTTAAGAGAACAACACAGTGCTCCCCAGGAGGCAGGAGGCAAAGAACAAAACCCACAGTATTGGGTCAGGCACAGCGGGGATGGGTGGATGGTTGGACCAGGTGATTTCATGGTCTCTTCCAACCTTAGCGATTCTGCAATTCAAGTGTTTGCTGCTTAAGCCAATTTCCTCCATCTGTCACAACCTGAATCAGGGTAACTTTGCTTGCAGGGATCTGGCAGTACTCATGATGGAAGCACGCTTCTGC
Organism: Centrocercus urophasianus; assembly: GCF_019232065.1. NCBI lineage: Eukaryota > Metazoa > Chordata > Aves > Galliformes > Phasianidae > Centrocercus > Centrocercus urophasianus. The sequence continues at coordinate 18,472,774 of NW_024884744.1, read as the reverse complement.
TACCTTTACTTCCCGTGTTAGTACCATTAACCCTGTTCTCACTCTGCTCATCAGAAGCAGCCAGGTCCTGAGTCCACAGCATTGCTCCCATCACAGGGAGTGAGCTGGGGGCAGCACCACAGTCTGGTGTGAGCCCTGCTCCCAGGGCAGGAAGAAGCCTACTGCTGCTTCTCTCCTAATCACTACAAAAACGCAGTCAGCCAGGCTCCCCATTGCAGGTTCTGGGATGGCTTCTGTGAGCTGGATTAATATCAGACCGAGCGCTCAGACACTGACAGTGCAGTTAGGAGAGCTGCGAGCATGCCAGCTCGTGACGTGGGAGATCACAGGGGTGTCCTCATGAGCTGAGCGACCCTCTGGGGAGCTCCCTGTAGGAGGGAACGCCTTGAGGAGCCGCGGGAACGGAGCAGACCCACAGCTCCCCATAGGGTTTGGGTCAGGGAGATATTGGGTTTCAATAAGTGGTCAGACTGCACACACAGCTCCGTGCATTTCAGAATGCAGAAGCACATTTGGCCTCCTGCATCAGCCAGGGCTGCCCCAGGCTCCAACTACAGGGACCCGCTGCCCTCCACCAGCCCTTGCCCAGCCCAACAAATTTGGCTTCTGTGCGTCAACTGGGACTGCAGAACAGCTGAAAGAAGCTATGCGTGCTCTCATCCTTAGCTTTTCATCTTGCCCAACAGCTCTGCTCATCTCCACGCCAGCCCTGAGCCTTATAAGATGTCACACGCTGAAACCTGACCGCCACTGCCAAACCCCAAACCACATTCCCCACAGTAACAACCCCGACCAAAGGATGTGCTCGGGTGCTTCGGGTCCACACTGCCAACGGATCACGTAGGAGTGCACGTACAGGACTGCACGTATCCCGCCCCGTCCCTTCCCCACCTCCCCAAACTTCCAACCCTTTGGCACGCAGGCCGATATCCGCACATCCCGACGCTTTCAGGGCAGCCCTTCCAGCGGCCGCGAGCTCCGAGCACAGACCGGACCTCACCGAAGTTCGCTTCGCTCGCCGCTCACGAAGCGCCGCAAAGAGGAGGGCGAAGAGCCCCTCGGGGGTCCCCGGCCCGCAGCCCCCGCCCGCCCCGCACTCACGGCGCCCGCGGGCAGCAGCACGGCGCCCGCCGCCCCATCGCCCCCCGCCGCCTTCTCCTTCTCCTGCTCCGGCTTGAGCGCCGCGGCCGGCTGCTGGACGCCGATCTTCACCATGGCTCCGCGCCGCCGCCGCCGCCGCCGGTACCGCCCCGGGGAGGCGCCGCTCCGCCCGCAGCCCCGCCGCGCTCCCGCCCCGCCGGAGGTCCGCCGTCACCCGGGGGGCGCCGCGTCCGTGCCCGGTCCGAGGAGCGCGCGGAGCGGAGCAAACGCTGACAGCTTTGTGAAGACAAGAAAATGAGAGGGAAAAAAGGACCAACACATTGAGGAAACCCTCTCAGCCTCCGTAGGCAGTGAGGAAAGCTGCACGCTGCCGGTGGTAAAACACAGCAATACCGGTACGTTGATTTCATCCACTTAAACACGGTATTTATTGATAAAAAAGTCATTACGAGCGTTTTCTTCCGATCCAGAAAGATTCATTGTGCGACTGAGTGCTTTACATCACGTTACGAACCCAAGCCCTTGATAAACGAGCGCCAAATTTTGTTTGCAAAAGGCACCTTCGGCAACGATTCAGAGTTGACTCACAACGACCGCACACAGTGCTGACTTGCCATCGTTTGGAGCGTGGGGCTGCGCAGCCCTCCAGCATCCCACTGCGTGGTAACTGCAAGCTTCACCCTGCACTGAGAGGATTTCCAAAGCAGCAGCTGACTGCAGGAGCTCAGACAGCACAGCACTCAACCAGCAGGAGCATCACAGCCACATCCAAACATCTCACACTGACCATGCAAGAGGAGAGGTTCCCAACTGCAGTAATAATGGTCATCCCAAATGGTGGTGTTGGATAGAGCCAGGAAGCACCCAGAACAGGAGCAGAGGGTCAGAAATCCCTTTGCCCCGCTCCACACCACCTGCTGCTGGTCCTGCTCTCTGCTATAGTCTGGGCCTGCCCTTGGTCAGGCTGCTCTGGCTCTGCTCTTCCTGGCACATGGCTATCAGTACAAGAAATGCACAGAGCATCCCACTCTCACCACGGAGAAGAGATAGAAATACAACAAAGTAAAAGCAGTGTGAAAGCTCTCAGTACATCTGGATAAGCAGCATAAAAAGCTTGATGCACAGCTCTTTAGCTTAAAGTCAATAGATGGAGAAAATCAGGTTTTTCTCTTCCCATTTATGGCCACTTGTGTCTTCCAAATGGAAAGCAGCATTGATCAAACATGCCAGACTGTCATCAGGCTGTGTGTCGGGGGCATTCTACTCACAGCTTACACCAGAAGCATTATTCTCCATAGGGAAGCCCCAGCTGATGGCCCGCTGCCCTGCGTTGATGGAAGCATGCACAAGTGCCCCAAACAACACACCAGTCCAGTGTTTGTGAATAGAACTGGAATACCCCAAACAAAACTGGCAGCACTGGTGGGGAGGCAAATTATTATCCAAACCACAGAATCATAGGGTGGTTTGGGTTGGAAGGGACCTTTCAGATCATCTAGTTCCAAGCCCCCTGCTACAGGCAGGAGCTCCATGGACTTCAGCTGGTCACTGATGTAGATGGCTGAACCTCCTCCCCTTCTGCCCTGCCTGTTTTTCCTCAAGAATTTATACCCATCTATTCCTATGCTCCAATCACGAGAGCCACCCCTCCACATCTCAGTGATGCCAATGACATCACAGCCCTGTAGGCACACGCACACCTGCAGCTACTCTTGCTCGTTCCCCATGCTCCATGCATTAGTGTACAGGCAGTTGAGTTGGGCTGCCATCGGGGCTGATTTACCAATTGGAGTTCCCTTATCCTGCACTTTAGGTGCTGCCTTACTGGCCTGTGATCCTCCTCCAGGCCCAGGGCATCCATTACCATCATCGGCCTCAAAGTGGGATGGTTTGAGGATCCCCTCTCCCAGCAACTAATTTAAAGCCTTCCTGATTAAATTGGAAATCCAAAATTTATATTTAAAAAATGTATAGGAAGACATCCAAGTGTTTATTAAATGAGTCAAAATCAAAGCCTAAACACTTTAAGCATCTTTATTTACTTAAAGTATTTAGTGACAGTCACAGCCACCTCCTGATTTCAATTACACAGCTGGATAAATGGCTTCCTTTGCAAGCATTACAAAAGAAAAACCACCCTACTTGTCATATGCCAAGTATGGCTAAAAGAATCCTTCAGTAGGAAATGTGCTCCAGCTGTTGGCCCGTTAGCCTTAGAGGATGAGCACTATAATGAACCCAAAGTTTCTGAGCAGTACAGCTTAGCAGTGGTGACTCTCACCTCACAGTAGAGAACCAACATGGAATTTATAACACTCCTCGGTCAAATCTCCTGTCTTTCCATTGTTAATCAAGCACATTTCACTTTAGAGCTGCCACCTTACTGACTTCATTACAGCCATCTGATATTTTATTAGACCTTGATAACAGAGTCTCCGTCGCTTGCATGTAATTAAGTTGAATCCCAGGAACAGTTTACTTGACTGATCTTTCATTAAGCATAGCAGCATGACAGTACTTCTGAAGTAATGGATCAGTGGCAATTTTATAAACCTTCATTACAGAAACTGTCTGCTGCCTTGTCTCTTTTCACATTTCAAGAGTGTGCCACTTCATGTAGAAAAAAAATATCAAATGATTAAAGAGGGAGCATAAGAAAACTGCCTTAATCCACACTAGGCCAGCCAGACTTGGCTGTTTCTGGCTGCATCTATTTCAGAATCCAACCCACTGTGCTAATGGTCCATAACTGTATCAGGCTGGGAGAAAATGTGAATTTTGGAGTCATTCTGCTTTCCCACTGCAGTTCCAGTCAGGGATTGTACTGGATAGCATGCTGTAAAAATGAACACAGCTTTCATTTTCCCTTCCTTTGCCACACTGCTAAGATATCAGCTGGGCAGAAAGCACAAAGGTTGGGCTAAAAAAAGGAAATAATCACTCTTAAAGGAAGATACCACAAAAGGGGAAGATGCACTGATGGATTTTACTACTCTTTGTACAATCTACTTCTAGTTACCCCAAATAATTGCAGAGGCAAAGCAATTACCTGCAGCCAGAGGCAGAGAATCAATGCACCAGTTTCCATGGAAAGTTACAGTGCTCATCTGTAGCCAAGCAGATTCACTGCCATTCGTGGGAGGGCACGCTGCACCCAGCTGGGGATGCACGTCTGCCCCTATCACAGCTCTCACAGATCGAGTCTTTTGTTCCCTCTCTCCTCTTCTTGGAGACAAAACCGCTGGTTAGGCAGCAGCAGGACACTGGGCCACCGAGGAAGGTGAAAGGAAATGTATGACCATTATGTACTTCACAATAAGAGGTGAGTAATTTTCTCCTAATAGTAAGAATTATCCTAGATTAGTCTCACTCCTGGAAATGGGCAGGCTCCTGCTCCCTCAGATGTACCTCCTTCATAAATTGCAGTCTACAAGAAGTTAATGCTTATCATTCACCAGTCATTATCTAAAAATAAAAAATAAAAAGTAGGTACATTTTTAAAAGGATGCACAATTGATTTGACATGAACCACAATAAATCAGCCGTTTGGTGGTGGCCAGAGCCAGGATGCTTGTTAACATTTGGTTGTTTACTGTCCGTCAAAAAAAAATCCTAATAGGTATAAGAGAAAAAAGATGGGGGTTGGGGGTGAGAAAGGAAGAGAAGAGGTGGCATGGCACAGCACTCCAGCCTCAAGTCTGAGGAAGCCCAGGAAGCAGGAAGGCTCTATTTCTTACCTTTACATCAGAATGCAAGCGTTAACACAAAGATTGCAAAAGCAATGGAAATGGAGTGCAGAGGAGATGCTGGTTTAAGAGGACAAAAGACGTGAAAGATCTTCAGGAAGTGGAAAAGCACGGGGCAGGGTCTTCTCTTCAAGCAACAAGCTGAACCAAAGCATGCTTCTGCCAGGGACCTGCGAGCAAAGAGAGCAGAAAGGAGTCCTGGGAGGCTGGCTGCAACAGCATATGGACCAATATCACAAAGCCAGCAGACCTGTCGGATCTGACAGGTGGGCAAGTGCTCCTTTGTGAGGAGCTCAGCCATGTAGCAGCCACCAGACATCACACGCAGTCACTCAGTACGGATGCAGTGTAACACCAGTGCTGGATGCAGGCAGCGAAGCACCACTGACTCCAGTTCCTATGGTGTCAAGTGCCTGCTCCAAGCAAATGTGCCTGCAACTACAGTCCCGAGTGCAACACATTTTAGTCAGCTACAGAAGGGCTGGGTACTTTCAAGAGGTGGGTCAGCAGCCCCCAGCTTTCACCAACTCCTGCTCATGAATCAAGCAAGTACAACACTGTGAGCAAAAGCCACCCTACCTGCCAGCCTCAGTACGAGTCTCTGCCACATTGCTTGCCTGCAAACTGCAGCCTCAAAGCCAGCTAGGACAACAGCAGGCAGCTCTCCTTTTGTGACATGAGCTGAGCCACAACTTACCACAAGCCAAAGAAATGCTCCCAGCCCTCCACCGAGCCGACCAGATGCATAGAGCTCAGGTGGAGCTCAGATTGGTTTCACTGAGCATTAGACACGCACAGCGGTCTGATCCAACCGAATCCTGTTCTCTTCTTCTTATCTCTCAGTTTTCTTCTTTCAAGCCAGCAGCCAAACGAGCCAGAGCAGTATCACTATCCTCTGTTTCCACTGCAGGGCTTGCTAGGAGTGAGTGAGCGTGCTCAGCCTGGGTAAAACAACACGCTGAAGAGAATGGAGCATGACACTGAACATCACCACCAGTCCTCCAGAAGACAGCAGGCAGGGAAAGAGGCAAGAAGAGGAGGTCTCTCTCCGGGACCTTGGCTGCTGAAGGCTCAGAGATAAATGCTGGGGTGTTTTGTGACAGCCACGTCCTCTGAAATGACTCTGCTCTGTCTCTTCAAGTAGCAGATCGTGATGAACATCTCAGGGCTTTATGTTACATGCTTGGAAAATTACCATTATCTTAAACCCAAGAGGGATGAAGTATCACAGAACACTGGAATGCTATCAATAATCCTTAGGAGATGGAAATTTCAATATTGACAGTCTGGAGTACTGAGCAAGAAAGAGCCAGAATCTCCTTTCATACCTGTTTGCCTCTTGTGTATTTACTTAAATTTGTGTCCAGTGCAGGGTCATTGCCCAAAGCACAGCAGACACCCTTGTATTTATATGCACTTTTTTTTTTACCCTGATTCCTTAGTTTTTTTTAAATACTTCTTGGTTTCTTGCCTTTGAACCCAGTACTGAAAATACACATCAGAAGCAGCAGCAAAACAAAGCATCAAACCCACGGCCAGCATGAGAGACAAACACGCAGACAAAAATGTCACACTGAGAATCCATGCCAAACAACCACTTGGACATGCTCCCTGTGGCCTTTTTCATGTGCAAAACTGCCAGTACCTTGTTTGTTATAACCAAAGCCACTGCAAATTGGATCACACAGGAAGAATCTGGCACCCCTCCTAGCAACACACAGACAGAGCCTGAAGATAATTAGTACTTAAAAAATCTCTGTATTGCATGGCTGACAAAAAGTTTTCATTGCAAGAGACAGGAATGCTTCTATTTATGGCATCAGCACCTATTACACAAATTCAGGCTCAGAGTTGGCAATAGGCAGAAATTGATCTAGCCTGTGCTATGGAAGTATCCTCTTCTGCAGCACCAACAAAAAGCCAAAGCAAGCAGATCCAACCACAAATAACTGAAATGTTTCTACTCAGAAGGCCCCAGGGAGGAAAGAACAAAACGAATTCAAGAGGACCTGCACCAAAAACAGCATTCCTTCAAACCCTGAGCTCACCTTCCCTATGAAAAGAAAATTACCAAGAGGAAAAAGGTTACCAAACTTTATTTTTGGTTTTAAGTAATGGGAGTAATCTGCCCACTCCCCCACGTACTCACCAGCTGAAACTCACTCAAGTGTTGAAGAAGCTGAACAGCCAATCTAGGAACCTTCAGCTTTCTGTTGCTTCAGTTCCACAGAAGCATGAACAATTCAGTGTGGGGCCAGAAGCACTACCTATTCCCACCTATTATAGTTGCTCCTTCTTCCTTTGTTTCTGCTGTTCACCATTATAGACAACTTTAAGATAAAGGTACTAATTCAGCTGACAGCATGGAGCTTCTATTTATCTTCCAAAGGATCAAGGAAATGCAACTGGCTTTCCTGAGGGGAAAAAGAGGGTTTGTAGCTACTCACTCCTATTTACGGTGCCTGCTATAATCTGTGACAGGGCTCCAGTTCCATGAACAGGGCTGCAGCACCAGGGCATACAGATCTTACTGACCAGAAACAGACCTTGGCCCCTTGCAGAAGCCAGCCATAAAGGATGCCTCCTCAACCAACTTGCCAGAGCAGCCATCTGTCTCCTAAGGGACTGACAAAGGAACACTCAGCAGTGAAACATCCCAAACAGGCTGCTATGAAACCTCTCTCAAGCACACACTTCACGTTGTAGTTTCCTGTCCCTACACACACCTTCACACTTTCCAGACACGACCCTGGCACAGCACGTGGCTGCAAGCATGCTGATGGGCACATGTACATAGATGACAAAGCCATGGGGATGCCTAAAGTCCTGTGCTAAGTTGGCTCAAACAGCCCTAAATAGAAACCAAAACAGCTTCTCTACTGGGGGAAAAGTAAAGAGGCAAGAGATGAAAAGGCCAACAAATAAGCAATAGCATTGTCATGCTTCAAAACATCTCTATCCTGAGTTCAGTGACTCAGCATAAGTTTGGGGTATTTTCCAGGACACAGATCCAAGAAAAAAAAAAAAAAAAGGAGGGGAGGAATGCACCAGAACATTCACTTTGGAGTCTCATTTTACAATTCCTGTAAATATTTTAAAAGAGCAGCAGGCAGTTACAGAGAGACAGAAGATACAAACACCTTAAGTCACTCCTGTTTGTTAAAATTCATATTTGATGAGTAATGTAGCCTTTAGGTTACCATGGCAGCAAGATCCATCACCTAGGTGACCAAGCACTAATGATGTCAACATTAACACCCCTACACACACACAGTGCACATTACTGGACTGTCATTTCTTTACCAACAGAGCACATGGACAACCTCCACGAGGAGCCAACTCTCCAGGCAGCACCAGCCCACCCTGCAGTGCATAGCTCCAGAGGCACCACCTGTGTGAGCACTGGACATCCTGTGTATCCAAAGTGAACCTGCAGAAAAACAAATCCTTGAATTGATTTCTGATGAACAAGGAGCCCATTTCACATACAGGAGGATCTGAAGTATAAATCTACAAAAGAAAAAACAGTAGTCATCTCTTGGAAAAACAAAGGGAAAAGGTCTCCCCCCAAGTACACATTGCTTTTGTGAAGTCAAACACAGAACACCAAACCCAAATGTCCAAAAATCACTACACTACTCCATGGGGCTGATCTATTCCAAATAAACCTGTGCTTTCCACCCATCAGACCCATGCCATAGCTCAGTGACAGCCTGGCTGTCCTCATACAGCACCATCCCACTTACCAGTACTGCATGCTTCCATTCCTGTTGTGCATCCAATACACTCATGAGTACAGATGTGTTTATTTAAGACCAAACACCCCATCACTTCAATTAAGAAGGAAGATTAAAGCTGAGTCTTCTGGAAAATACTGATTTTTTTTGTAACAGGACATTATTGGCAGCTTCCACAGAATAAAGGGCTTTTGGTTGATTGGGTTAAAGGAAATGAAATGGAATGAGGATTTCTTTTTCCTTTTGTTAAAGGTTGCTTTTATATCACGTTCAGAAATTAACAGAGGTAGAAATTTATTTCCCTCCACTTTAAGAAAAGGGCATGACTCATTTATTTCTGTATTTTGCTTTAAATATCCTGCCTTTGTTCCATTTTGCTTTGTTCAGCTATTCTACCCACTTCATACAGCACCTGCTGTAACGACACAGGAGCTGAAATTGGTTTTCTGTGGTCCTTTTGCCCTTTCAATACCTTTATCTTATCAACAGGGAGCTCTGACCTTTACACATCGCTTATTTCACTTGCCCAGAACACGGTTGCCACCCCCAGACAGCATCTCTTTTTGATCACACCTTACTAGACAGTAAGAGATTACACAGTCTTGACAAAACCAAAACAATTACGCCTTGCTTTTTCAAACTTTTAACCATATCAAAGCACACTTGGATTCTGATTGCAGCTCACATTTTCACAAGTAAGCTGTTACAGCTTCTCCGACACTTCACTCGTCGGGGAAAACTCTTCAGCCCAAGTTACTTGTCTGAAATCTTTGCTCCTTTTCTTTTGACCATCCTTTGCTACCTATGCCCAATGTTCCTTACGCTAAGCAAAGACCATGGCACCTTCTGCCTGCTTCTTTGCACACAGGTTGAGCAAAGACCGTTAAAAGCCAGGCCCATCAAAATCTGGGAGAAAGAAAAGCCCTCTTTCTGATTACCCTAATTTTCTTGTCTCTCTAACTGGCTGGGGAGGGTTTTCCTCCACTGATGCAGGAAAACAAGGTCAAACCAGTCCTATGTCTGAGAATATAAAAGAAGAAATTCAAAGACAAAGGAACCTTGGTTAGATAAGGGAAAAAGAAACATATTTCTATAGCAGAGGATGTTTTATGCTGAGGCTAGATGATGAAAGATGCTAGGAGGAAACAGGGACTCTCTGTTACAGCAGAGAAGACATCTGCTGGCAGAGAGCTGCTGGGCCCTGAAAGCTTCAACCTCAGCACAGAGAGCACTTGAGCAGTGGGAAACAAAAACGAGCAGCACAGAAATACATAAACATGTTATTGTTTGATGAGAACTGTACACGCTTTGTTGTGGATAAAAGCAGCTTGAAGTTTGCAAAGCTTTTCTGTCTGCTTGTGTCTGTCACAAAAAAACCCTTTGGAAGTTATCCACAAACCCAGAACACCCAATGGGTGCCACCCCGGCCTAAGGAGAGCGTGGAGCTACCAGGGGTTGGATTCAGGCTCAACCCCAGCTGTGAGAGCCAGCTGAGAACAGCAAAGCCCAGGCTCCATGGGAGAGAAACACCGGGCCAACACATGCAGATTTGCTGACAACACAGAGCAGCGTCAGCTTGAAATGTTCAGACAAATTAACAGGTGAACAGAATACATCTGTGTAGCTAACTGGCCAAGAAACTCTCCACTTTTTAAATTAATTGTGAAATTATGTCTAATTAGTTTTCCTCTGTAGTTTTCCTCTGTAGTTTTCCTCTTCAGCCAGAGGACTATATATCCAAGGTTGGTACCTCTTTCTGAGGTACCTTTAATGAATAACTGAATTTTAAACAGGGAATTTAATTAAAGCACATCACTTTGTTTGGGAAAATACACAATACTTGCAACACGATCTTCCATATGGGAGATCTAAAGAGTGGGAAATAAAGTAGGAATAATGCCCTGCTTGGACAATGAACCCAAGTCAAACCAACCCTCACATCCCCTGCAGGAAGAGAAGGGGGTGATCTGAATCACATCCGACTGATTGACTGATGCCTTTTTTTCCACAGGACAATGAAGGCTTTGAGCTTTGAAAAAGCTGAAATCCTCCCATTTTCATCTGCATCAAAGCACCCCAAATCATGGCCCTGATCAGGAGAAATAAAGAGCAGCTGCAGACTTCCTTGCCTTGCAACCACGATGCAGCTACGTGTTAGATGTTCATTTCTCCAGCAACGCGTGCCTTGCCAGACGGCGCTGACCTACATAGCATGCCGTGGCCACAAGAGACTTCCTGCCCAGGTCGGAGGTGTTTCAAACCCTGAAACAGATGTAACCACCGTCTGACCCAAATCTGACTCCATGTCCTCTGCAACCGTGGAGACAAAAAAAAAAGGCAGAAAAGAACCTAAAGTGGCACAGGAATTTTCTTCAAAGCATGAGGAACACCAGGTCAGAGCCTTCAGTCCCCTAGAGATGCCTTCTCACTTCTGCCGCCCACAGGTGGCACTATATGAAAAGAGCAATCAAATTAAACCATCTTGTGGCTATCACAGCACTTTTGATCTGTGAACTCTCTCCACCTCCCCAAAGAAATCCAAACCTTCCTGTACAATGAATGTAAACACGTGGACACTGCAGAGCTCTCAGAAGCAGAGCACATCTCTCCAGAGGTTCAGGCCCTACAGGCTGAAGGACCTCACTCCAGCACATGACCTCACACAGCATTGTTCCCAGCAGCCTTCACACAGCACAAAATGGTGGCAGGGGGTAGAAGAACACGTTGGTCCAAGAGCGTTGCCCACATGTGCTGCAGTCATTATTCACTCTCACTGTGTGCAGCCTCTATTTTCCAGTCATACAGACTGGGCTCACAGGAAACAGCACAATGTCTGCAGCAATGAGACCAGGTAACAAACTTTAGAGTTGGGAAAAATTATTAGACATTAAGTAACTGCACTCATATGAGACTCTGCAATTGGAGAACTCAGAATTGGATGCCGTGATACTCCATAGAGCCCCTTGGAAAAGAGCCACGAAAAAGAAGGCACAGAAACTGAAAGGGATGGGCCACAGTCGAAAAGGGAGATTGTCACCAAGATGGGATTTTTTTAAGTGAAGAATCAGACACTGTACGAGAGGGATTAAGTCATGGAAAACAGTGCTGCAGAAAATAATCCTTTATATGAATCTATGTAAATGCAGAAGTAAGGCGTGGGAGCACCAGAAGAGATTAAGATGATTCACAGACCATCGTACCCTTCAGCTGCAGTTCAGCTGCCACAGGTGGATTAGTGCAGCTACCTGAGCCACAGACAGGGGACAAAGCTGCTGTTTGCACTGCAGCACAGCGTTACAGCAGTGCTAAGAGCTCTGCTGGGACCGCAAACACAGCCACAATTCTCCCTGGGGGGAACCTGCACAGCGTTGGGTTTTTTTTCTCAGACTGTGCTTTGGTGTTCTTTCTGAAGAGCAAGCAGCCAATTTACGTATCAGCACCCTTAGTGGCAGCACCCAAGGTTTGCAGACCTTAATTAGTAAAAGAAGGACTTGGGATTTTTTGGACTGGGGCTTCTGGAGCTCCCTGATGTCAGGAGTTTGGCTTACTTTGCTTTTTCACATACAAACCTCGTACCAAAGCACACCACCAACTACAAAAACACCTGTGCACAGCTGCCATGTGTTACTAATGACCAGACTGCAATGTGTGGCCAAGGAAATGTAATTCATACCAGATGAGACTAAAAGAAAAACACAGCTCAGAAGAAACTGGGCCAGGACAAGGGAACTCACCCAGAACCTACTCAGAAATTGAAATTAGCCCACACTAACTTTCTGTTCATTCCAATGTTCTGAAGATACAAAGGGGGAAACATTTTCAGACTGAAGAGTAGCGGTGAAGTTTTAGTGTGTAAGTTGCTCCAAAAGTAATGCCTCATATTTACTTCCATGGAAACTACAATCAATACAAAGAGCACAACACCACCATTTAATAGAGAACATTTTCAACATTCATCACCATTTTCAACAGTCATCACCACTTTTGCCAGCAAGGAGCAAGAACCTGCATGCCATACTCACAAAGATGTGCATCAGCAGAGGTGGCCCGCTGTCACCATCACCATGGCTGAAATATGCTTTTTTTCCCTTCTGGAACAGTGCTCTGATATGGTTTACAACCAGACTGAACCCAATTCAGTATTGCTGCACACCTTAAGGGCCCCTCCAACACTAAGCAAACACAGCAATGCACAATTAAGCCCACTGGATTTCCTTGCTGCTCTGTAGCCTGGAGAAACATTACAAGCACTCAGTTCAGCCAATGAATTCTTCTTTCTTTGTGAGATTTTTTCCTACTCAAGTTACAGCTTTTGAGCAAAATGTGTGTATATGTTTTCTGTAATAACATATTATTGTTAAACCTTAACTGCTGTTTTCATGTAATACCTGGATATTAGCTGATGTAACCCAGCAGTCTGTAATTCCAGAGATGTAAAAAGAGCAAGAAATTCAGTTGCTGCAAACTGAGCTTTACATCAGCTGAACCTTTAGCCATTTCCAGTATTTCTCAACCTCTTTGGATGGCCCCAACCCTGCCACTTATTCTCATTTCTCTTAGGGGCAGGTTTTCCCTTAATTCCATGCTTTTTTTTTTTTAGTTGCTGCTCCCAAAAATCTGAAATCTGCCTTTACATGACAGCGCAACCTTTTTCTTCCTTCCTTCTGTACACGCTCTCTAGCTCAGTCCCTTTGTTTTAATATCATTAGGACACCGTAAGGCAGCCCAGTGTCACATCTGATGTGTGACACGTTCCCATCTCCGATGAAATGCTGAGTGCTGGGGTCACACAGCCTTGCCACTGCCTAACTGGAAAATTCTCCTGCAATAGATGATGAGGAAACCTTCAGGGCAAGCGCGCCACTTACGAGAGGTGTCAGAAGAGCAGTTCTGATCAGTACACTTCCAAGCAAGAAAAAAAATAGTCCTTACTTTTGCTGTTTAAATCAGAATCTGTAGTATGAGCCTTCTGAAAGAGAGCTTGCATTTTTTAGACAATATTTTCTTGTGAATGTGATCACACTTGCCAAAAATCTTGTTATACGTGGGCTGTATAACTCAGGGCTTTGTGTTGTTTTGTTGTGTTGTTTTTTCAATAGACAAATCAGCAGATGCCTACAAATGGGAAGAACAGATCTTTTTTTCCAAGAAACAAACAATTTCCTTCAAAGAACGCAATATATGCTGAAAAACCAAGAGAAACAGTGCAAACTGGTTGAGTGGGAGGTGTCCCTGCCCACAGCAAGGGGTTGTAACTACATGATCTTAAAGGTCCCTTCCAACCCAAAGCATTCTGTGATTATGATTCTATGAATGCTTAAAACAGCCTTGCAACAGACAAAACCTTTGGAAAAAGAAGAGCTGAAGTATCATGACTAACAGCAAAAAGACCAACAGAAAGTGAAGCCGTGCACCCAACGAGATGGCACCAGCTCCTGTAACCAGACATTAGGGGAAAGCATTGGGGACAGGGAAATTATTCAACCGAGCAGCCTGCAAAGGTCTGGAATAAGGAAAAAGAATAGCAACAAAAGGAAAAGTGGATGAAGTTGCCTGCTAGGAACAACTTGTCAGGTCTCAAAGAGAAGCAAACTTACTGCAGACAGCTTTGTCCATGACCCGTCCCCAGGTGCTCCAGGGCAGCTTTGGCTCCAGTTCTCAGAGACGTCAGCTCTCGTGCCAGGTCCCTCTGTTCAGCTCTGCAGGGAAAAGACATTGTGCAAAGTCAACGCATCTCTTTGCTTTCCCGTGCCTTTCTCTGTTAGCAGTGTCAGCCAAACAGCATAAGGCAGCCCTTCCCCTCATAACCTAGCAGCAGCCTCTGAGGGAAAATATACTGCAGTTTTAACCAAAGGCTCCAACAGGTGAAGCCATGCTGCAGGCTGTAACTGACCCAGTATTTCTGCCTGCAATATGGGTATGTTCATTTACCCATTATTCATTTCCCAGCAGGAAATGAACTTCTGTAGCATGTCAGCAACAGAGGCAGGCAGCTTCCACAGGAAAGACCCCAGAGCATTTCCTAAGGAAAGAGTGACAGTCCCACAGGCTTTTGCTCCTGAAATTTGGGAGGAAGGGCTACAATGACCAGTATTCACCTCCAGTGATCCTGTCAGGCCCTGTCTCTGGAGATGACACAGGACACAGCATCACTTCTCTGCCCTGGATCATGCCAAAAGGGAACAGAATCAGCAAATACCACTACACACAAGCAAGAAAGACTTCTCACAGTTAATGAAAACTCCTATCTCCAATACGGCATTTGGTCTCAGATCCTCACAAATATTTTTACAACTGGGAGTTTTTCATGATTTAGAATGACTTCATAGGTAAAAGGGAGAGCATTAAACATCTCTAAGGTGACAAAGCCACAAAGACTCACAGCCATGAGAAACACCACCACTTTCAGAAACACAGCAAAACACACCTTTTTCTTCAAAATTTTATTTCAATTTAAATTATGGGGCCAGCCAGATTTTTTTGGATAAGAAACGCATTTTCTTCAGGAGAAATGAAATGCTACCACGGAAGTAGAATTACAATTGTGTACATCTCTTATTTAAAAAGAAAGAAAAAAAAAAAAAAAAAAAAAAAAAGCACAAATCAAAAAACCACTCACATTTAAATAAGTTTTAGTAATATCCTTAAGCCTTCCAGCAGATAAGAAACCACTTCCAGAACAATAGTTGGGGTTTTTTTTTAATACAAAGAGCACATCAAATGAGCTTTAATTTAATACAACTTCTTTCCGAAAGCCAACATTCAAATGTTACCACATATTAAAGAAGTTACCTTAGCCATTACTTCCAAGACCTAAGATAGAGTAACCTATATCCCAGCCCAAATGTTTTCACATCTTTACATACATAACTCTTCAGCACTTCCACATTTTTCTAAAGTGGAAGCCTTATGGTAACTTGGCAAATAACATTTTCTTCCACTCAGCTACGATAAACCAAGAAAATAATAATCTGTTAGTACTGAACTACAATACCATCTTGTGGCCAATTCTGCCTGCCTGCATAAGCAACGGCCAGGAAGAGTCAGCTCTTTTCCTTCCAGTAGGCAAAATGAATCCGTTTGCAAAGGACATTAAGGACCTGAAAAAGGCCAATTAAAACATTAAGAGCAATTTTAAGCTAGGTGAAAACACTGAATTTTCTGGAGCTGCCCAACTTCCCTCGTGAAGGCTTTCAAGTAGGCTTAAACATCACTTAGGAGTTTCATCTTGCTGACTACGAAATATTTTAATTAGGAAGAGGACAGGAAGCAACAAACATTTTCTATAGCATTCTCAATCAGATTCAGCCATGCAGAATTTGAACTTTCAGACTCCAATCCATACGCTTGGTTGGTTGCGATCTTAGCATTACTATATGATGGATAAATACAACTTTAATAACATTGTTTAGCTATATTTAGTAGATTCCTTTTGTGTGGTCACAGTAACAAAAAAAATGGTGCAAAATCAGTTGGTTTTTTGTTTTTATAAATACTGATAGTTTGCAGCATTAAAGAACAAAATCAACAAAGGAAAATCATTTTGTTATTCCAGGACATCTATGTAATCATGTTTCTTGCATTCAGAGGGAATTAACTCATTCACTTGCACAACTACGTACTGAGTTAACTACTGTAAGAAAGGAACGATGCACTGCAGGCTCCCCAGAAGTAAGAAGAATCCATGTTAATTTAGCATCACGTCTGCCATCTGCAGATCTGGTGAGCACAACGCTAGTTTAATTGAATAAGGCCAATATTACCAGTATGATTCTAGCAGAAAGGGTTCCAGTTCTCTACATCAGCCTACCCTAACTGATGGCACCCTGTTAGATAAGTGAGTACAAAGAATTTGTTGGTGGTTTTTTTTCTCTTAATGCTGCAGTACTTACGATCGTTAAATCAGCATTTCCATGTGATCTGAAGGATTCAATTACACATGAGCATTCATTTTGCAAAACTCAATATTAGGTAATAGTTACAGACTAATACAATAACATTCCTCTGCTGTACAAATTAAATCATATTTTAAAGAAATGAGCAGCCTAGGAGTTATATACAAAAGAAACCAGCAAGCATCGTTGAAATGAAACGCAAAATGTCACTGCTAGGTCTACTGTCTGAAATACCTTTAAAGCAAAATTAACAAAACCCCTTAGAACATATTTCCAAGTTTACAAGTCAATTCTCAGAAAAAAAATCAAATCATGTCCAAAAAACCTAGAAAGCAGTGAAAGGCATATATACATTTTCCTAATGAACCTTGAGATTTCACTCTTTTAAAAGTTGCTAAGTTTCAATATCAGTTTATTTGCAAGACAACTGTTTATCCCAATAAGCTCACATCTTAGATACGTTTCCCCTTTGATTACAAATAAAGCACTGCACAATTTTTTATTTTTTTTTTTTAAATCAAGGCATATATCTTATACTATGGTGCCAGGTATGCACAGGTCACGTTGTGCTCGTATCTCAAACAAGGTAAGTGCAAACATACAGATTTATTCAGATTTGCAAGCATGCAACCTTTTACTTAACTACATTAATACCTTCTTTCCTAAACCAAACTATTATCTATATGTTTGCGTTCATGAACCTAGAATCTTTCTTTTCAGGGCTCATCAAACAAGCAGTGTCTTTGAATTCTGAAATGACACAAATATCAAGAAAGTCCACATTGTGCAAGAAAGCAGCAGCTATGTTTTTCAACTTGGACTAAAGAAGAGAAAAGAAAAACAAAAACCGTTCACTGAACAGCAGATTAGCAGTAATGTTCCTCATGAATCGATAAGAGTGCCTGATGCTGAATATCTAACAGCGACTGCTGAATTTGGGTTTAATATTATAGGGGTTTACTGGAGATTAAGCTTCTTGCTGTGCTGGTCTCTTCAAATCCCTGATCTGTTTAACTAAATAGGTCTTCTCATCATTAAATTGTTCATCCTCGGTCCTGTCATTCTGAAACTTGCTGAGGAACTCAATGAGTTTGGTCTGGTTCTTTAGAAGGATGTCTAATATAGGCTGCGTCTTGTTAGGGTTGGCTACAAACACCTGCAAGACAATAAAAGGCATTCAGTGGGAAACAGGAGGCTCAAATAAAAAACAAACCTAGCCAACAAAACAGCGATGACAATAACTTAAAATGATGTTTTAATTATTCAATAATCCAAAACGTACACAGAAAATAAAAGGAAGTAAATGAAAGTTTTATTCTAAAACTGATAATTTTCTAAATTAGAACAGAAATCCAACGCTACTGCTGGAGTAAATTCAGGCTGTGGGAGCTATTAGACACAATACCCTCTGCAGAATCCAGTTCAGGCATTCCACAGTTAAAATCTGTAGCAAATGCATCATTCCATATTATATACAACATCAGATGGGTGTGTTTGAGTTCACTGAAAACCTTCACCCCAAGCTGTTACTCTGATTTACCTTAAACACGTGAAAGGCCTCAAACTGAATGTTACGACTCTTGTCTCGTAGAAGGTTCATCATTAGTTTCAGATTTTCAGGTTTACTGATGTATTTTGTCATAATTGTGAAGTTGTGTCTGTCCAATAATAATTCACCAAGAAGCTAGAAGTGAAAAACAAGGTGAAAGAAGCGATGAGAAAACCTGTTCATAAATCCTTCCTAACACTCTGAGTAACCAACACCGCTCTGTAAAAGCAGAAAAATTGGAATTCAAACACCTTTATTCTCAATGTTCAACTGCTAAATCTCCTTTTATTCTCCTGATGTTATAATTGGAACTGAAATTAAATTTTTTTTTTTTTTCTTTTTTCCCCACAACTTCATTATTTTTTCCATTTAAAAAAAATGTTACACATCAACTTAAAGAGTTTGGTAAGAAAAAGGAGTTGGTAATTCAAATGAGAAATATTTGTACTTCTTTTGCTCCCTTTTTCATCCAGGAAGGATGAAAAACAAAGGTGGAAACCTCAGAAGATTCTGTACCCATATTTCCCTTACCTCCTAAGACTTATAACAAAACACCATAAAGCTCAGAGAAGTACACAGCCCCTCTCACTGTGAGGAGCAGTGCTGCAGGAGCAATACAATACACCCCAGAAGTGCCACCCCTGCTACAAACTGGCACACAAGCTACATTTACAGTCAATATTTCTGACCAACTTGAACATAAAATTAGCATTCTGCTAGTTAGGTCATGTGAGTCCCTTTGTTCAATTATTTTATAAATAAATCATATGTATTTTATTTACATACAAATGTAAATAAATTACTTAGTATTAATTTACTAAATAAATACATTACTTAGTAAAATTTGTTGAAGGGGGAAAAACAAAATCTGAAAAAAAAAAAAAAACCAATAGAAATAAACTCTTCCATACAGTCACTTCTGCATGGAGAGAGAAATGACACTAAATTACAGCAGGACTGGACTATGGGAAATTTACTGATCTCAAGACCCAAGTTAAAAAAAATAAATCAAATATTACCCAAAGCAGTTACTTGTTGTCTCATTTAGCCAACTCACTTGAAATTAAAGGTACTCTCTAAATTTGCATTGAAGAAGGACCTAAAACTGCCTTACCTTAAGTGACTGTCTCTTTGTCACATAGTTTTCTGAATGAAGTAACTTCTCATATTCACTGAAGAACTAAACACAGGACAGACAGAATGGTTAAGACCTTCTCAAGTGCTACAAGTGCTCTTATTCCAAATTACTATAAAGAACAAGAGGAGATGGAAATTTGCAGACTGTGTATGCTTTAAAAACAATTTAGGAGGCTTCAGTGTTTAGATTGCAATGCGTTAGAGGCAGTTATGTCACTATTCGTTAAGCTGTAGCAGTTCCTGGTACTGAACAATGCTCATTAACTGCAGGAGGCCGATCTCACAATGTTTGGCTGTCACACGTGTGCACGCAAGGAAATGGCCTGGGAAAGGGTTCCCTCTAGTGGAACAAACGCGTTCTCACTGAAACAGGTCTTGGCCTCAGCCCCTCGTCACAGTTCTCACGTTCAATAGCAAAGTCTTAACGCTAGTTTTATCTCTCTGGCAGAAATGACCGATTTCACTTGGTTTAATATTGTATGCAAATTTCAAAAAGGCATCTAAACAAGGAAAGAAAACACAGATTCTTCTTATTTGAAGATACACAGCTCTACAGAATTCTCAATAATAAAATGTATTTGCTTACCCTATCATAATGCTGTTCCAAAAATTCTGCACTTAGCAACTTGTGTCTTGTAAGTAAATCCTGTAAAAGAGCACAAAACCAGTATTTTCACTACAATATTTATGTGTTATATATACTTTCTGAATAAACTGTGGGTATGCAAGACTTGTGCACTCCTAAGGGCCTTGGCATCAGTTAGGAAAAGTCTGCTTCATTTTATGTTAACTCACACAGGCCTGTAGAATTAGCACTGAAGAATGACATTCATGAATCAAAGCCACACTCACTCTTCACAGAGCTACATACAATTAAGAGGTTAAGAAGCCACTATTTGATACTGATAAATATTATGCTTATCGTCCTGTAACTGTTTTTTCTTTGGGGTGTTTTTATGGGGCTGTTTTTGGTTTTGATTTGTTTTAGGACAAAAAAGAGCTCCTCCCTAAGAATCAGCATTAAATGCACTCAATGCAGCTTGCACGGCTGGAAACAGATTTAAAGTCCTCTGGCATGAAAGTACACACGTACTGTGTTAATGGATGGCAGTTTACATATAGGTTTAAAAAGTTATTGGGAATGGAGTATGCATATTTGAAGGGATGTCTCACATTCTGAGAAATAAAGAACACCATTCAGCATTTGCACCACACCACTATTTGTTTTCTCCTCTCTCTCTGTACGTCTGTTTTGCTCAAGAATGTAACACACAGCATCTGAGTCTACATGGCAGAAACAGAAGGCTACAGAAATCATTCCAATACAGTACGGAGGTTACCTTGAACGTGGCAAATGCATCTGAAGCAATGTCAAATGTCGACATTTCCACGTATCTGAAGAAATCATAGAACTGTTCTGACCACAAGATTATTTTTGCGAGAGGTTCGTGTCTGATGCATTCTCTAAGCATTATCCCACAGTTTAGAGCAATTTCTGGAGACTCGTACCTGTTTAAAAAAAAAAAAGACAACAGAAAACCCACAGGTTCTTTACAGGCACCTTCAAAATGCTACATTGCCAGTTACAATTTGCTATGCTATCACATAAACAGAAATTCAGAGAATTAGAGATACTTCTTTCTGTATTAAATTTCTCTTTGAAATACTTATCTGAAGTATTATTGAAATCATTGCTGCTTTATTGCCAAGTTATTACCAACACAAATTACTCATTATAAAATGAGAAGACAGAAAAATATTTTCTTCTTACTTCTTCTTCTTAAATCAGGTGTTTTTTTTTCATGTTGGTGCACTTGCAGACATCTGGGAAAGCTGTATGGTTACACCCACCAATGTAAGATTATCCTTAGTATCAGCTTTGATGCTAAATGGTCAGTAATAGTGGGCGTAAGTTCATGGCCACTCTCTCATGAAACCATTTCTCAGCATCAATCTATGCATACAGGCTTCCAAGCTTGAGCTGCTGGCAGTGTCCCCTGATTTGAGGATGTTACTGAACGCTGTCCTCTGCGCTTGAGTCTTTACCACCCCAAGCAGTGCATCTGCAGCTTCTGACAAGAATCTTCTGGAACATGCCCAGAGAATTATAGAGTCATTATGGTTGGAAAAGCCCACTAAGATCATCAAGTTGAACCATCAACCCATCACCACCACACCCATCACTGTTTTGATGAAAACAACGAAGCTGTGGGTATGGCTTCATTTAGAAATTGTCGCTACACTTTCTTGGCAGGCTTTTTTTGTTCATATACAAACTGCAGTGTTCTCTCAGCTCATCTAAGCATACACCAACAGCAGCTGCCCACGTCTCCCAACAGTCTAAGATCCATTTGATAGAGATAGACCTCAGTGCTTGCTACTAGCTCCTGGTGTTCCCAAGCACACTAGTAGCGAGAAACTGGATGAAAGTGGGCCTGCCTTCCTGATTCTAACCTCAGCAAGTTGCAACATCAGCTATCCTGATCCACAGAGAAGTTGTGGCTATCCTTACATACATCTGGAACAGCTGAAGTCTCTTATACAACTTCTCAGCTCCCACCCAAAAAGGCCTTGGTCCCAATTCATCAGAAGCTGATTTAAATTTGCCGGCATACTTCTGGAGCAACGCATCATTGTGTGTGCTACGCACTAATTAAATTACCATACAAAGCCATTTGCTTATGAATCAATTTTCACATTAAATGTTGCTATACTTTCCTATTTAGCTTGTCATGAAGACTTGGAATCTACTGGACTTTTTGTAAGTCACCACAGAGCTTAAATTTGCATAAATTTGACTCAGATAGATACCAGATGTAACACTGCAGTCATTAAAGCTAATTAAATGCCTATTTCAAATATCCTGACTTATGAATTTGTTTCAACAATCCCTCTGAAGAGTGACAACACAGTATAAAAATTAGGACAACCGTGTTGCAGCCCTCATTCAGTCACATTTCAACGAGAGCATGCTGAGAAAGTAGTTCCATCTCTCTGCATCTCAAATTCAGCTTCATTTTAAATTGCTTTGAAGAAGCACTGAATCAATATTCTCTTTCATATTATGCCACAATTAACAGTCATTTTGTCCCTCTGCCATCAAAATCTTGCTTCTTCCCAGAATCATGGCTGAAGCATAAGAAAAAAAAAGAAAAAAAAAATCAAAGCACCTCTGGCAGTGCACTTCTAACACAGCACTGAAATAAAACCTCATGCACTGTGTAGGAGGCAGGTTTCACACTGAACTCAGTCAGCATCTCCAGCTGCTACCATGAACTAGGAGGAAGGAAAGGGAAAAACAAAACAGCACTTCCTGTTAAATGTTAAACATGTATTTGATTGGCTTCACATCTCAGGGCTACCACTGTAACGCAGGCCAATGTCTCAATGGAAAGCATGTCCCTTTCCTTTATCACCCTGTTACTCCAGTAAGTGGAATAAGTACTTCCCAACTGCAGTCCATGGAAACTTACTGAAGTAACCCTACCCAGCAGCTTTAACACAGAAGATAAAATGGATACTTGAAAGAACATTTCAAGAACAGCTTTTTCTGTTTTGTTCTGTTCTTTAACTATTGATGAACATTCTATCCTAAAATAACACGTTGGGATACCAATTTTCAAACTTTGCTCATTAATGCTAATAGAAATGTGAGCAATTGTTTTTATATGGAGAGCACGTTGCCAGTTTTTAAGAAAATCTTACTTTAACAAGAAACCTCTGAAAGTACATTTTTGCTTTCCCATTTGAGATCCACAATTCTAGGTGTGCAACCATGTCTTCAGCATGGCGCTGCTCTCCAACACCCAGCACCAGAAAAAACATGAGAAGAGAGGAAGAAAGAGTAGCCTGGCACGCACTGCGTACCCTGAGCCATCCTTTGTTTGGTCCTGTGACTACAGGAATATGAATCACTACAAATAACATGTGTAAGACAAGCTAGGAGCAGGGAATAGGACAGCAAACTGGAAAGGACGCTGGCTAAAAGAAAAAAACAAGCTAAAAAACCCAACCAAATCCACCACTTGATACTTGATAAATGGGTAAGTTCAGAAGGAAATAACTTCAGTGGAAATAAGTTCAGTGGGATCATATAATACACCAAAAGGAGAATGCTTACAACACCACAGTAAGAATAATACAGGCTACTAGCAGTTCCCAATTTTCAGTCATATATCACGCAGAAGTATATATCTGGTGTTCATTACTCAAACTTTCCTTTCCCTAGGGGAAGTAGCCCTTAGACAACAAAATCAAGCATGCTGCAAAGGAAGGAAAAAACATTTCAGAACTCAGTGCTTCTCCACGATTACAAAAACCTCTCACTTCATTAAAAAGTATATTTATGCCTCACAGCATACATACCCTTTTAATAGCATGAACAATATATTCTGTTGAGTGCAGATGTATTCAACTGTGGGAGTTCTTGTACCAATTTGCCTTCTGAGGATGTTGTTGAAGATTTGGGCGACATCCTTTTTGCCCTGTCAAAAACACAAGCAGTTCAACACAGTCTTCAAGTCCACCGTTCAAATAGGAATTACTCATTGTCATCTTATGCATTCGCATCACTGCGAGTTCGGCACTTCAGTCAGCCTCTGCAGTTCAAACTTAGGGGGATTAAATACTACTTCTTTTCTTTATACTCATTTAAAATACGTCAAAGTGCTCTAAACTCTACCAGCCAGGTGTTCAGCCAGATTGCAGGTTAATCACGTGATGAAACAAAGCCAGTTTAGGTTTCATCTGACATTTTGTGTAGCTTTGGTCTCCAGAACTTGTTTTATTCTTGTTTGTTGGTCATTTCTTGCTAATAACATTTTAAGCTGTGCTCCTGCCTCCAAGTGTACGTCCTCAATAATTCATTACCCCCTCCCTTCTCTGGGAAGGCACAATGCCACCATCCATTATTGGTAAGGCACTTCTGCCTGCACTGTTAACATTCTACTTAAAACTGGCACTTTTGGAGGTAAAACAAACAAATAAGAACTACAAAGAGAATTGACCCACTGACCTAAAATACCGGTCTCACATTTTTCAACAGACCCAGCAGCATGAATGTAGTATGAATCAGCACAAATTATACACACAATGTTAGCACCAGAGAGCATAAAGTAGCTGAAAAAGTTATCTTGAATATATATACGCTTCTTATTTACTTCTTCTCAGACATGTCAGAACACAGCTAAAGATGCCAAACTGGTACAGACAAGAAGCTGATCATAAACATAAGCACTTTCTCCATCATTCACATGCATCATTTAAAACCTAGATTTGTGCAATTAACTTGCAATCTGAAACTGCCATAAAGACAACTTCAAGGCTACGTCCTGTTAGCTGCAATCCAAAAAAACGTCAGGCAAACTTGTGCTACACCTAGACTTGCAAATAACACTGTTAAGCAACTCCACAGGAAGGATTCCTGTGTCAGACACACAAAGAACACACACAAACCATTTTTCTGGACAATCTCTATCTACCCAGCGTTATAAATACCACATGTCACATTAGTAAGTTATCAAGTAAAATTTAGGGTATATGTAATTAGCAACCATTTAAGAAACAACAGCAATTATTCAAAACTAGTTCAGTTTTGTATCAACATAAAGAAGACTGTAAGGAAAAAAAGGAAAAAAACTCCAAATGTTTGTAACAAACATAGGAGGGCTACAGTTTTACAAATGGCATGTTTGTGAATTACCACGGAGCATTTGAGGGTCTGTTGTTTTCAGGATATAAGAGTTTGTTTGTAAATGCTTGTTTTCTCAATTACAATTGCAAGCCAGCCCAAAGCAACACCAGCACTCTTTGTTCTGAACTGAGTAGAGCAGTGTTCCAGAAACTGCTTTACTCAACCTCCACATAATATAGTCATCAACTCTCATTCACTAACATTGCCAATTTTGCTCTGCATCTCACAGTTTCCTTTGGATTCAGCAGCAAAAACAGCATTTCCTTATTATTCACCTAAGTGAAGTGACAGTGGTACACAGTGACCCCAAGCCTACTCATTGTTAAGCAGCACCACTGCTAAGTGACCTCATGGCTAACAAGGGCAAACAGACACCAACCCTTGTGCCAGTAGTCACGACTGCAAGAGGTGAGAGTACAACTGTGCTGCCATTGTCTTCCCAGCAAAAGGATTCAGGCTCCCTCATGCAAAAGGCGTTTTTGTTTGCTTTTTGTTCCCCCCCCCCCTTCCATTTCAAAAAAAGCAAGAACAAAGAATACGATTCTGCAAGGGATGCCACCTCTCCTATGGGCACGCCAGCACAGATCAGTGGGGAGATATCTGGAAACTCCGTAACTTTGCTAAGTAGATGGTTTTGTTCACTGCTCTACTTGGAAAGAAAACTTCCAGGTACAAATATCATTTTAAACAGGCCTTTATACCCAGCAAGATTCCAACAGTCACAGTTTCTAATTACAAGATTAAAAAACATTAAGTTTTTGACAGTGTTTTTGTGTTTTTTTAACCATTCTTTTCACACTGAAGTACACTTGAGGTAGTTCAAGAGTCTGAGTAAATGGTTCCTTCTCTATTAGCTCAGCAACCACCAAGGACATCTTCAAGAAGAACAGAGTTTTGACCAAAAAGAGACAGTATTTCCTTCATCTTTGAATAATTTCAAGCTTTAGAGAGGCAAAGGAAGTACTAAACCTTCAAGTTTGAGAACCAGCAGGAAATAAAGTTTTTCTCTCTCTCTTTAATAGAAAAATTATTTCAAATACAGAAAATTCCATATCATAGAGTTCTGTGATATGAATGCCAACATCTGATGACTTTGTCATAGATGAGAAGCCAGTGCAGGTCTGGGGCACAGGTGTGTTGACATTAACTCTAACAAAAACAATAGCTGGACAGTGTGCCAGATCCCATCCTTGAAAAGCAGACAAGTCCCAGCCTAGAAAGCAATGTGAATGACCTGTTTCTCAAGGGGAAAAGATAATATCCTTGTGTAACAAAGTAGCAGAAAGTCTAAAGCAGGAAACTACTTGCAATCTTCTAAAGTCCCCTTAGAACAAAATGAATAGCCCTCTTTAATGAGAGCAAGCCTGTACAAATTGTTATCATTCTTCATCACCAGCAGATAATGAATGTTTCCTTCTCTAAAAACTGAGCTGAGTAAACATGAAGCTGATAAGAATCTAGAGTTCAGCAGAATCCAGATGACGTTTCATGATTTCCTTTCTTTGGCAATTAAAGGCTGTCATATTTCAACACTGTATCCCAACTTTCCCAGGTCTCCTTGCTTACTTAACAGCCTGAACGTTTTATGTTTGCTGCAAACATTTGCGTGGGTAGAGGAAAAAAAACAACCAAATTACAATTAAACACAAATCAGAGGCAGTTATGGGTGGGGTGGAGGGGCGAGAGGAAAAGAACAGGGAAGAAAGCTATTATTTGGGGAATGCCAAACTGCAATAGGACTTGAAACTGTTCTGCTCGCATCACGAACAACTTGGTCATGAACAATAGTGTCTTTAAGCAGTCTTAAGTGGTATGGCCTCTATGGTCAAGGCTGTGGAGTGTGATACATGAGCTTTGGCTTCTTTCCTGGACAGCCACACAGTTCTTGTGGGACCTCAGAGAAAACAGAAAAATCCAACTGTACTGCAATTCCTTATAACTAAACAGGGTGATTTCTCTCTACGGAGTTGGGAACTGAATTATCCTATGTCATGTTTTTTGGAGACCTGTAACCAGCGGTGTTCCTCAGGAGTCACTGCTGGGTCTGGTCTTGTTCAACATCTTCATCAATGACCTTGATGAGGGGATAATGGCCACCCTCAGCAAGTTTGCTGATGATACAAAGCTGGAAGGATTGGCTGACACGCCTAAAGGCTGTGCTGCCATTCAGCGAGACCTGGACAGGCTGGAGAGCTGGGCTGGAAGAAACCAGATGAGGTTTAACAAAAGCAAGTGTAGAGCCTTGCATCTGGGGAGGAAGAATTGCATACAGCGGTACAGGTTGGGGGATGAGCTGCTGGAGGGGAGCTCTGCGGAGAGGGACCTGGGTGTCCTGGTGGACGACAGGTTGGCCATGAGCCAGCAGTGTGCCCTTGTGGCCAAGAGGGCCAATGGCATCCTGGGGAGCATTAAAAAGAGCGTGTCCAGCAGGTCGAGGGAGGTGATCCTCCCCCTCTGCTCTGCCCTGGTGAGGCCTCATCTGGAGCACTGCGTCCAGTTCTGGACTCCCAGTACAAAAAAGACAGGGATCTCTTGGAAAGAGTCCAGCGCAGGGCCACAAAGATGGTGAGGGGCCTGGAGCATCTCTGCTATGAGGAAAGGCTGAGTGAACTGGGTCTGTTCAGCCTGGAGAAAAGAAGACTGAGAGGGGACCTGATCCAGGTCTATAGAGATGTGAGGGGCAGAGCAGTGAGGCCAGGCTCTTTTCAGCAGACAGGACAAGGGAGAACAGCCATAAACTGCAGCATAGGAAGTTCCAATGTGCACAAGAACTTCTTTACAGTGAGGTGACAGAGCGCTGGAACAGGCTGCCCAGGGAGGTCATGGAGTCTCCTTCTCTGGAGATGTTCAAGACCTGCCTGGACACCAACCTGTGTGACCTGGTGTAGGGAACCTGCTTTGGTGGGGGGTTGGACTTGATCTCTGGAGGTCCCTTCCAACCCCTACGATTCTGTGATGTGATGACAAGTGTCAGACAGAGGTTTGTACAGAGACATATTTGACTATAAGTGTTGCTATTTTGAAGTAATCAATAAAATACTGTGTTTTTTTAATACATAAACAAAAAATAGTAAGAAGAAAGAAAGAGCTTGCATCACTTCTAAAGAGAGGAAAAACTGAAGACTTGGTAAAACAAACAGCTTTACCTCAAATACTTAAAATTCTTCAAAAACGTTATGGCTGTTTTCTTGTCAAAGTAATTTAATTTAACAAGATGAGAATATAGACACAGCATGTAGTACTGTACCTTGTGTTCAGTGTGGTATTAGTAGAATAATTAAGGATTATGCCCTAATTTTAACAGAATCATAGCATCTGGATCAGTGGTTTATCTACTTCCATTTTGGGCAGATTACATGCCTAAATTCACTGATTTTGTATTCAGTATTTGCTTAGTTTCCTAGATAGTTTGGAATATTTAGTTTCCTTTCTCCTGGCTTTGTACTGGCCAGAAACAAAAGCTGTAGTTTGAAAGATATTTAAAACCAATTGAAATGACAGGAATTCAGATGCATTCATTTTAAAACAGACAGTATATGAAATATCAATTTTCTTACCTCAAAATCAATTAGCTGCAAGTCAGCTACAAGGGTACTAAGGAGACCACTGTTGTACAGCTCTTGAGCAAGCTGTGCCACGGCTTCTGTCTGTGGTTCTTTTTCATTTGTGCCATATAAGATTTCTTTCATGGCAACAAGGTTTTTTGAGACCTCCTCAGTGGCCTGAAGAAAATGGGGGGGAAAAAGAAAGAAGTTAGAACACAGAGAACACCATTTGTCTTTGTAGCTGCATACTGTTATTCTTATCAACTGCACACTACCATGACAGAGAAAAATAAAAAAATCATGAAATGACAACCTGTTAAGAAAACAATAGATAATCTTTCTGCAAGAAAGGTTGTTATGTGCTATTAAAAAAAAAAAAAAAAAAAGGCAGAGACAAGACAAGCAATTTCATTAACAAGTTATCAAAAGTAAAATCTCTTCTTTTTTTAGTGCCTCTAAGCCTTCCATTCATAAATCTCCTCAAGAATAGTGACAGTATGAAAGGAAATGGACATTTCCATTCCGTAGAACAGAAGATCAGACTGGACACGACAGAGATGACACAGACAGCTTGTCTAGCAAGCTGCCCAGAGAGACACCTGCCCTCCTTCTGCAGATTTTGCACATAGTAGATCTCCTGGCAAATACCAGCTTCACACCACAGTCACTATGCATGAATTCTTTCCTTTCCAAAGAAAAATGCACAAGAGAACCTTACTCAATCTTCAGGTTCCCTCGATATACAAGAACAAATTGGCAGCTGCACCCACAAAGAGCGGGTCTTCCAGAGAAAACTTCAATACAGGGGCAAATGGAAGCATCAGAAGCTTCCCATTTGAAGCCCAGAAGACATCCAGAATGACTGCCCACATTGGGAAGCCAGTGCAAGGAATGCCTGCAGCTCCGCTGGACTGGAGCAACACCTAGCAGTGGAAGCAAAGATCTCTTAAGTAAACAAAAACCTACAAGAACACTTCTAAACATCCACTTCTGAATCTTAAAAACACACAGTTATCTTGGAAGGGAGAGGGAAGAACTATCTTAAATATGTATGTTTGTATAGCATAGCTTGGGGAGAAAAGACTGAAAAAAGATTATCATACATAATAGGTTTGGCCACGTAACATTAGTTCTTCACGTGCTTAAAAGGTATGAATGATCTATGGGTGCACTCATTTTTAGTAATTAGATGAAGCTGACAACAAGTATGCATATACTCCAAAGCATTCATTTGGTAGCACGTGGAAAATTAATAAAGGAAAAGAATGAGAACTTTCTGGATATTGCCTGTCCTGTAAGGGACACAGAAGATTTCTCATCTGTGGGTTATATGCAGAGAGGCACAAGCATGACCCATGTGCTATTAAAGCCAAAGCCATTCCAGCTTTGCTAGGTATGCAAGTAAGGATCCTGTGACCTTTAAAGAGACTCCAGATCATTTTTTGCTCCTCCACAACTTTCCACTCCACACTGCCTCCATCTTCTCACTAATTTCCAGTTGTCTGCTCCTTTATTTCAATTGCACAGGATTTTCTGCACGCTGTTAGCAACACAGCAAGAAGCAAGTGTTCATTCTGACTGCTTTAACTCATAGCATCCCCTATAGAAGTAGAAAGCCAGCTTGCCATATTATGCCACACAACTGCTCTATTTCTTTATAATTCAGAAGAAATGCATCTTTGCTAGGAAAAGAAGAGGAATGTCTGTCAAACACAGAGCTATACAGCAATACCCTTGAAGCACTGCTCCCAAGAAAAGAAACAGTAAAGAATTCTACTGTAGTTTGTCTCTGCACACCAGTTTAGAAAGCAAGAGGGGAGAAGAAATGCTGAGGTTCAAGGAGCTGTTTTAAGCAGGACAATGGCAACCCTGAGGACATGTCTGCAGTTAAAAGTATTTCAGATGCAGAATGGAATTTAGTTAGTTACACCTAAAAATGTAATGCTACAGTAAATATCAAGTCAAGAGTTAAGTGAAAAACTAATTTACAAATTCATGACAGACAAGGAAAGGCTACCTAGTATTGCTTGTATAGGCTACCTAGCATTGCATCCTAATGTACAGATACCAAAACAATTGTCCAGTGTGCTGCCTTCATTTGGCAGGAAAAAGCACCTGGAAAATCAAAATGCACAATGAAATTCATTAAAAACAAACAACAAAATCCAACCCAAGTTCAAAAAAGTGGAATTAATCATATACATTCTAATGTAACATAAACAGGGTGTATGTTATATATACAGAATGCATGTTTACTATACAGATCCTCAATACTGAGGAGGAGCAACCATGGGGCAGAGCCTTAAACAAAAATGCTGTGACATTATTTAAAATTCAGTGGTGTCAGAGAAAGACAAGTCAGACTACAGAACTAAAAATGGAAGAAAAGGAAACAAAATCTCTTGTGTCTTTATCCTTTTGTCAGTGATAGGAAGGTACCGCTTAAAAAGAAGACTCCATGAAGTCATATGTATGACTGTCACTCCAAAATTTGCTGCATGTCTTTACAGCTACAAACCACTTTGGTTTATTCCATTCTCCAGGATATTTCCCAAATGCCAAATGCCTCATTTAGATTTGTACAGCAGCAACACTTGAGTTTTATGACAAAATACTCACCTTAACTTACAAACCAGTGCTGCTCAGCAGGCTCTAAGCCTGTGGCTGTTCTGCCCACATTGAGAATGTGATTACAAAAACTGCATTACTAATGAAAACGTTCACAAAAAACTGTAAACAACCTCATAGGTTTGAGCCTTTGTTTAGAGATCATTTTTTCTAGCCTACAAAATTACCAAAAGCAGCAAATACTATTTTAATAACTCCGTTTAAACGGATTGGTTTTTGAAACTCTTACAAAAACACAGCATGCAGTTCTGTAAAATGCATGATGATGTATATCCATGCCACTAGGTTAAAGGCAAAAAATGCTTGCACCAGTTGTCAGCAGACATCTGCCACAAAGAGCCCAGTGCCATTAGAAGAGAAGGCTGTCTTTTCACTCCCTACTTCCAACAATGATAAATAAATAAATAGCAACAACCTTTGCCCCTTGCTGGATCCTTTGAGTTGTTAACCAAAGCCCACAGCAGTTGGCAAGGAAGAGTGCTTAACCTTTAGTTTTCTCTCAACCACGAATTAATGCAGAAATGTGCATAGCAAATGTAAAATTCTACTGCTTTGTAAATTTCAGCGTTAGCTCACTGAATAAAATCTCAACCTTCATCTCTGGCACCATGACATAATATTGTAATCTGACAGATGAATCATATAAAGAAGCATACTGTACTATTCTGTCCACTGAATTGAGCTGGTTAAATTAGAGAGACTGTAACTTTCTAAATTTCATTTCAGCCAAAAATCTGTGCTGTTGGGTTTTTTTCCTCTTTTTGTAACAGTCAACCTGCAGGAGTTAACAACGTGGCTGAAACTACCACCAGAAAGCCAAAACTGAAGCTGGCATGAGCAGGTTAACACAAGGTCAGAGAGTAGGGAAGAACAAGTCTATTACGTGAGTAAATGTTTACCTTCAAGACAGTAAATGTGTGCCACAAATTAAATGAAATGACAGCACAGAAATAAATGCTAACGTGAGCCAAAGAGGAAGAAGAGATGAGAATAAACTACTAACTAATGCAATAGCTCATGAGTGCATGAGTCATCCGGGACCTCAGGTGAGGTCCCGGATGATTGGAGGAAGGGTCACGTCACTCCCATATACAAGAAGGGGAGCAGGGAGGACCCGGGGAACTACAGGCCGGTGAGTCTCACCTCCGTGCCTGGGAAGATCATGGAACGGATCCTCCTGGACAACATGCTCGATCACATAAAGAATGAGCATGTGATCCGAGACAGCCAGCACGGCTTCACCAAAGGAAGGTCATGCCTAACTAATCTTGTGGCCTTCTATGATGGAGTGACGGCATTGGTGGACGAAGGGAAGGCGACTGATGTCATTTACCTGGACCTGAGCAAGGCCTTTGACATGGTCCCCCACCACATCCTCATCTCCAAATTGGAGGGAAGTGGATTTGATGGGTGGACGACCCGATGGGTAAGAAACTGGTTGAAAGGCCGCAGACAGAGGGTGGTGGTCAATGGCTCTATGTCCAGGTGGAGGCCGGTAACAAGTGGTGTCCCCCAAGGGTCTGTCTTGGGACCGGTGCTCTGTAACATCTTTATTAATGACATCGATGAGGGAATTGAGTGCACCCTCAGCAAGTTTGCTGACAACACCAAGCTGAGTGGTGCGGTTGATACGGTGGAAGGAAGGGATGCCATTCAGAGGGACCTCGACAGGCTGGAGGGCTGGGCTCGGGTGAACCTAATGAGGTTCAACACGGCAAAGTGCAAGGTTTTGCATTTGGGCCGGAAGAACCCCAGGCACCCGTACAGGCTGGGAGGAGTGGTCCTTGAGAGCAGCTCGGCAGAGAAGGACCTGGGGGTCCTGATGGACGAGAGACTGAACATGAGCCAGCAGTGCGCTCTGGCAGCTCGAAAGGCAAATGGGATCCTGGGCTCCATCAGGAGAGGGGTGGTCAGCAGGGACAGGGAGGTGATCGTCCCTCTCTACTCGGCTCTTGTGAGGCCCCATCTGGAGTACTGTGTCCAGGTGTGGAGCCCTCAGTACAAGAAAGACATTGAGATTTTGGAAAGGGTCCAGAGGAGGGCGACTAAGATGATCAGGGGGCTGGAGCACCTCCCCTATGAGGACAGGCTGAGGGAGTTGGGCTTGTTCAGCCTGGAGAAGAGAAGGCTGCGGGGTGACCTCATTGCAGCCTATCAATACCTGAAGGGAACCTACACCCACGAGGGGAGTAAACTCTTCAAAAGGGCTGACAACAGCAGGACTAGGGGAAATGGATCGAAGTTGAAGGAGGGAAGATTTAGGTTGGATGTTAGGGGGAAGTTCTATACAAGGAGAGTGGTTAGGCCCTGGAACGGGCTGCCCAGGGAGGTTGTGGATGCCCCGTCCTTGGACGTGTTCAAGGCCAGGTTGGACAGGGTCCTGGGCAACCTGATCTGAATGTGTGTGTTTGGTGGCCCTGCTAGGCAGGGGGGTTGGAACTACATGATCCTTGAGGTCCCTTCCAACCCGGGTGATTCTGTGATATTCTGTGATATTCTGTGAGCAGGTCCCACTTACACGAAAAGATTTTTCCTTTCTAAAGAAGAAAGCAAGAGAAGGAAAACTAACAGTTAAACATTTTCCAGATATAAAGAACTTGTCTTTGCAACTTTCTGAAGTTACCCTTCAAATAGAATAAAAGTTGGCCATCTATTGCCTGTGTCCTAAGTAACAAACTGCAGCCAGCAGTCACAGCCATGGTATGGGAGGCACTGTCAGCAGTGAGGCACAGTCTGGCTTCTGCAGACACTTCCAATCTCATTTTCCAAGTACATACTGCAAACCTAAACAATGTTTCAAAATAACATGGAGAACTACCTGGTTAATTCTCCTGTACATGCACAGTTCAAAAACATATAGATTAACATGCAGCTGGAATTCATTTCTCAAGCTTCAAGCTTTTATTTATAAAGCACATTTTGCAGTATTACAGGGTAGAATGTTTCATAATTACCTAAGATGCATCATGACCACTACTGTTTCTCAGATCTTTCTCTTCAAATAATCCAAGGTATTAAAAATGGTAATTAATTACAGATTTAATTTCTAGGGAAAGTTATTAACATAATTCTTATTTACAAATCTGTGTTTCCAAGCATGCTTGGAAACTGTCAGAGCACATCCTCTGCATAACAGAACAGCACTGAGTTGCTACTGCATGGTAGGAACTACCCTGAACTGCATATTAAAAGCAAACAGTCATACTGCAGTAGAAAAGCACTGGTTTGTCTTTGGAAGCTAATAACATATAAAACAATACAATGAACTTAATTTTGTATAAGAAATACTTAAAATGATTAATTTTGAAATGTTCAGTTCACGTCAACGAATGCTGAAAAATCCACAGTCTAATTTATATATATAATTTAAATTCTTCATGTTCAAGAGCAATAAAGATATGCAACTGTGTATATACTTCATTTAAGATACAATGTAGTGTAGGACAAGTAACACAGGCACAGAAGACACCCAAAGGGGTGTTCTCACAACAGAAAGTAAGGAACACTGCATATGCAGCATGATACTCAGCCCTGAAAGCTCACTGTTACCTGACTGGTTACAAAAGCACTAACAGACTGGATAGGAAGTGGGCATGAAATCAACATGTTTAATCAGTTAGACCTCTGAAGATATGACTGGCTTGTAATATAATGAAAAGCTTTCTCTGTCAAACCAGCAAACTATCTAAGAACCCGAGATAACCTGCTACAGCCAGAGTCACCTTCACAGAAGTCTTGGCTTGCCAACAAAACAATTATTTCCTGAAGAACCCACGTAAGGACACACAGGAACGGGCGTTGTGAAAATTCAGATTCACCAGCTGATCTCTTTGGTGAATAATGAGGATAACAGAGACCAGCACCACCCACCTCAGCCTTGTGATTGTCAGTATTTAACCCTTCTCACATCTAACCTGGTGAACTCGTCTTGTCTTTCCTCCTTCGTGCAAAGTGTATAGCCTCTTAAAATACAGAATGAAGCCATACAGGCTTAGCACATTATTTCTTGTCAAAGATGGCTCATAGATGAGGTCTTTAAAGAAGATGGAGGTATGGGATTAAAGACCAGCAAGAAGCCAGTTGTATGTAATAATCTGTAGTTAAAGCATCAAGAACAAGGCATGTGATACAGTGCACAGCTATGCACAAAGGAATGAAGCTGGCCTGTTTCTTATTAGACATCTACACAATAAGATGACACTAAAGAGTACAGACTTCAACATCGAGCTACATCTCCAGGAATTAACAGTGAGGTTGACATGAAGGAGGCAGTGCCAAATCTCATCCTCACACTCCTCAGAACGCACCTACCCATCCTCTCATGGCAGATGTCTTTAATAGAGAAAGAAGAAAAGCAGCAGCTAATGAAAACCCTCCCTGCTTTTGTGCTAATGCTCTGTCATGAGCTAGGATGAAGAACAGAACAAGACAAGAGCATGCACTCGCACAAGACCACAAAGTCCTAGCAAGACAGAAAAGCATCTAGGAAAAACCACTATGTACACTGCAAGAAATCTGGAACACATCACATCCTGGCACTGGGGCATAAGATGCTGATCCTACAGAGTATCAGGAAAAGGCTGCTACACAGTTAAAATCCAGCTTCTCTTACACTTTCAGCAGTAGTGCCAAATCTGGATGAAACAATGTGGAGAGGCTGGCTGAACTGTGCTTAGAAATACTGGAAAAGTTTGTGACTAACTCCTGTGCTCAACTCTGCAAGGATGCCAAGAATGGCATTAACAAAACAGCTACCGCTGGGAGAGGATTCAAGGGGCGTAGCATAGCCTGCTTCAAAAGCTGGCAGACATGAGGAGGGGGGTCATTTTATTTTGTGCTTCAGTTTGAGGGATTTTTTTTTTTTTTTTAAGAGGTGTTGGCATCTATGCCCTGGTACTGAGCTTGAAGGAAACTTATCTGAACTGTAAATAACCCCCTCTTAGACAAGTCGGTAGGTAGGAAGCAGCTGAATGCAGGCTGAATCTGCAGGTAATTGTTAATGAAGCTATCAAGATTACCAGTTGAGAAGTAAACGACTGTTACAAGGTAGAGATCCTGAAAAACAGGTACAGATCCTGAAGTAGCAAACCACCCTATTTAAAGGACACTGCAGTAGTACAGGAAATTTACACCTTACCATCTTCTTGTGGGCTGAAGAAAAAGCTCACAGGAAAGGGAAAGAGAAGATGCAAGTATATACACTCCACTGAGAGTCACAGGGACTCAAAACTCAGAACTTGGTTTTGCTAACAGAGCCACTTTGCCCTGTGACCACTCACACAGCCAAGCACAGAAGCACAGCAGTAAAGCTACTACAGTGGGCACGAGCATGGGAACGCTGTATGACTGTGAACTGCTTGTTAACACCTGCAATGTCCTACAACTCCAAGACAAATATTTTAAGTATCACAACAGCTGCCAGTGGTATAAAAGTGAAAAGTCAAGCAACACGAAATACACCATTTCAAAGGAACATCATAGCCTGTCCTTTATCAGAGTATAAAAAAATCCTAACTGGTTCAGGCAAAGAGCTGTAAATTTCCTTTTTGTTTTCTTCCATTTAATTACTGTTTAGCAACTTGAAAGTCCCAACCATACCTTTTCTGCCTTCTTGTCAGATATATCCTGCTTTTCTAGAACTGCCATACTTTCCTTCAGGTTCTTCACTATGTCTGCAGGAGACTTGTGGGATTTGCCAAAGGGGAACGGCATGATTGCAAGCCACCAGGTCTTCCTTCTACAGCTCCTGCTTCACCTGGAAAAGGAAGGGAAAAAAACCATGTCATAAATGGAAGCACGAGGCCACTGTAACAACACACATGAAGAGAATTCAGCAAAGGCATTCATGTATGGAATAACCACCCTTGACAGTTCAACTAGAGCTTACCATCACAAATCTATATGCTAACTGTGCCTCTGATTCCCGTAGCACAAAATACAGAAACCAACAATTCACATTAAAATAATTACTTTATGTTACAGGAAGAAATTGAAGAGTACATTAACTACATCCAAAGCCACATATGTTAAAGAAGCCCCATACAGGAGAGACTAACACATGTAAGTTATTGTAATCACTTCCATCAAGCAAAATATGTTTTTATGTTAGATATTTGACACAAGGCGTTGTGCCTCGGCTGCACTGCAATGACTGTCCAGGTACAGACTTTTATCCACACTCATTCCACAAACAAAAGCAAAGCTGACAGCAAGGCCTACTTAGTGCAGGAGCTAAGAGCTCGGTGCAGGTGAGCCTGCAGGCAGCAGCTCTCACGTAGGTTGTAACACTTGCTCTGCCCTGACTTTCTCATGCCAATATTGCTGCAATCTCATTCTGAAATACTGTCTCTTCCTGACTCGTTTCAAGGGAAGCCAACTTTGTCATCACTAGCAAGGGCTTAAATAAGGCACACAGAAATGTTACAACTAAACATCAAATCCACCTTTTTCAAACTTAATGGTAGCAATTTTCCTTCACTATAATACTTGGCATCTGCAACCAAGTACATTTGTTCCTTTGTATATTTACATATATACATATATTCACTTCTGTGTACAAAATAGACAAATATTATTAGTATAAATGTGTGTTCCAAAGCTTTTGTTACTAAACACATATGCCTCCACTTTAACGACAATAAAAATTTCTTACAAATGAATACACTTCTAGAACTCTAATCTAGACAGCGAAGAACAGGAAATCCTGCATTCAAAATGCTGCCAGCTCTGCTTGGGCTGGACACAAAAGCCAGTGAGAGCTGACAGAGCACAGATAACTGTCATTACAAAGAAGGGATATTAGCCTGAAGTTCTGCACTCAGGCAACGCCAGCGAGGTTAATAACGAGCCAATCATAACGTTAAAGTTTCTTATCTAACACCAAGTACTTTGATCCTTGATTCAAACGTTGGCTCATCTGCTGTGAACTTCATTAAACCTGATCTGATCCAATCATGTTACGCAAGAATTTAAGATATTGATTTTACACTATTTTTAAGTTATGCCCATTTTTAACGCAAACCATTTGGGCTGCTCCAAGGACAGCAGTTAAGAGATGAAGGACAGAAGTAACCCAATCTTCTGCCAAGTGTCCATAAAAACACGCATCAGGAAAGCAGCTGCACAGATGTTGCCTTCACCATTTCACACCTGCCAATGGCCTAGCACAGCTGACAAAAGGTCCAAGTTAGGTCATTCTTTAAATGGGAATACTTGCAGATGAAAGGTAAAATAACAGCATGAAGGTAGCTGCAAGATCCATCCACCAACTACCAATCTTTTCCAGATCACAGATGCCTCCTGTGCTCTCTGCACCAGCCAGATTCCCCAGGAGATAGAAACCAACCACACATCACTCCTTAGGCAAGAGGATGTCATGCCTCAACTTTATCACATGTGAATGGAAGAACGGGGGGGGGAAAGGAAGAGTCATAGGAATTTAAGCATTTCTCTAAGAGAATAAAAATAAGGGAAACAATTAGAGTACCACAGCAATACACATAGAGAATAAACAGAACACAGAAAACATCTGTCCACATTCATTTCTTGGTCACAACTACATTACTTCTAATCTAAAAGACAACATGGATAACAGACATAACATACAAAGAACAACAGCAAATATCTGTTGTTAAGATCTGCCCAGTGTCTAAGCTTGCAAAACGGGACTTCCCTCCAGAGACTGCTCAACTGCTTCTTCAAATTAAAAATAGTCCAGCACTGACTTATGAAACGTGCCAGCGTCTGCGTAAGTCGTATGCATAAGTCATAAACAACTTCATCTACCAGCAGATCTATTAGAAGATAATCAATTAATAATAGTATGCATTTATACTAAGTGTCGTTCCCAAATCAGGTACGTTTCTGAATGAATTTCTCATAAGCGATTTAGAAAACAATGGCAAGAAGGCAATCCACACACAAATGCCAAAGGTGGCATTTTGCTTCAAGGTGTTTCATTTATTCCAGATAACGGAATAAATATTATTTCTATTTCACACGTATTACCTGACGGAACGCAGTGTCAGGAACATCCTTTGAGGCCTCAAGACTGAAGATCCAACCAACCCTGAAGCAAAACTGCACCGACAGACCTGTGCCCATGCTGCCAAGAAAAGCTGGGCAGCCCCTTGTCTCGCAGAGATGTGCTTAATGAGGCTCTGAGAACACACACCAACTGTTCCCTCCTCAGCCTAGCAAAGCCACACCAACACCCTGCAACAATAGACAATGCCAACATCTGTGTGAGATCGGAAAGAGCTGCCACCACCCACATCTGCAGAGTGAAAAAAAGGAAGCAACATCAAATGACATTTTCTGTGAATAACTGAAGAACAGACCTCGCTTGGTGTCAAATGGTAATTGTTTCACATCCCCAGCACCTGGACTTCTGTGAACTCATTACAGAATTTTAACTGTAGCTTTACAAAGGGAACCCAGAAGCTGCAGCAAGTCCATGGATGGCTTGGTGCTCTGTCAGGCTCCTTCGCTTTCCCTCACCTTCCCAGAGAGCTCCCTGCCTTCAGCTGTTTGTTGGAAGGGACCCTGGGCAGGATTTTACAAATCTCGGGACTCCTTAGGCACGCCTTTCATTTCACCAATATTCAAGCGTGGCAAAGCCAACAAAAAGAGGGTCCTCAAAGTTTTGGTGTTGCAGCCACAGGCAGAAGCCTTCTAGCACTCCACAAACCCACTGGGGCTGTCCAACAGCAGCACAGCATGCAGCCAACAGAGCTGCACCAGCACAGCTGGGCTTCTGGACACCATGGCACAGCAGCACCCCTGCTTCACCTGCACAGGAATCCCAACTCCACCATGCAGCAGGATCCACCTGCAGTTTGCTTTCTATGTCGCTGCTGACCACACAAATTAAATCCAATTTCATATGCTCCATATAAAACATTTATTATTATTATTTGTAACTCTGCAGATAATGCTTAAAAACATTTGGTTCTCTGTGTGGACAACCTGCTCCAAGAAGTTGCTACAGGAGCAAATACAGGAGCATGATAAGCAAAATCTCTATCTTTAAATACATTTTAATTCTCAAAAAATAGATGCAGTAGCCCAGAGTCTTTTCTCTTCCAGTTGGGATCTTTCTCTTATGCGAAGGGTAAGAGACCATGCTGCCCATACAATAGTACAAGTGTTACAGTACAAGCCATGCTTTCTCGGCAGTGAGAAGCTTTGGTTTTTTGCTTTAAATGAAGCATGCTGTAAGAAGCATGCACTCCTGTTTCCAATTAAGCTCCTTGTTAGGTCATGGAGCCCAGAACTGCACAGCACACCGCAGGGGAGGCCGCACCAACACCTCTGCAGAGTGGCTGGCCATGCCACGCTCACTGCCTCCTAACATGTATGCTGCCCTCTTGGTCTTTCAGCCAGTGCTACCTGAGTGCTGTACAGAAAAATCTCATTGCCTATGTTGTGAAACAGCCAGGGACAC
The DNA here is from genome assembly GCF_019232065.1 of Centrocercus urophasianus. NCBI lineage: Eukaryota > Metazoa > Chordata > Aves > Galliformes > Phasianidae > Centrocercus > Centrocercus urophasianus. The sequence goes on along the minus strand of NW_024884744.1, from coordinate 18,432,299 downwards.
TAACCTTAATTTCATGCTCTATTTTAGGCCTCACAGTATTACACGTATTACTCTTGCTTCCCTTAAAATAGTCTGTGGTACATTAAGTGTTCAGCTAGAGCCTGCTGCTTTGTTCACATGAGGAGAGTTTGGGTGACTGCTTCTATTAATGAGGAGGGAGGAGCAAAAAACCCCTTCAGGCCCCTTGTGGCTGCGTGTTAACAAACTCAGGCCCACTCAAAATGCACATCCAGCATCCAAGTGGTACGTAGTCAGAGCAAGGAGAAAACCACTCAAGATCTAACAGCTTCAACAGGGCCAACCACTTGGGTTCCCAAGGCAAAGGAGCCCACGTAACCAGGGGAGGCTCCACTCCCATCCTATGCGTGTTCATACAGCAGTGCTAACAGCACACAGGGATGGTCTTCAATAAATACAAATACATAACTTAATGCATTTGCAAAGACAAAATGCCTGCAATCAGAACAAACAGCGAGGTCCACCCTGTGACCAACAATTCACCAACCTGCTACTGACAAAACTTGCTGTCTCTTATTGAAGAGAAGTATGCTTGTACTACCAGTCTGATGGAGCAGGAGCACGTGTGTCCCTATAGAACTGAATTATCGCAAGAACTTCTTGTTTTCTCATGTACCTCCTGCATTAAGGACCTCAGAAAGCCAGTATGAAGAACACCACCACCATAGATCAGCTTTATCTTGCCTTATTAGGTAAGGTCAGGTCACTTAGAAATCACCACTCTGAAGGCTGATTGGAATAACAAGAACAGAAAAAAGAGAAATGATGCATTTTTAAAAGCACTGCTCCGCTGAGACATTCCTGGTGATCAGAGGGAGCCTGACAGCCACTGCTTTGATCCAGGAATCAGTGTTTATGCGAGCTGCCATACTCTTCAGGAAAAAAGTACCCCAGAACTTCAAAGACAGACATGGTGTGGTATTAGCGGTGCAGCCTTCCCACACAGGATGACAGAATGTCACCCTTATTCTGGCAGGCAGCTGTAGCAACATCCCGAGCATCTTCCTGTAGCTCTGCACAGGCAGGCAGTGCCCAGTGCCACCCCACAGCCCAGCACTGCCAGCCTCTGGGCACTGCACGGCCCCAAAACGGCTGCACCCCTCAAACTGCTGCACCACCCCTAGCTGCACGAGAGCAGCTGGCCAGAGGCAGTATGCATCATTCCTTCAGGATATCATTTAAATTGGGTACTCTCATTCATCATTAAAACACCTTCCATGTTTTTCATTTCCTGTTGCTCGCTGTGTCTTTCCATACCCTGGTTCTGGAGAAGCATTTTCCACAAGATCAAGTGGCTTTCTAGAGCCCAGGCACTGCACCTGAACCATTTCTCATTTCTCTTTTTGGTGAGCTAACCAAACTGAAGCATGAGCATCTCTCACTCAAACACATCTCAGCAGCATAATCTGCTAATACAAAACACAAGCAAAACCTCCCTATCATGCAGGAAATGGGACTGATAGAGGATAACCCACACCTCCAACTATTTGGGAGCTCCAGAGTGAACTATTTGGTATAACCATGGCTCTGCCTGCAGAACTATGCCATTAACAAAATGGCTACGGTTGTAAATAGCAATTAGTGGCACTTCCAACTGCTGTAGGAGCACACTACAACTCTGAGGCATTTTTGCTGTTCTCTAAACACTTCTGCACATCTTCCCAGCATTTCCAAGGCAATTTTAAAGCACGGACTCAAGGCCTACACTGGCCATCTCACATGCATGAAGTCACACCTCCAGCACACCGTGTACCTGAAGCACCACTGACTCCCACCAGGATCTGCTCAACAGCTCCAGCATTAGAACAGTCTGGACTGCTCTGACATCTTGTGAGGAACAGAATTTATACATACGTTGTCTTTGCACGAGACAGGCATGTTCATCTCATGCTGATGCCTCCTGCTTGTCATTAAACACCAGCATCTTCCTTAAAATCCACCATTAACTTGTGCCATTAACTGCAGCACACAGAAGCTTTAGGCTGATTCTGAAGCAGTTTCACAATTCTGCATTACAGCATTATTCGTGGTCTCACCCATTTAAAGATGAAAACTCAGAAAAAAAAATTCAGAATTATAACTCCTTTCAGAGAAAAATGAAAATCCTGACCATTCTCTGCTCTAATAGGATGAACAATTGAGAGAACAGAATAGACCAGTTCAATAGATTCAGAAAAGATGGAGAATCAGAAAATAAATGTCTATGTAAGAATGAGACACATAATATGAGACAGCTTCTTCCTTTGTGAAAATTTCCTTCTAATTAAGTCCCCAGCAGTTCACAGCCCTGCTTGTTTCTTTAGCACTGAGCGCCAGCTGATTCCCTTCATTAAGCAGACTTCTCTCTTGCCATTCAATTACTTTTCTGATGCTTATTCCTCTTTGAGAGCCTGCTTCTCCAGCAGACATCTGCATCCTGCTAGGGAGACAGGGCAGCCACTTCCATTAGCCCCTGCTCACCCACTGCAGCCTCCCCAGACTGAGCTCAGCTTTGGTGCTCGTGCATCATTGCAGTTTAACACACTGCCACAAAGCTTTTGCAGAAACTAAATATGAATTGTTTTAAAAGAAGGCTGCTGTACTTAAGGGGTTTCAGAGATCCAGCACAAGCACAAAAGCTCGTTAGTACTAATGCTCAGTATCTGAAATCCTAGTTCTTTCTCCATATGTAAGGAAATCTTATGACTCAGCTTCTTTCCCTGGTGTGCAGTTTGGAGTTACCCCACCCATTCATTTCCCCACAAACCTTAGTGCTATACAGCAATATGGTATACAGAGAAGCATGCAGATGCCTCACCCATTCCTTGGTAAGCTTAATATAGACACATATACACACACATACACAAAGTAAATGGTATCTCAAACACACTACATAAAAAGCAAGAACTTACTTCAATAAATGCAGTAAAATAGCAAGTCCACTTCTGGCCAGGTGGAAAGTCAAATACATTTCTCATAATGGCATTGCAGTCAGTCCCCAGATGCCTTCATCACATCATCACAAAACCCAGAATATTTCTTCCATGATAAAAAAGGCTGCAATTATGTACATGCCATTCTACTCACCCTTGGAAGCAAAAATGCAAAAGCAAAAGTCTCCTTTGTTTTGGTGGGTTTGTTTTTTGTTTTTTTTAATATGCAGTTAGGGGTTAATTTTGAAAGAAAGTGGCAAAAAGTTCACTGCAGTTTAATCTCTGCCTTCACACGCTGCAGTATGGTCTACATGTGATGTTTCAGTAACTACATACAACTGCATGAAGTTTTAACTCAGAAACTGCACAAGTGCAGGAAACCCTGCTGGCACTGCAGCATCAGGGCTCTGTTTTTAAGATAGAAAGTTGGTGCAATGGGCACAAGGAAAACAGATCATCTATAGCATGAGTTAATTACTTGAGGAAGGAGGCTGACAATGCTAAGCATCAATACAAGACAGATGTAAATGCATTTGCACTTTTGAGAGATGGTTTCTTTTTAAGAGAAGCTGAGAATGATCAAACTACAAGAATGATGCAATTTTCATTAGCAAGAACTCTGCTTTAGTATTACTTTTTAAAATAACATCAAGAAAATGAACAACATTTTGCCTACAGTTCCCTTAGTTCCTTTGGAGACCAAGTTTCGTGGTCTGTATGTATGAAACTTGCCATACTCAGCCCAGTTCCACTTAAGAAAACCCATCACAGCTCTCCATGTAATTTATCTGAAGAATGACAGCATTTGTAATAAACATAACTTGGACAGGAAAAAGATCACTTGAAGAATGACAACGTTAAAACATTATGTTAATGGGCTACTGATCAACAATCCAGACATAGCACAGGAACATCTTAACACCACTGATTTAAGACGTGAGAAGACAGATCAGGGAGTGCCCACCTTACCTAAATGATTCCTACTGACTGCTTTGATGTGCTCTGTCTGTCACGGCTTCCCTTCTGAAAGAAGAGATTTGGGAGCTCACAATTAAAGGCTCTTTTTGTTAGGACACTGTACAATTCACCTCAGTTCCAACAGTCACTTCAAAACCAGCAGAGATGACATGTGGTCAAGGGCAGCTTAATGGCTCTGGGTTCTCTTCTGTGCATTCTTCTAACAGGAGGGCAGAGACCCACAACAGCACGCACCTCAAGCAGCACCACCATTCTGCCATCTGCAGCTCCTCTGAGACCCTACTGGCACGACGCAAAGACTAACATGTACCTTACTCTGAGATCAGCTCTCATGAATCCAAGTTGATTCCTGCTACATCAAACGGAGAGAACTTGGCACCCTACACAATGATTACATCTCCTCTGCAAGGGAACTCCTGGCCAATAACCGATGGGAGCCGCACATGAGTCAGAGCACTGCAAGGGGGTAATCGATAAACAAGCTCACAAGCATGACCCCACCATGTTTGTGAATTCCTCCCTTCTAGCTCATCACATCCCCATTCAGTAAAGGGAAAAACTATTTGGTTATTTTTTTCCTTCCATCACCTCTTAACAAGCACAAGGAGCTGGTGCACAGGCAGTCTCTGAACTGATCCATAAAGTCGCCACTCATTTGATGAACTTGCTTTCTGCCAAACCTTTATTTCTGCTCCAGGCTCTGGCACTTAAGATGCAGTTCTGATGACAATACAAAGAGTTTACTGATACAGCTGCCTTGTTAAACCATAGCAGTGGAGATACAACTTGCATGAGTGAAAAAAACCAATCAACCAACCTACTGACCACTGTATCTGCAATTGTGCTAGCACTGTCCTGGTGCTCTCTCCTTCACCACCTCAAACCCAGTGTCCACGCTGCCCAAACTGGATGTGAAACTAATTTTCTTCAAAAGGAACTTCTGCCCTGCTTATTCTCAGATCAAAATCTCTGCTTCTTCCTGAGCACAGTGTATCAAGGACAGTATGACAGAGGGGGAAAACATTGCTAAGATCAGCAAAATCAGCAAAATCTAGAGGCTAGCCAGGCTCTTCTCACTGAATACTCAAGATGAAGGATTAGCTTTCACTTGAAACAGCAAAAAATAACACCAAGACACAGTATAGGCCAGAACACATCTGTGGCACTGAGATGCACACCTCCTTGCTTGCAAGATGCCACTGCATTTACAAGAGTAGAACCCAGGAAAACAGCAAAACAGCAACCTCTAATTCACAGCATCCTACCAAGTGATACAGAAACTCCATGTAAGAAATTCCAAAATGATGCTGCATCTAAAGCTGCCTAGAACACCAAGACAGGTGTGTTCCTTTGGGGCAGAGCACAGGAACACATACTTAAAGGCCAAAGATGATGCATGCTTGCGCTAGGAGAACTATCAGCAGTGAGAATCAGAACTTTAAGCTGTCATGTTTTCCTACTGTAGCACATATTTTGTGGCAGAGAGGAGGAAGTTTCATCTTCACCACTCAATCCATGCTAGGAAATGCTATGCAGCACAGGAATCAAGAAAGGGGGAAGATCTAGACTGCTCCCAAAGATCTGCCCAGGCTCTTTTCATGGCAACTTAATCAAGTCATTCTGATTACTCACAAGGCACCAGAGGCAACTAAGACCAACCCTAGAAATAGCTGGTATTTTCTATCCAGGAGTCAGTATCTCTCCTGCAAAGCATTCGGAGGTTTGCAAATCAAAAGTGTCTGACAGCTACCACAGATAGCAGGTAGGAAGTCAGGAAGCAACTAATACCAGCCCAACTAACACAGCGAAATGCCAACCCACCTACCACACCTGAATCATCACTGAGGGACAGAGTTCAGTTATCTGATCTGCCTCCAAGAGCTGGGCTGGAGAAAGGAACTAGCATTGTTTCACAATTTTTAAAATACAAGCTCCCAGCCTTTCTCTAATGCAGTCACTGTAGAAAACCACCAAGACAAACCCAACAGAGGTTATCGTCTCCAGAAGTTTAGCCAAGGAAACCAGGTTCTACAACAAGAGCCTCGAGAAACAAAAACGATGCAGCTATCAGAATTCACAGCCTTGGTAAACTCTCAAATTATTCAACAGCTTTGATTGTTTAATTTGGCTAGCTAACCTGCAGACCTCACGGAAAGCCAGATTTTCTGTTTTGACATAAATCCTGGAAGTACAATTCCACAATGCTCCCAGTTAGAGATAAGTTGCAGTAACTTCTGCTGCGCTAAGACTTGTGTGTAAGGATTGCTGACAACTGCTTGTAATGATTTCTGACAGTTAAAAGTAACACAGAGAAATTCAAAGTTCTGTGTTCATGGCTAACAGCCCTTCTCCTCATTCATTAAAGAGCTCATTCTGAAACACAGATTTGAAATTTCTTCCCAGATTTGCCACAGTTAAGTTCTCAGCCTTGGAAAATACACCAAGGATGCCCCGCCAATACCAGTGAGGGCACAACTCATCTTCACATTTAATCTAAGGACTCAAATGCAGCAAAGCAGTGCAGTTCCTACAGCAAGCAAGTAGCCTTGTGCAGTCAGTGCCAAAGGGAAAATATGATGTTCTGTTGGAGATGCATCATAAATCCACGCTTATATGGCTGCTATGTTTTTTGTTCATCCATATGTGCACACACATGTACACAGAAGTTCCCAGCAAGAAGGAAAGTAAAGAGAACTCCTTTTCCTTTAAGCTAGATAAAAGCAGATACACACAGGCATGAAGGAATAAACACATCAACATGTTTTTCTAAGTGAAGAAAGAAGAAAGCAGACAAAAAGTCTTTCACAGAATTCAAAACTTCAATACGCTCATAGGTTTGTCACCCTCCCAACCGTCTGACCCTGCGCTGTGGCTACACAGCTCTTGTGACTCTTTTGGATCCCTGCAATAAAGAGGCTTTCTTGGATCCAGGGATGCTGATCCCTTGCTGTGACATGTGGGTGTGTGTCGCAGAGCAGGATGGCACAGCCATGCCAGTGCCCTGTGAATGGAGGCAGCTCCCAGCAGAACGCTGTTTACTCCAGCTCCACCCTGCTGCTGCGTGAGCAGAGCTTAAACATTGCTCAATGTCAATTAGAGATGTAAAACGGAAACATATTAGTCAATACTGATGAGTCAATATACTGCTTTTCTTAGAGATTACAAGCCTATATGACCGTGTGCAGAACAACACTTGTTCAGAAAACTCAGTATTTTCAAGAAGGTTCCTTCGCTGTTGACTCTTAGCCATGTTATCCACAGAGAAAGCCCATCTCACTTGGCCACAGGGGAAACCTGTAATCCTAAAACGGCTGTGTTGGAGGGGACCTCAAAGACCATCCAGTTCCCACCCCGGCTGTGGGCTGGGTCTCCAGTTCAGGCTGTCCGGGGTCTCACCCAAGGTGGCCTGGAGCACCTCCAGGGGCAGAACACCCCTGGCTTCTCTGGACAGCCTGTGGCGGCACCTCACCACCCTCTCTGTGAAAAAGTTCCCCTAACATTTAATCTACATCACCCCCCTTCAGTCTAAAACTGCTCTCCCTTGTCCTGTCAACGCAGTGCAGAAAGTCACCAGCTGCACACCCACCTCACAGCACCTGTCAGATACACCGGGTTACAAGGTAACCCACCGTGAATGGAAGCCATTGGGAAAGCAGCTGTGAAAGCACTCAGGAGCTCTAGCAGACAACCTGGCACACAACATCACACACTAAAATGCCATTCTCTGAGTGCGCTCCTGTGCACAACTTGAACGAAAGGTCCTGCTGAAAAAACTGAAAACCAATGAATCAAACTTTTGGTACCGTATCAGAAGTGAGGCAAATCGAAGTTCTGATTTTCTCAGTCAACTTTTGAGAGATGAGCTTAACTTCCTCAACATGTTTCTAACAAGATACTGAACAAAGCCCTCCAAAGAAAGGGTCCCAGCCCTCCATGACAAGACCTCTCTTTAAATCCCCCTGCAAAGTTCCTCCCTCACTGCCAACCTTTGCTGAGCAGAAACTGAGGACTCGAGCAGCAGGTGTTACAGGTTAGAAGAGTGATGCATTCACAAATCGTGTGGGAGACACTTCCCAGTGCTTACGTTACCTTCACTGCATGGCAGCACCCCAAAAGCTTCCACAGAATAAAAGCTGCCAGGTTTTCCTTCCTAAAATCATATTTCTTTGCAAACAAGCTTTTCTTCTGCTTTTCCTTTGCCAATAGATAAGGTCAAATTGCTATACTGTGGGTAATTCCAACACAAAACACATCAACCAAAATAAATCTTCTGACATATACTACAAGAACTATGATCTCCTGAAACACTGACACGCATGTTTTACACGTAGCAATGGAAGCAAAGCACAATGAGAGAAATACCTTTTGCCCCAGTTGTACAACAGCAGCACAAGCTGCCAGCAGTGCTCAGGCATCAGGATAGCACCATGCACGATTCTACTGGGAAGTCAAGGCCTGCAGATTCTTTAAGCAATTTCCTGAGTAGGATGCTGGGAAGTCAGGTACCTAAGAATGAACACGTGCCCAAGGGCCCCAGCTAAAGCAGCCCATGGGAATTTGTCACCAATGCAGCCATTTTTAGGTGAGAAGTTGGATTATACCTGAGCCTTTCAAAATCAAAGCAGTAACTGCTCAATAACTTCACTGAAGGATGTTTCTGAACTCAGTGAAACATACTGTCCCACACTAATTATAGCTTCACCATTTCTCAACTGCCTTCAGATGTATTTCACCTTAGACACATTTCACTTCTCAGTGAGGAATTCTCCAAGTGTTTGAAGGGAAAGGAGGAATGACAAAGCAAACGGACCTTCAGACACGAGCCAGGGATTTCATCAGGAGCAGAATCCTAAAGAACAGAAAGCTTGGCTACAACATTCTGTGATATCCCTTACAATTCTGTGCTCCCCTGGGTGGCCTTACAGTTTGCTTCATTCCAGCATACTTGAAATCCACAGTGAGGAATGTTTAAAGCGTCTCTTCTGACTCTAAGAAATATCAGCTAAAATTCTCCTAACAAGGGACTTAAAAACCAAATTGCTGCTGTTTATTTAAAGCTGAGAAATGCACTTTCTATTTCTAAATTAATGCTGCCTGAGAAAGACAGCACATGAAGGCTGCTGAGGAAGGAGCACAGCTCTTACTGTGCACACACAGCATTTTGGCTGTTTCCAGTTTGGGTCAATCCTCAACTCAACTCTTGATGAGGAGTCTTTATACAGGGACAAACGCACGGGCCATTTTGCTGTAAAATAAAACAGCAAAAGCATGAAAATCTGCTCAGGCTAAAGAAAGACCAAACTCATATGACACCAGCTTAAGCCATAGGCACCAGTGAAGCATGCATATAAAAGCCTCCATAAGTCTTCTAAAATAATTGAGGACAGCATCATCTTCTAATTTGACCTGTGTGCTCACACTCGGATGGGGGGAGGTGGCTACTGTGGCACTATTAATTTTGAAGAAGCAGATGACTCAAACCTTATTTTTGATAGAAAGCTGCAAGATGTCTCCAATTAGACCGTGGTAATCATATTTTAATAGCTGCTCTTGTAATTAAACCGTATCAGAAAGTGTCAGAATTACAGAAAAGCAGGGCCAGGAGGGAATTCAGAAGGTCATGCCAACGCCTTCCTGCCCCTGCCTCGAGCCTCTGAGCGCACAGCAGAGACTATCAAAGCCTGCAGAAATATTTTCCACAGATATCAAGGCTGCAAACTATTCATTGACAGTTCTGGAACAACTCAAATAGTCCAGAGCGGATTCAGAAGCGAGGACATTGGTCAGTAATTTCAGCATTCACAAAAGCGCCTTTAAAAAAGCTGAAAAGCGTAGCAAAGTACAGCACAACAGTAAAGCCTCTCTTGACTACTATCAGTTAATTACTAAGAAACAAACTCATTAACTTCCACCATAGAATGCAAAATGGATACCATTCCCTCCTGCATAAACGTTTCTGAAAAGCAATCAAGAAATTCCAAGAGGTGGAGTTCTCTTAATACTGTCACACCCCCCCAGGAATACACATTTGTCTGCACTTGATAAAACCCAAAGAACACAATTATCTCTCAAAGACATATTGTCACAAAGTGTTACTCAGCTGGCACTTCTGCTTAGTCTCCTTTATTTGTATAAATACAGACCCTCTAAAGAAGCACCAATTCTACATTGCAGCGCTGCTTTTCAACACTTCTCTATCTGTACGCAGGTTTTAAAGCCTATGGAAGGTAGGGAGGTTTCAGAACCCCGAGTCAATCTAAGAGAATGCAATTAACTTGAAAGATCAACACTATCAGCGCCTAGAAACATTCAGCAGCATGCTATTGCATACATACAAACTCCAGACACAATCTCCACCCGTCTTAAGGCACTTTCTCAGCCTGACAAAGAAAACCCCTAACACCACCTGTGCCACGCTGCCATCAAGATAAGCATTCAAGCAGACTTCAGCCCAGCCAGCGCTACCTGGCTGAGTCAATAGCTTCCCATGTCACAAGACAGCCACGAAGCTAATTGTAAAATATAATGCTCTTACAACAGTGAGTCAGTGACAGACAGGATCCCAGTGAGACACGGTGCCAGGGGCATCGTGCCGTTCTTACAGCTCAGCTGGGCTGTCACTGCTCAGGACTTCTGACACCAAAGCAGGTGCCGTGCTCACTCTGGATCTCACAGTAATTCCTGGCCTTTTTCCTCTCCAGTTAAAGGCTCATGCCACATCAACAGGTACTAGGGAGTGGGTATTAACTACAGGCACACAGCGTTTTAAGTGGTAAAAATCTATCATTTCCAAGTCGAGATGCTAAGGTGTGAGCTCAGGATGTGACACTTCCTCTGACACCGTATGATTTCATGCACTCTAGCACTGAAAAGGAAGAGATGCTTCCTGGAGATGAGCTGCACTGCTGGAAGGAAAACACCGGCCTTGTGTTGAAGCTTCTGATAGGTAGGTTGCAAACCACACACACAAAAAAACTCACCAATGTTTTGATGCTAATCAGATTTCACCTGTGGTCGACACTTAAACTGCTTCCCTAAGCGCTGTTACCTGCCCCACTGAAACTGCATGGGCCAGGTCATGCCGTTGACTCTTTGACTCACCAAACAAATGAAATCACACCATTCCCATAAGGCAGCATGTAGGTTTTAAACAAATCACGTGCACCTTCATGGTGACTTATACAATAATTAAATTTTAGTTTTAAAAAGGGGAAAAAGGAAAAAAAAAAAAAAAACAACCCAGAATATCTCCTAGCTTTAACGCGAGCAGCACATCACCGAGGGACTGCAGGAAAACGAACAAACGCACCAACTTTTTCCTTCCGTGGCAAATACGGATCACAGCGTGCTGGCTTAAGCGGGCTCTGAGCTGCACCCTCGCGCCGCTACTTCTGCACGGGGCCCAAAGCAACCGGGAACAATTGTAGGAAGAGGCCTCAAACCCGGACGCTCCGAGGAACGCACCGTGCCCGCCGCGCGCCTGGGCCCGTAAACACGGCCAAGGAAGCGACAAAGGGGAGCTCCGAGCCCGCACTCCCGACAGCGGCAGCCCGGAGCGGAACCCCCTGCCGTCTCGGCCCACGGCGGCCCGGCGCCTGGGCACGCAGCTCGCCGCCGCCCCTGAGAAGCGCCGTGCCCGGTCCGGTCCGGCCCGGCCCGGCCCGCACGAGCCGCCCGGGGAAAGTTCCGAGCGCCCGGACCCGCCCGCCGCCGCCTCACCGCGC